>NW_020291903.1:230619-629383 GCF_003184865.1 Aspergillus homomorphus CBS 101889
GACGTTCCGGGGGAGAACCCCCGGACCCCCCTTTCTTTCAGCTTCCTGGCCCACCTACCCTCCCTATCAACCAGAGATATGACGTCCCGGGGGAGAACCCCCGGACCCCCCTTCCTCCCAGCTCTCTGGTACCACCACCTTCACCACTAACAACCCACGATGAAATCAAAGGTCTGCATAAACGTAAACCACATCCTTGCGCACCCAACCATCCAAGCCGAACTAATAACCTCTTTAACCAAACACTTCGACACCTTCACCAACGGCCGCGACAACATCCCCGAATACAGCTGCCACATAATCAACGCCCGCAACTTCGACCGCCTCGAATCGCTCCTCTCCCGCACCTCCGGCACAATAGCCTACGGCGGCATCCGCGACCGCAGCACCCTCTACTTCGGCCCCACAATCGTCGCCAACGTCCCGCGCGACGACCCGCTGCTCAGCGAGGAGATCTTCGGACCGATCCTCCCGATCGTGAACGCAGACCTCGACGAAGCGCTGGCGATCACGCGCGCGCACGAGCACCCGCTTGCGCTGTACGCGTTCACGAATGTCGAGGCCGAAAAGGGCCGGATTTCCCGGGAAACGGCCTCCGGCGGCGTGACGTTTAATGATTGTTTGTTGCACGCTATGGCCACGGATGCGCCGTTCGGGGGCGTCGGGAGTGCCGGGTTGGGCGCGTATCATGGCCCCTATGGCGTGCTTGCGTTTTCCTATCTGCGCACGTATGTGGAGGCTCTCCCCACGGTGTTGGAGGGGTTTATGGATGCGCGGTATCCGCCGTATACCCTTGCGAAGATGGTGAAGATGGCCCCGCCGGTAAAGCCGTCGTTCGATCGCGAGGGGAGGGATATCGGGTCCGGCGTGGGTAAGGTCGTTGGCGCCGTGGGTGCGGCTGCGGCGTTAGGGGCGTCGGTTTGGTTTCTAGGGGGGCGGGAGCGGATTCCCGCTTATGTGCGGGGGTGGTTGCGCGGGTAGACATGCTGTGTCTAGTTGGTGACTGCGTGGTTAGTTGAACCTGCTTGTCGTTGTAGGCACGGTGGCCTATCTTAAATGCAGAATGCATTCCAACAGATACAGTGCGGTAAAGTATTCAACCTAGACAGTCAAGTCTTGCAACAAGATCCAGTAAAGTATTGAAGACAGATATAGTAGATTAAACTTAGATACAGCAAAGCATTGAAACTAGATACATCCAGGACCCTATCCTATTGAACACTCCCCCCAGTTACCATCTACCCCCCGGGCTCGTCTTAGCTTCACCCCGCTTGAAACCAAGCAAGGCTACTAAACTCCAACACCACGATAAGGTGCGAGCTCACGTTGGAGGCCCGTCCCCCAGCAGGCACCTCCGCAAAGGAAGGGTTTTCGTCCTGGGCCCGACACCACAACAAGTTGCGACCCAAGCCCATAAAGACTGCATACACCAGCCACCCACCCGCGAACGAGCAAGCACCGATATAGCAAGGAGAAGGCAAACGCTCAGTCACCACCGCCCGCCCACCACACCACACTACGCCACATAGCACAGCACAGCATAGCAAGCAAGCAAGTGATCCAAGCAGACGACCCTATCGACAAACACACGAACAGATCCTCACCAGCCCCAGCCCAGCAAGAATAAGCCCGCACGTCAGTTTGCCAGTTGCAGCTGCGCGCTTCCATATCTAGCGGCAATGGAAGCAAGCCAACCTACCTGAGGCAGGTGGCCGGCGGGTGCCTTCCATCGTAGGTTGATGGTGGCTATCCCCCGTTCGTTATGACCGTGGGATGTAATCCCCCTTCCTTGATAGGATAGTGGATCCCCGCCTGCGCAGGCCAGGTCGTCCGTCCCGTTTCCGCTCTTCGGCCTGGACCGCCACTTGCCCTGGTTCAAGTGATGGTGAGTATTGACAGGCGCACGGATAGGGACGACGGATCCCGACTCCCGTGGGATGACTGGGATCCGTGGGTGCTCTGGACATGGTTTGTCCGTGGAACACATAGTGTAGCCTACAGCCGTGAGAATCACGGGTGTAAAAGAATTGTTAATTCTTGGTATTGGTTGGTGCTTGGTTGAGGAGCTTTTGGGAACGGAAGGGTGTGGTTGAGAGCGAAAATAGAAAGGGAGATGAAAAGAAGATCGGAACAAGGCTGAGAGCTCGATAAAAAGATGATGAGGTTGGGTTGAAAAGAGGATGAATTAAGGATAAAGGGTTGATGGGAAGGAGAATGAAACGAAGATGGAAAGACAATGATAAAGAGGAAAAAGGATGGCGATGATGAGAACGAGGATGATAATGAAGCTGGAGAAGAGGAAGATGATGAAGAAAGGAAGAAGATGAGAAGTGAGAAAAAGAAGGAAAAGAGAGAAGAGAGAGGAAGAGGAAGAGAGAGAGAGAGTGTGTGTGAGTGTGTTAGTCCGGGCAGGGAAGGAAAGAACAGGACTCGAATTAGGACAGATCAGCTGACCTGCACGTAGAATTCATTCACTGTTGACCATTCCATGATATTCCATACTACCTCATCATAAGAGTAGATATACATCTTACGGAACACTCTACGGATATGCACAACTTGCAGCAGCATCTGATGCGATGCATTCTACCTAAAAGACAGAAACCAGCTCTTGATTATCAAGCTCGTCTTAGCTTCGCCAAATGGCTACTAGACTCCAACACCACGATGAGGTGCGAGCTTGTCGTTGGAGTATGCGTAGATGGCGGTACGCACAGCTGAGCGATATGTAGAAAGTAGGAAGGCGAATCGAAGACAGGGGGAAGAGGCTACAAAGAAAGGGAGATAAGAATAGCCCGATCAACCAAAGGAAAGGAGAAAGGAAACAGAGAAAAGGAGAGAAAGGAGGAGGAGGAAGAGAAGGAAGAGGGGAGAAGAAAAGCAAGAAGAAAAAGAAAAGAAAAACAGAAGAAACAAAGGAAACAAAGGAAACAAAAGAAAAAGAAGAAATAGAAAAAAACCCGAAAAAACTACCTAAGCGGAGCGGAGCGAGAGAAGGTGAGAGGAGAGAGAAGGAAGGGAGAAGAAGAGAGATAAGAGGAGGGAGGATAAGAATATAGCAGAAAAGAAAAAGCAGAAAGCAACGCAAGAACGCCAAAAGAAAAGAAGAAAGAAGAAAGACCCGAAAAACTATCTAAAACAAAAGAAAGCGGAGCGAGAAGAAGAAACACTTAGGAGAGTCGGAAAGAAGGCAGAGAAGAGAGGAGAGGAGGGAGTTGTAGGAGGGAAAGATTCAAAGGAGAAGAAGGGGGCAGAAGACCGCCTTATATACGGGAGGAATTGGACCGGTGACGCCAGGCTTCATCATTGCAGGTCTTTTCTGTTCCATGAGATGCAATAATCCTGTCCTGACTTCTTCTATGACATACCAATACTCTCATGGCAACAGGATCGATGACGAGAGATGCATGTTATCCTGCATTGGAAAGATGTCGACAAGCATCGACATGTGGTCTACAGGTTGGAGGCAACTGGTATCTTAAACGAACAATCCAACTAGTTGATATCAATGAACGCCATATACAGAAGACATAAAGAAACCAAATCACCGAGATAACCACTCATCTATCCTCCTCGACAGCCGCACACACCTAGCATCGACCACCCTCGTCCACCAGCTCGACAGCCAAACCACCAATACCCCCATGACCACAGCCGTGACGCCCAAACTGACCACAAACGCGCCAATCCCCAGAGCAATGGCCTCCTCATCCGTGGCCGGATACTGCTGCCCGGTCATAATCCACCACAGACCATTCCGGACCGGATCCCTGGCAACATGATACACCGACTGATGCACCAGATACAGCGAGAACGAGATCTTGCCCAAAAACTGCGGCGTGGGCCTCTCCAACACCCGCTGCAGCACCTCCACACGATCAATCGCATACACCACCAGCAGCGAACCCACCGTCTTCCAAGACTTGCTCACAATCGCCCAGTCGTCATCCCACCGGGGCGACTGCAGCGCCACCAGCCACTGGTACCCAGGCGTGAGCACCCCGTCATCCCCCAGACAAAGCAGATGCAAGCCCATAACAAAGCAGAGCACCGTCACCAGCGTCCGCAGCTTCTGCCTCAGCCTGGCAGACGCGGTCGACAGGCCATACTCGCCCTCTTTCCTGCCCAGCACCACCTCCGCAGCACCCAGCCCCTGCGCAAGCTCCGCAACACCCAACCCACCGAGAAAGCCGACCCCATCCCAGATCCCATACCACAAGAAATACAACGCCAGTCCGGCGACCCCAACAACGCGCATCTCCCTGCGCCAAAAGGCCATCGCCAGGATGACCAGGTAGACCATCAGACTACCGCGGAACTCGATGGGCATGGTCCACAACTGCCCGTTCAGGCCGGGGTTATGGTGGAACTGGATGATATTCACGATATCCAGCAGATAGCGTAGGAGGTACGTGAAGTGGAACGTCGGGGCGGTCCACGGCCGGCGGCCCCAGACGACGTCGTCGCCAAACGACCAGTGGTACAGTCCGCAGAAGAACAGCAGCTGCGAGAGGATGGCGACGAGGAAGACAGGCAGGTAGATGCGGAAGATCCGGCGGGTGGTGGCGGAGGCGAGACCGCGGAGGAGGGTCTGGTTGTGCGCGGAGGCGGACGCCGTCAGCGAGGAGAACGGCGTATCGCGGAGACGGAGCAGGTTGATGCTCAGGGCATAGCCGGAGATCACGAAGAAGAGAGCCACCATTGCGTGTGCGGAGAAGAGGAGGCGGACCGGGGGCAGCTGGATGAAGTGTCGGTTGGCTGAGGGGGGGTCGGCCCAGTATGAGTGGAAGGCGAAGTCGAAGATCCCGCCCATGAAGAAGTGGTTGAAGGCGACAATCGCAGCTGCCAGGCCGCGGAGGCCGTCCAGCCAGGCGGTGCGAGGTTTGTCCATGTGTGGTTGTGGTGGTGGTGGTGGACTGGCTGCAGTATCGCAGTTGGAGAAGGAAGGAGAGAGAGGGGAAGGACGGAGCAGAAAAAGGGCCCAAGTTGGTTGGAGCATGGAGGCTGACCAGGATCCACACACGCTAATTTAGTGTCTTTAGTGGGTGCTTCTGACTGGTCCCTATTTCTGATTCTTCAGGCGACGGAGTACTCGTGATTTAACAGTCAAAAGGATTCATTCTGCGGGTATATACATGTCCCAATCGGGTAATCTGCTGCAGGCATCTACAGCTCTAGTGCGCTTCTGCCTACTGACTACACGCCGAGTTCCAATGCTCGACGCGTCTGGTCAACCATCCACTGGTCCACGGTAGCGAGCTCTGCCGTCTGGCGTCGCCCTCGGGGATTCCACTCCCCAGTCGGACCATACTATCGAGCATGCACCGATCCTCGTAGAAGCTCCACTGCACACACTCCCCCCAGGCGACGCAGGCAGCCTCGCACTTGTCCACCGACATCCAGGCCTCCTTCCAGGCCTGCGGCTTGGTGACTGTGTCTGGCACCGTCACCCCATTCACATTACTGGAGCGGATGTCATACTTGGCCGCGCCGTTCTCCCACCAGTCCACCCGCTCGCGCAAGTACGGCAGAACCATGGCCTCATACACGTCCTTATACCGAATGGGCACCTTGGCCCCGACATCGCCCCACCGCGTCTCCAGATCATACAACCTGGCCACATCCCTGTTATGGGTATGATGCCAGCTGAAGACGGGCTTGCACCAATTTTCCTGTTCATACCAGCTGGTCCAGTGCGCCTCAGGATTGAACCCGTAGCTGAACCGACTCTCGGCATCGGGATGCTCGCCAAACCCCACGCCGCTCTCCTTTAACACATGGCCGAGGATATGGTCCCCGCACCCATGCTGCGCCGTAAAGTCGCCGTACTTCTGCTCGACATCGCCCTTGCCGCCGAAGGCCATCTCCCAGGCCTTGCGCGAGATGGCAAACCCGGACCCACCGTGGGCGAAATAATCGCCGTGGATCCAGGCGACACTGCCCAGGTACCAGGGTTTCTGGGGGTCGAAGCGATCCAGATGAGCGATCAGGTTGGGCAGGAAGAGGTAGGCGTCGTCTTCCATGAAGATGTACCATTTGGCGTCTGGGCGGGCGCGGCCGGCGTGCTGCACCAGCGGCAGGAACTTGTACTTGTCGAGTTTCCAGCCGCCGGCGGGGCCGGAGCCGTCGCCCGGGTAGACGTTGTTGATCTCGGCGTAGTTCTGGCGGAAGTCGTGGTCGGCTTGTTGGTGGTAGGGGAGCGCAATGTCGGGGTCGTTGAGGGTGGTGTTGGCGAGGATGTCGATGAAGGTCCACGAGGCGATGGTTTCGGGGCTGTCAGAGTAGAGAAGCACGTTGGCGGGGGGGATGCGCGTGGGGGAGAGAGTGGTGGTGAGGTGGATGGGGACGCGCTTCCAGAGAACGGAGGCGCCGGTTTTGAACATGAGCACGATGTCGTTGACGGTGAGGGAGGAGGAGGAAGATGAAGAGGAGGTAGTAGTAGTAGTAGTTGTGGTGGACGTGGTAGAGGAAGTGGCTGGAGCTGGCGCAGAAGGAGCAGGTTTCTGCGGCGTGGAGGAGTTGTCCTCCTCGAGGCTATGGGGAGGTGAAGGATGCACCACCACCGTGGCTTCCCCTGCTTTATACGGTGTCTGCGTGCTGGAGGCACTGGAGGAGACCCATGGTGGGCGATCGAGGGCAAAGTGATAGAGGAACAAACAGACGGTCAGCAGCATAATCCCGACTGGGACACGGCGATTGTCTTGGTAGAATCGACGCATGATGTTTTGTGTCTGTCGGTCTTACACTCCTCATAACATGGCTCGTGTTGGATTCCCGGTGTGCATAGCGAAATGCCTTTATAAGAGATGGTATAAATCTGCGGCTGGAAACATAATCTGGTGACTCTTTATCTTATACGCTTCGCTTAAACCCCTCTTCAATGCTATTTCTCCACTCACCCCCTAAAAAGTACTGAAAGGGGCAATAGATTTGGACAACTGGCGAAGACGGAAAATTTAGTGAAATGAAATGTCTCAGATCCGTGCAAGCTGATTGGCTGGTGCCTGGCCAGACATGGAGTTGCCTGAAAGTCCCGGCGGCACTAGCCTTTTATACTCATTTATTAACATGAATAAACCATGGACAAGGCTGTTGTCTTACCAAGAATAGTTTAGAGTGCGGCTACTGTTGTTGCAGCTGGGGTCCGTGTATGCACCCAAAATACGAGTCCCTCCCTAAGATTAAATGGATGAATCACTGACGGGATTCTGCACACGGGAAAAGGAAATGAACAAAAAATCTATTGCACAGCTAGACGACTGCTAGTCTCACGACTAGTCCACTGACTCGAGTCTAGTCCATCCCAAATTTTATTCCTCCGACTCCATCATGGCTCCATCGCCGGTCTCCTATCGCTCTGGCCGCCAAATAAATACACTGGCGCATCCGAGCAGTCGAATGCAGAGGATCCGACCCGGCAATCCCAACCCTAAGCACAACAGCCAGTCCTCATGGACCATCCACCGTTAATCCCCCAACGGGGCCCGCAAGTGCCTCTACTGCGTCAGATTCTTAATGGACTGGGGTGCATCCTCATCCTGCCTCTTTACTACTACCTCACCGCCGCCACCCGCCATCCCCTCACGCTCGATCTGTTATTGACCATCCTGGCCGCGGAGTACAACCGCTTCACCAACGAGCGCCGCCGGCGCAACTTCTACCAGCATGATGCGGCCGACCCCGAGAAGCCGCGCGTGCCGGCCGGGCCGGACTGCATGGCCGCGGTGGTGGGCTACCGCGAGGACCCGGGGCTGTTCGCGCGCGCGCTGAACAGCTACCGGGCGGCGGAGGGCTGTCGGTTCATGCTGGTGGGCATCGACGGCGACGAGGCGGCGGACATGGAGATGGTGCGCGTGTTCCAGAGCGTACGGAGCCCTACCTACCTAGTTTTCAATGCCACCCACTAACACGGTCGACAGATCTACCCGGCCGCGCCGACAATCCACCTGGACGAGCCGTTCGGCGACCTGGCCATGCGCACGTTCGACAAGCTAGCCACGGCGGACCTGCACTCGTCGCCGGTCGAGACGTACCAGCTGGCGAGCATCGCGCACTGCTGCGAGCTGGCGCGCACGATCCTGGCGGACCACGGCATCGCGCCGGGCCCCGGCGCATCGGCGCAGCTGTGTCTCTTCCAGCCGCACCAGAGCAAGAAGGCCATCATGTTCACCTCGTTCATCTTCAGTCTGGTGATCGCCGACGCCTGGGGCCTCGAGTACCTGTGGTCGTCCGACTCGGACACGCTGGTGTCGCCGCTCTCGCTGCGCCGCACCGTCGAGACCATCGCCGGCGACCCGACCGTCGGCGGCGGCAGCTCCGGCCTGCTGGTGCACAATGCCGGCGACTCGACTGTTGCTCAGCTGGGCAGCATCGTCTACTGGTGCGAACTGTACCTCACGCGCTCCGTGGCCACCTCTGCTGGCACCAGCGACTGCCAGAGCGGACCTAGCACCGCGTTCCGTATTGCCGCGCTGCCAGGCATATTGTATCCCTGGTATACGCAGACGGTGCTCGGCCATCGCATGGTACCCTCCCCTCCCTCACCCGGCATATAAGATAGCAGCACAGGCACTAAGAAAAAGTATAGGTCGTCAACGAAGACCGGCATCTAACTACTAATCTCCTCCTCCGCGGCTGGACTGTCACTTATGTCTCCGACACACTCACCGCTACCGACACCCCCACCAACTTGCGCAAATGGATCCTCCAACAGGTATGCCACTGCCCCCACTCTACACCCCATACTACCAGAAGTATATACCGTCCCGGGGGAGAACCCCCGGACCCCCCTTCCTTTCAGCTTCCTGGATCCACTCAATCCCAAACCAGAGAAATAAATAAACTTATACCCTGTATACTAATACCCAAAGATAGGTCCGATGGTCCCGATCAGGCCACATCGAATCCCTCCAATCCCCAAGACTCTACCTCCTCACGAACCCACTATTCTTCTGGGCCGCCATAAAACGCGAAGCCGGACCGCTACTCGGCATGGGCTATATCCTATACTACCTACTAACAGGCGCAAGCCTGGCGTACTTCTCCTGGACGGATCTGGGCGTGCGGCTCTTGTACACGATCATCTACAACGTCTTCCGGAACCCAGATCGCGGGGTGCGGCGGCTGGTCCTCTGGGTCGGGCTGTTGCCTGCGCTGTTGTTTTATAATGTCCCGTTGCCGGTGGTGCATTTTTGGAGTGCGGTTACGGTTATGGAGGATGGGTGGGGGACAGCGATGCGGTCGCCCGTGCAGGGGGTGGGGGTGGTGCCGGATGTGAATAATGATTTGGGGGTCGGGAAGGCGCGGAAGGGGTCTGTGTCTGTGTCTGCGTCTGCGTCTGGGGTTGGGGCTACTGCTAAGGCTGGGATGTGGAAACGGTGGAATGAGCTTGGTTTCTTTGTCGTTTGGATGGGCGTCGTGGCTGGTGTCGCCGCCAGAATTATGGCCGGCCATCTCGGCTACGAGGTGCTGCAGACTGAGAGGGCCGTTTGGGGCGCCGTGCTTGCCGGTTTTGCGGGCACGTTTTACGGCTTGGTCGTCAGGGAGTAAATCCCACATTATGATGATAGAATTATAGAGAGCGTGTCAATTGGAGGGTGTATATGCCGACTACAGCTTGACTACACCATCACGACAGGGCAACGAAACGAAATCTTGATATTACTTGACTGAACTCACAACTTTTACTCACACTCCAACTATCTCCCTCTACCCAGTCTCACCGGTAACAACCCCCTCTATCAATACCCCCCCTCGTCCACACTATATTCCCGATAAATGATCGAACTGTACCGCGCGAACGCACTCCTCGCCCGCAACCCCCGCCCATACCGCGTGAACAACGGCGGCACAGCACAGAACACTGTGGCCAGGGCCGCCAGCACCGAGACAGCCCCGTTGGCCCCCAGGCGCTGCAGCATGGGCGCCGACACAAGTGGCAGCACGGCCGACAGAGTGGCACGTACCAGACTCAGCGCCGCCAGCCCGCTCGCCGCGTAGCTGAGGTAGCTATCGGTCAGATACCCGCCCAGCACGTAGTCGATCTCATTCAGACTAAACCCCGTCAGCACCAATGCCACCACGGACACCATCCACGGCACCTGCGACATGGCCGGCGGGATGGTCCAGGCGAACACCCACAGGGCGGCCGCCAGCACGGGCGTGCCAACCCAAAACCCGAGCAGCTTGTCCTCGGGCTGCAGCGGCCGCCCGCGCGCGCTGTGCTGCGCGATGATGCGCAGGTCCAGCCATCGCGTCAGAAACCCCAGGAATAGACCCAGCCCAATTGCAAGAAAAGGCAGGCACGCCTGGCGCGGACTGAATCCGAACGACTCGTAGATGGGCGGCAGCGCCTGCGTGAAGAGGTAGACCAGCGCGATCGACACCGCGCTCATGACCGCCACGATGAAGACGATCAGCTCCGTGCAGAGCAATCGAATCGGCCGGAACAGGGCCAATCGCACGAAAGTATGCAGATCCGGGGCTTGGTCCGGGTTCAGCGCGTCCGGGGTGCTGATCTGCGTCACCTTGCGGAAGAGTGCCACCTCCCGCGCCAGCAGCAGCGACGGCCGCGACTCGCGGATCGTTACCAGCAGCAGTGTCAGCACCCCCGTCACCATCGCCGCCACGTAGAAAAGCCACCGCCTTGAGATGGTACTGTTAGCGCTGGCTTCGTATCGGAAGAGAAACTCGGGACGATATATAAGTAGCAAGATACGAGGGACACGGGAACGCACCAGTCCAGATCAGCCACCACAAAAGTACTAAGGATCGGTCCGACCACCATACCCAGATTGGCCGCTTGGACCCAGATGCAGATCATCCACACTCGCTGCCGCGAGTTGAACAGGTCCTCAATGCTGCCTCCCACTACCGTCGTCGGAATCGCAGACAGAATCCCGCTCATCAACCGTCCCGTGATCACCCCGGCCATCGACGGCACCGTAGCCACCACCACGCACGACAGACTGTACAGCGCCGAACTTACTATATACAGCTTCTTTCGTCCAAACGCTTCCGAATATGGCGGGAAGATAATGCCCCCGAACGCCTGGCCGACCAGATACCTAGAAGGCAAGTCAGATGGCGACCAACCCACAGCGGACGGAGAAGCACTAACACGGACACGAAGAGGAAGATAGACAGTTCTTGCGGAACACGAAGCTCTCGTACGGCACTGTTGGCAGCGATGGACTAGCAACTGTCAGACTTCATGATTACACCTCAATCAGACTCGGAAAATCTTACCCCGGCTGTGCTCACTGCCGTCCTAAAGGCACACATACTCACGGTCAGCCACAGACAGGACTCTCCCGTCACGGTCGACACATACGTAAAGAACTCCAAGAAAAGGATCAGCATAGTATCCCAGATCTTCCTTCTCAGTCTCCAGTTCCGCGGATGTCGACTGTTGCCAACCGCCCAGCGGATGTGCATGCCGTCCGCGGTCATACGGAGCCCATATTGCGGAAGGAGCGACTGGAGAACATCCTTCTCGGACTCGATCGAAGACGTGGTAATCTGGCTAGTGGGCTTCATGGCACGGAATTGAACGGATCTCTCAGCGGATGCTACCAGAAAACCACGGCTCGACAGGCGAAGACCTCCACCTACGTATGTATTTATTCAAGCTGGAGAGGGGTTGTGATACAGCAGCACGGACTTAAGCGGCGCAGACTGCTGAGAGAGCACTCGCACGGCCTGGGTCTATAAGTGCTCCCTAGCCGGGTCATTCTGCGGCGAGGCTACCGCGTTGGTTGGCTCAACAGCTTTTATTCTCCTTCATCCCTCATCTTACCCTGTGCCATTTTCGGGACGTTGAGGAGGGAATTCTCCTCCAGTGCACGAACAAGTGCCACGGGCAGACAGCTCACGCTGCTGGGCCTATCAGCGCTCGGTCTTTACCCGACAATCGCTTATACATAGTCCTGTACTCCAGCGCGGATCGACGTATCCGACCTTCAGCTTGGTACTACTTCGGAAGCGTGACGGGAAAGGCTTTGCATGTGCTTGATCCTATTCCTTGTCACGGTGGACCAGCATCCGTGGCTCTGGAGGATGTGCCCTGCCATCCCATATCTCAGATCATTCATTCTCTCATCCTAGCTCCTTATCATCACACGAACTGGGGGCTCAACGGTCTGGGCCATACCTGGCTACAGGATCCCAAGCTCTTCCTTGTCCCAGCCTCCGTCGTTATCTCCGTCTCCATCTCCATCTCCCTGATGGTCAGATGCTCTTCCATTTCCGTTGTACGCAAGAAGATTCGGACTACCAGCGGTATTCGTGACTACATTCCGTGTGGCCAGTGCCTTGAGGCGAGCTGTCACTGCGGTCGGAGTAGACAAGACCTCGAGCGCCATGAGGTACAGTGTCAATCCCGTAACATGAGGCGTAGCCATCGAGGTTCCAGAAATGGTTCTGGTCGTCGTATCCGATCCAATCCAAGAGGAGAGAATATCCTCTCCGGGCGCAAAGATGTCGACGACAGAGCCGAAGTTGGAGAAGTTGGAGCGGGAGTTCCGTCGGTTGATGGCAGCGACAGTGACAGCATTCGGCGCCGATGCCGGGCTCGTCCGCGCAGCGTCCCTCTAGTGTCTAATCAGCAACCGCTTACAGTCCGAGAGGTGAGCCACATACATTCTCATTGCCTGCCGCAACGACGGTGAGGACCCCTTCATCGAAGGCATTTTCGACAGCATCATTGAACGTGCTGGAATAGCTCCCGCCTATGCACCGTAGTCAGCGAGTTAGCGTGTATAAACGAAGCCGGACCCTTACCCAAGCTCATGTTGATCACTGCTTTGCTCGTACGGTTCTTGGTCACGATGTCATTGACGGCCCAATTGTAACCATCGAGAATGACCGAGGTAGAGCTGGATTCGCCAGTGAAGACCTTCACTGAGACCAGACTCGTCCTCTTCGCCACTCCGTAAGTTCGTCCACCAATGATTCCTGCAACATGGGTGCCATGCCCGACTCCATCGGTATGTTGTCCTCCAACAGCGTTGTATGCCAAGAGGGCGCGACCAGCAAATTCATCATGGGTGCTCAAAACGCCTGTGTCCACAATATAAGCATAGGTGCCAATTCCAGCGCTATCGTCGTAGACGTAGTCAGTGCTTGCCAGCCCCCGATGAGAAATGCATCCTAGACCCCATGGGGAGTTATGCTCCGTGATCAGTCCGTCAGGATACCAGATCTGATCGTCCTCGACGTTGGCTACCTGATAAATGGTCAGATCACCACAACATTCGCAATGAGGGCCATGGTAGACGGACATCTGCATGTTGGCGGATTGCAGCAATGGTTGCGTCATCGAACGAGCCAGCATATCCGGCAAACCTGTTAATCTTGTAATGTCGCTCAATGCCGACAGGTAGGTCTTGCTCGGTGAAACTGCGGTCTTCAAGATGCCGTTTGTGAAGGTTTGTCGCCCAGGCTGTATGTTCATCGATCTTGGCATCGTCTGTTCCCGGCTTGAAGGTAACGATATATTTCCCGGGAATGGTCTGTAGAGTCTGGCGGCTTTCGAGCCATGGCGCACAAAGCACGGCAGATAGAACAGATCCGAAGACCAGAAGGACACTTCTCAGGGAGGCCATGGCAACAATGAAAATCAAGATAGGAATCTCGCCCGAGAAAGATAACGAGGAATGTACAATTGCTCCAGGACAGCTGCCTTATATACCTGCAGCATCGCGAACGCCGTCCAAGATTGACAGCCTATCACTTACATGGTCGCCTGCCTTGCTGAAGAGCGAGACCAGGGGCTATGATGGCTAAGCATGTTTAAAACTTTGGGGGTAACATTGCATTCTCAGACGACTTTATCGCGTCCTATTAGGCAAGACACCATGCACACCATGGGTGATTTCGGGCAGATGCGAAGGAACAGGGATCGAGGCGAAAAGCACTGAAGAGCTTACTTCTCCGGCCCCAGAAACACTCAAAGCCAGACCAGCTTCGAGGCCTTTCACCGGGCTGAATGGCATACATCCACCCACGCAATTGCTTCCATTATTTGCCCGCTGGCGTGCCATGGCCTGCTATAGCAGGTTCAGAAAATACGAATTGTGAGTGTTCAAGGCGAATCCATATGCCTTCGACAACCAGAGTGACAACCAAAAAGAACTTTGGATGTTGGGATGTCACGCAAGGAGCCCTGGAAAAACGGAGGAATGCTTAATCACTTGTCCGGTAGTCAGTGCGACCCCTCTCTGGGGGGCTAGTTCCGCACGAGGTGAAAACCACTGCATGCGCCTATTATCTATCAGGCTAGTACGTGTGCCGATTGGGTGAGAGAAGAATCCTCAGCGAAAGAATAAAACAAGATGCCACTGCATAGAAGGCATTCATCGGTGGGCTATGAAGTTCAGCGTCGCACAGTGGGCTCAGGCGCGATGATCATCCACAGCAAGCCGGATAGGAGACACATTACTCCTCTTGTAGGGCGAAGAGCCAGTGTGCCGGACCGATGTGCTTGTGATGAAGCGAATCCTAACTCCAAAGTCAATTTTAGAAGCTTGGTACAACCAACCTGCCCCTGAGGACGCGCATGTGCCTGAGGAAGTCTTCTGATGTGTCGAAACCTAATCATCGTCTTGATGGGAATCTGACTGAATAACAGGCAGTGGGCAAGTGTTCGATTGGCGGCCATTCCACCACCTCGCCGTGGCGATGGAGTTCGCGACGGCCAAGACTCAGCACGGTAGCCCGGTTGAAGAGGCATCTAGGTGGAAGTCTAGGTTTTCAGAGCTTCAGAGTTTGCAACAGTATGGCCAAAGTGAGCTCGGATTGCAAGGCATACCACACGAAACACTTCATGCTTGTAGACAATATCCCTCGTGTGAAGATGCTCGAATGCCCGCAGCTCAGATAGTCAACGACCCCGCGGGGCGACTAGATGATCGCCTCCTCCTGTCTGCAGGGCTTCGATGCAGCCAAGCCAAATTGACGTCTGGTGATGGAAGATTTCTGAACGGGCTTTGGGCGCACTTCGAATCGGTACGGTTGCATTGAGGTAACCACCGGGCCTGCTGTGATCAGAACGATACCCCTTGAGCCAGTCGGATAATTTTATCGGGTGCGACAGAGGGGGGTAGAAGAAGAAGGGGGAAGGGGGAAGGGGGCAGGTGCGGCCTCCAGGCTGACCGGAGTTGTTATTTATTGTTGCACGGAGTCCCGTGATCTGCAGCCATGGGAGTTCATGTCAGGGGCAGCAGCACTGGATCACACATGCATTGAATCTCTACCTCTCTTAACAAATCCTTCGGAGAATCAGGTCCTACACGCAGTGTAATGAGGGAATAATCAAGTATAAAGAACGTGTCATATTCGACAGCTAACGAATTCTCTCTTTGCGCAGCAAGACTCTTCAAATGCAGTCATTGCACGCATGCAACTATCCGCTCTATGCCCAACCATCCTGCTTACAACGCAGCAAAGATCAGGTTTACAGTCTCTTCCCCGCATACTTCTTCTCGGCCTCTCTGTTGGCAAAGGGGAAACCGGTGGTCCGCTTATCCACCCCGGTCTTGCGGCTGATCTTCCCGCCACTGCTGGCAAACAGCGCACACCACACACCAATGGCCGCAATGGCAGCGTATCCCACCATACCAATTGCGTAGCCAATCTGTCCCGTAGCCACCCACCAAATGTATGCGTATCCCGCCGAAGCACCGTGGAAGACGGTCGTGACCATCATGGTCGGCACGGCGTAGGGTGCCTTGGGGTCGGAATCATCCGTTGTGACAGGCTGCGCGATGGAGGTGGTCAGAGGAACGGAGCCGGTGAGCATGACCGTGAGAACGGCAATGAGCAGCAGACTGAAGCCCAGGCAACGCGAGAAGTATGTTTCAAGAGCTGTGGCGGTTAGCGATGGTGCTTGTCATAGCGGCTAGACCCCGTTGGCGGTGGTAACTCACAGGAAGGGTCTCGGGTTTCGGTCAACAACATCGTACTCATCATCTCCGGCACAGCGATCAGAGCTAAGCTCTGGAGACCAAGCCAGCCGGCTGTGGAGTAGGTGTAGGCGTAGAAAACCTGTGGCGCGTGCAATGGTTAGCTGTTTGAAATGGCGAGAGGCGGCAACGATCGTCTTACATCCATGATGCGGAGGAAGGTGATGCCTTTCGGTTGAAGTCAATTGTTCTTAGTAGAAAGAGGTATGTTGGTTGTTTAAAAGATTTCAGATACTCAGCGAGGGACGGAAGAAGTTGCAAGCGATGCAAGCAGTGAGTTATAAGCTGTGGTCAAAGGCAGGGATTGATTCCCCATGAGGTCATCGCTTGTTCAGTCCCGATGATGTCACCGCCGGCCATTCCGCTGATTCAGCCTGCGTTTTTCCTTTTTTCTTTTCCTGTCACTACAACGAAATCGGATGGAGAAGTGGGAAAGTAAAAAAAGGAGGCGTAAGAGGATGGAATGTGTCCAAGGGGCCGAGGTGAGCTTTTGCAAGCTGACTGAGTTGGCAGGACCATCGCCAACATCGTCAGCCATCTACCCCAGGTAACTCCACATCAGCTATAATATCCTTCTGTTATTGCTTACAGTCAAGCTATGGAGGATATTCTACGCCCCCTGAAGGTGAGCTGTAGGGCTGAATCATACGTTATCTATCGGATGTGTCTGTAATTGGACCAAAATACATGTCACCCCTGATCGATCAATGTCTATTCATTTACCATAGCTAGATTCAAGTCTCCACCAGCAACGCCTTTTCAAAAACCCAAAGAACAAATAAAGTGCAGGCTTGACTCATGGTCAGGTATCACTGGTTGATATTGCTCGCGCGCAAGTATCTGAGAAAGCTCAGATCTTGGTCGGACGGTGCGGTGGTCTGTTCCGCAAGCGCGTCCTTGTAGCGCTGCGTAAGCCCTTCACTGTCACCGGCACGGGGAGTCCTGTAATCATCATCACTGTCTTCATCGTCGTACTCGCCATTCTTGCGTGCCTCTTCCTCCTCCTCCTCCGCCTCGCTGACCGTCTCCGCTTCGGTGTCTGCCTTCTGCTTGCCCCGACTGGCGCCAGACACACTCATATCCTTCATCAGCTTGCCTAGCTCGATTTCTCGTTGCGCTGCCTTGGTTTCTTCGCGCTCCCTCTTCTTGCGCTCCAGCTCGGGCTTGTAGTCGCGCTCGAATTCCTGGCGCTTCTCCTCCACGGCCTCGAAGAACTCGTCAATACCTTCACCGGTCATCGAACTGACACCCACAAGGTTCAAGTGTCGGTAGAACTCCTCCAGCATCAAGCTCATACTGTTCAGCAGCGAGCCCATGTACCCACTTCCCGCACCGAAGCCACCCGCTGCGCCCTCCGTACCGAAAGAACCCGCCTCCTCTTCCTCGCGCAGAGCCTTCTGGAAGGCATCGAAGTCCGTCATCCATTCCTTAGCAAATTCAGCGTCTTGTACATCAGTCTTGTTGAAGACCAGGATCATCGGCAACTTCGTCTTGTAAAGGATACTGCAGGCGTAGAGCATGTTGCTCATGAAGGTGCTCGTGGAGCTGGCGCGGGGGGTATCGATAACGTAGGCGATCACGGTCGGGAACGAGGAGGCGAGAGTCTCGAGCAGGATACTGCCGGAAGCACTCCACACAAACACCTCAATCTGGCCAGGCGTGTCGACCAGGATGTGCTCGATGGGCTTCGCGGTCGGGTTGCTGGGGTTGGGAGCCGTCCGCTTCTCCAGCAAGCCGATGATTTGATCGACCTTGGTGGCGAACAGATTCAGTGATGTCAGAATACCGCCGTTGGGCCCGAGATTGTATTGTTTCATGACTTCGCGGTAGTTGATCGAGTCACGGATGTCGATATTGCTCTCGAAAGGAACCGTGTGGACGGCGGGGTCAAGGTTGAGGACATAAGGAACAGTCTTCTTCGAGTGCAGATGGGAGTTGATTCGTTGCATGAAGGTTGTCTTTCCAGAGCCTGTGTTTTAAGATATTCGTGAATGATTAGCGACATTGTCAATGAGGGGTTGATCGCCAGCCTACCTGCCATGCCGACGCAGACAACGGCGACCGGAGATTGTGCCATCGTGAAGGGTAAAAAGGAGAACGATGAACAAAAATCAGATATCGACTCAATAATATAGCCACTCGGTCAGAGAGTGCAAATGAAGATGATGACGCGGGGATGAGCGGAAGTCAGAGTAGCCGCTAGAAGGCGAGGCGTAGAAATTCTTTTGTCGCGGGGAATCGCGGGTGGAGACCGTCTGGCCGGAAGCGTTCCAGACGTCATGGCGTGCCTCCGCCGCCGCCTTTTCCCTTGCTTTGCTTCCTCTGCTCTCACAACACGACCGTCGCGTCGCTCTCAAAACAGCACCATGGCGCTAGAGGATTTTGAGAAATCATTGGTGGAGGAGCAAGAAAGACGTCGCGAGCGAAGCGACAAGGACAGACATCGCCATCACCGAGACAGAGACAGGGATCGCAGCCGCGAGCGCTCAAGGCACCACCGACACCACCGTCGTTCATCCCGATCAAGAGAGCGTGATCACGACAGGCATCGCGAGTCGCGTCGGACCGATGAGGGCAGTCACCGACACAAGCGATCGCGTCACTCGACTGACCACGGAGACGATCGCGATCATGATCACAAGCGCCGACACAGGGACAGCAGAGATGAGGAAAGGAAATCGCCAGCTGCAACTGCGGAAGCGGTCCAGAATGAGGCTCCCAAGCTAAAGAGAGACGCTTGGATGGAAGGTCCCTCCAGTCTCGACATCGACTACGTACAGCGGCGCTCGACTACGCGTTTGGAAGAAGAACCAAAACCCAAGATGCTTTCGGCGGATTATGAGCTAAAAATCCACGGTCGGGAACTCAATACACATCTACGAGATCTGAAGGACGGAAAGGTTCTCGAAGAGATTGAAGGACAGCCCGCACAACATGACGTCGACTACACCTTTGGTGATTCCGGCTCTCAGTGGAGAATGACCAAGTTAAAAGCTGTTTACAGAGAGGCGGAGGAAACTGGTCTGTCAGTAGAAGAGGTTGCGGTGAATCGGTTCGGAGATATTCGCTCGTTCGATGACGCACGTGAAGAGGAGGCAGAACTTGATCGCCGTGAAAGATACGGGGAAGGTTATGTGGGCAAGGAGAAGCCGTCGGGCGAGCTTTTCCAGGAGCGAAAGCAACAGGAGAATGTCCATCGCGGGGCACATGAGCACGTTCGCGATCCCGCCAAGGAGCTTAACGCTGAAGGACAGGGGAAGCCGATGGAGACTGTGCCTCCCCAGAACACGACCCAGCATCTTGATCTGACAGCACTCAATCGACTCAAGGCTCAAATGATGAAAGCCCAGCTCAAGGGCGCCCCAGATGCCGCTGAGCTCGAGGAGCGCTACAATACAGCAGCCGCTGCTATGGCTAATCGTAAGGAGTCGGATGTAGTAGTGTTGGGCGTCATGGAAAACCGCATGCTAGCTGGAAAGAGGAACGAAGTGAAGGCAGTTGAGAACAAGCGAGGCCGGGAGCGAGGCAAAGTGGAGGACAATGATGATATGACTATCGAAGACATGGTGCAAGAGGAACGACGGACTCGCGGACAGTTTGGCGGAGACGGACGTCGTATTGCTGAGAGAATTGCCAAGGACGCCAAATTCGAGGTAGGTGCTGCTACCAGCTTGCGACCGTGCTCTTGCTAACATGTGAAATACAGAATGATCTCGAATATATGGATGATAATGCATCCAAACTTGCTCGTCGGGTACACCGCTCAGAAATCGACATCAAGAATACGACTATCAACGAGCTGCAGAAGATGAACAGGATTCTCGACAATTGTCCCCTCTGCCACCACGAAGACACAAATACACCGCCGATGGCCCCCGTCGTCTCGTTGGCCACGAGAGTATACCTGACACTCCCCACCGAACCTGAACTAAATGAAGGATGCGCTACCATTGTTCCCATCCAGCATCGTACGAATCTGTTGGAGTGCGACGACGACGAGTGGGAGGAGATTCGCAATTTCATGAAGAGCTTGACCCGCATGTACCACGACCAAGGCCGCGACGTGATTTTCTATGAGAACGCGGCCCAGCCTCATCGCAAGCGACATGCTGCCATGGAGGTGGTTCCTCTTCCGTACAGTCTCGGAGAGACATCCCCGGCCTTCTTCAAGGAGGCAATTCTCTCTTCGGATGCGGAGTGGTCCCAGCACCGAAAGCTGATTGATACCCTCGGCAAGGCCAAGCAAGGCATGGGGCGGAGTGCTTTCCGCCGTAGCATTGCCAAAGAGATGCCTTACTTCCATGTGTGGTTCAGTCTTGACGGCGGCCTGGGCCATGTTGTAGAAGATGAGAATCGCTGGCCGCGTGGAGACCTCTTTGCTCGTGAGGTCATTGGAGGGATGTTGGATCTGGGCCCAGAAGTGATCAAGCGGCAGGGCCGTTGGCAACGGGGCGGTGATCCACGAGTTCCTGGATTTCAGAAGAGATGGAGGAAGTTTGATTGGACTCGTGTTCTTGTTGAGGGATGATTTGTACTTAATTGGAGGATCTTGTGAACGAAAGCGAAGCCACAGGATAAGCCGGTTCCATCCGCACTGTAAGATACAGCAGCACCTCACTTTACTCTCACTTAGTGAATCATCATCCCATCTCAAACTTCATCTCCGGCATCAGCTCACTCACTTATAATAGTTCTCCTTCCATCACTTCCTCTCCTTCTTTATCTCTTCCTTCCCTTCATCATCCTCCCTCCTCTCACAGAGAGCCACGCCTCTTTTGCTTCCCAATTCTCATATCAAATCACAGACGTCACAAAGCTTGTCTGACCCTTTCAAATCGTCTTCCCATCCGCCAACAGAAACAACATGCCTTCTGATCCCAAAACCACACACAAACGGCAAGGCCCAGACGCCGAAAAGAAGGGCGCAACCAAGAAATTACGAAAGAAAAGCGAAGTCAAAACGATAATGCAGACAGCACCCAAGGCGTCGAAGAAAGAAGAGACCGCGCCCAAAGACACCAAGCTCCTCCAGCCTGCGTTTGAAGGCACCAAACTTCCCCAGCCAGCGGCCATGCTTACCAAACCACCTCAGCCAGCGCTCACAGACGAGAAAGTCCAAGACCTCGCAGGATTCACCCTCCTACTGCAGAGGCGCGACGACGAAACCGAAGCCGCGCACGTCTACCACGTCGCATTCGCAAGGGTCCTCACCCAGGTCAGAACCACGGACACACGGCTACTGGTATGCGAGCTGCATGCGAAGGCGATGCTGGCGCGGTCGAGAAGCATCGCAGACATCCACATCCAGCTGCACTACTTCAAGCGGAACGTCGAGCTGCGCAGGATGGACGCGGAGGCGGCGCGCAAGGCAAACACAGAAAGACGGACTAGCCAGCCGACCTGGGCCGATGTGGTTGCGGCGTGGGGACAGCCCGTTGCGGATCGGGTGCGGAGGCAGAGTAATGCCTGCAATTTCTGTGCGAATCTCGTCTGGTTCATTAAAAGGGGCTATGACTTTGCGACCGTCGCGAACCTGCTGTCTACGGCTATTGTTCAGCGTATCGATAATCGAAGGCGTCCGAATCAGATGGCTGTGCTCCCTACTGATGTCGCTTCGGCGAAGACCCTACCTCGTGATACACCGGCGCTTGCTGCGGCGGATATTCGTCGTGTGAGAGGCAGGCTCGATAGCTTTGGCTTGCTGGTCCCGCTGTCGCCTGATGAGCTTACATTCCAATGCTTTCTGAATAGTGTGACGGAGGAGAAGAGTCGACGCGCGGTAGTGACAGACATGAACGCAACCTGATTCTATGTCAATGGCTTTCAACGAAATCTGGAGGGTGGGCGTGTGGCTATAGCGCGGGACCATTGGAGGAGTGAGGATGAGACAGCGATTTCGGTGTGTAGGATACCAAAAGGATGGTTGTGAATTTGTGAAAGCACTGGTGCCAAATGTAAAGCAGACTTCAGAGTTATTTGAAAAGAGAAAAACAAGGCTCGCAAATTCGGCCCCTGAATTACTTCATCTGCGTTAATCCTTGGTAAATGGTAGTCCAGAAGTTAGTATAAGCACTTGGGCAACCTACAAGGCGACCTTGAGCATACCCAAAACCTGAGGATGACATCTTACAACCTAGCAAGCGTTCGTTGTTGATCACTATGTTAGCTCCAATGTTCGTCTTCCATAAGCAAAGTCTACATCCCTACTGGGTAGACAGTAAGCAGTTTATCTCCTATATATGAAGGGAGATTTTCTATAAATCCCAAGCATGTTATTGGACATCTAAGTCCACAGAGAACCTATCCTACTAATAGCAACCGTTATGGAAGGGGGGCAGATCACTGGGCCCCGAGCCAATGCTCCATTCGCCGAGCCATGTGAAACTAGCACAGATCGCTAAGTGCCATGGCCAACCCCAGAAGTATAGTTTACTCAGACAAGCAATCTTTATCGATCAAATTGAAGCGCATTAGCGCCTCCCGGACCTACCCCAGCACTTTAAGACGTCAGCAAGACATCGTCCCAGCAGTGGAAGAGCCACTCTCAAGCGGTTTGAGAGGCAGAGAGGCAGGAAGGCGGGGAGGAACCCTGTAAATCAACGTTGAGGCCATATACATCGAAATAGAGACTGCGAGAAATGAGCACGGTGGAGAATGCTCCATCCAAGGTAAAATTATGCTGACATTTGCGATGATTGCTGCTCGCGCCACGGTTCACAGCAACCATTGAGTCAGGTAGATCCGGAGTAGAGTCGGAGCTCGCTGTGACTGGAGAGAACCACAGCTCCTGTTGATGGAGTACAACAACCGAATCAGTTTTCCGGTGCCCTAAGCTAAGAATTCTAAACCCAGGGCTCGAATGGGAGAACAGGGCGTCCCAGATTGGCCGGCCAAATGGCCCTGAGGCATTCTAGGTATAATCTCATTTCATCCTAGGAGCAGGAGCAGGCTAGATGCTTTGGGAAGGATTCAGAATGGTCCACCTTGGAGGCTGATAGGACGATGATGGGCAGAGCTAAGC
The DNA here is from genome assembly GCF_003184865.1 of Aspergillus homomorphus CBS 101889. Classification (NCBI taxonomy): domain Eukaryota; kingdom Fungi; phylum Ascomycota; class Eurotiomycetes; order Eurotiales; family Aspergillaceae; genus Aspergillus; species Aspergillus homomorphus. Next base: position 253,603 of record NW_020291903.1, read on the forward strand.
AATCTCAAAATCCCTCTGCTAATGTGGTCAGGAGTTGTCCAGCCTGATGGATGTTTGTTTCAGTCAAGTGTAAAAATATCGTCCTGCCTGAACCGGTATAGTGTATCAGCGCTAAGACACGGATTAAGAGCCTCCCATTGGCCTGTTCGCTAATGACGTCACTGACACCTGAACCATACTCTTTGCAGACTAGGGGAGGATGGATGGGATGCTTGGCATCGAGATATAGTCCTGCACGAGAACCAGAAATAGCCCTCCCAGAGTGGAGGATAAAATGAAAGAGATTTCAGTTGAAGAGGGGGGGGGGGGGTATATAAGCATGCAAGTCTCATGCAGAGTGAGAAGGAAATCAGATCAAAGCATTTCCTTCTCTCATCCTCCAGTCGTTCTTTTGAGTCCTCTCGACTTATACGCTCCTTTATCAAACTTGTCAATTGACTCTTGCGTGTGGTGTTCACCTTCTACAACTATATCACTACTATATACAGTCACACTCCCTTTATTGTTCAAGACATTGTGAGTACAGCTTGTATCCCTCCCAAGCATCCAATGCTAACATGACACGTTCAACCACCCAGCTCTACATATAAACATCCACCATGATTGACAAATCCGTCATCATCGTCTTCGTCATCCTCGGTTGTATCGTCTCGGTCCTGATCGGATACTCCATCCACTCCGTAGCCACCGGAGGCTTCCGCAACGACGAGGAGGAAAGGGAATTCTCCCCCGAACAGAGATCCTACATGCGCGACCTGCGACTGCGCGATTTGGTCTGGATGGCGCGGGACCATGGCTTAAGACATGATGCGCGGCCACCACGCGACCTGGAGAAGCAGTGATTAAGCCCGATGTTTGGGGCTCGGTGCATTCGGAGTAGACTATGGGACCAATGGGACGGCGTTCAAAGTGTGGGTCTTTTGGGTTCGGGTGCGATATATTGGATTGGACCGTGCGCTTTCCCTTCTTGATAATGTTGTATATTGCTTTGTTATGATGGGACTGTCACATGTATCATGATAAATTACACTCAATTGAAACATAATCTGGATATACTTATTGCTGCAGATGTCTGTAGTCCCACGTGCTAGCGGATGACTAATGAGGGGACCGATGTCGCAGATCTCAGCCTTACCTTCCACTTGACAGTACATGCACAAGGCTTCTCTGCTTCAGTGGGCAAGATCAGCACTACGGCGGCCATCTTGGCCTGTACTTGCCTATTCAAAGACAGGATACGAGATAGTCAGTGCATCTCAACTCCTCGAGGAGGAACGCTTCGACGCGTTCAAGCAAGGACACTACTACCCGGTTTAACATCGGTGACGTCCTCGGGTCCAAGTATCAAGTTGTCGGCAAACTTGGCTCGGGTTCACCTCTACGGTATGGCTTGCGCGGGGTCTAGAGTACGTCGATTCAACCGTATTGCGCACTCAGCACTAATTTTACCAGAGGCCGTCGATACGTCTCGCTGAAGGTGTACACATGCGACGAGAGCGGCCAGGATGAAGTTCAAATTTACAAACGATTGAGCCAGAAGAACTCGTCACATCCTGGTTCTGCTCATGTGAGAACTGCATTGGGTACCTTCGCCCTCTCGCGTCGCGAAGGTGTCCATCAATGTCTGGTGCAGAAGCCCATGTGGGAGAGTTTCCGGCACCTGCTGTATCGTAACCCCGAGCGTCGCTTTAGTGAGGATCTCCTCAAGGCTGGTCTTACGCAAATCTTCCTTGCACTCGACTATCTCCATACTGAATGCAACTTGGTCCATACTGGTAAGTACTACGGATACATGTCTTATAATCGCCTCCTGACCATATCTACCAGACATCAAGAGTGATAACATTCTCCAAGCGATAGAAGACCCGTCAATTCCCGATCGTTTTGCCGAAGCTGAAATGGAACATCCTTCGCCCTGAAAATTCCGTTAACGACATGCCAGTCTATGCTTCCCGGCGATTTGAGCTACCAAAAGTATTCGGGGACGCGGTTCTGAGTGATTTCGGATCTGCTGTTCGCGGCGACGAGAAGAGAAATCACGATGCACAACCGAACGTCTACAGGTCGCCAGAAGTGATGTTGAAGGCTGACTGGAGCTATCCTGTTGATATCTGGAACGACGGTGTTATGGTTTGTCTTCCTTATAGTCTTTCCTTGACACTGGGCTATGCCATAGGCGTATCACTAATCTCAAGAAATCAGGTGTGGGGCTTGTTCGAGCGCAAGCATATGTTCTATGGCAACGACCCGGATGGTAAGGGATACTCTACCCGTGCACACCTTGCTGAGGTTATCGGGATGCTGGGCGCTCCTCCGTTGACCTCGCTCAAGCGTGGGAAACGGAGTCCTGAGTTCTTTACTGAGGATGGTATGTTAATCAGATTGTTCTATCTTTCTTATTTCCGTGTGGTGGCTTACCATTGATGTGACAGGACAATGGAAAGGTGAGGTTGAGATACCAAAAGGGGCATCATTGGAAGAGTCCGAGGAGTTTCTGAGTGGGGAGAATAAGATAATGTTTCTGGACTTCATGAGGGGGATGCTCCAGTGGTGTCCTGAGGATAGGAAGACAGCGAAGGAGCTTTTGCAGGATCCGTGGCTAAATGGGATTATACTTAGATTGTGGTCACAGTCGACGTAGGATCCATTTCGCCGCCTTTTTTGTGTGTTAGATCATCAGAAACACCTCTATGCCCTTCAACTCCAAGCATGCCTCTCTGTCGCGGTCCATAAGTGTCAGTATTTTCGAATATATATCTTCAAGGTCCATGAATACGATTTTGATTGAACGTCTTTGATTCAACAAGCACCAAGCAAGTCTTACTATATTACTTGAGAGGGAGTAAGACCATATTAGTCATAGCACCACTAGACGATGACATGGAATAATACAAGTAAGTCCTGTGCTCAGCATCTAAGATGTTTATGCTATATGCTCTACCATATCTATCGGCAAAACCGCCCTTACCAAATCAGGACTAGCGCCTTTTGTCCTGCGGCGAGCAGAGTGACGCTCCGTCGCAACAAACCAACCGCAGGACGAGTCCGAACCCTCAGCTATCCATCAACTCCCCTTCTTTTCACACTCCATCTTATCTCTCAGGCAAAGCCTGAGCAGTCCACAAGATGGCAGAATACTGGAAATCAGCAGTAAATTCCCCTCCCTCTTCCTACTCCCTTCCCAACACCCATCCCCCACCCTAAACTCCAAAACTAACAACCATTCACCCTCCCATAGCCAAAGTACTGGTGCAAACAATGCAAGATCTTCATCCGCGACACAGCCTTCGAAAAAGCTCAGCATGAAGCCACAGGCAAACACCAAGGTAACCTCAAGCGCTTCCTCCGCGACATCCACCGCAACAACGAGCAGCAGCAGCGCGAGGCGCAGCGCGCGAAGAGCGAAGTCGAGCGGCTCCGGCAGACGGTTGCGGGGAACGCACCATCACAGGACGGGAGCGATGCCGCCGCTGCGCCCTGGCGGCGGGGCCCCGGGGCCACGGCAGCAACAGCAGCAGCAAAGCCCCAGGAGCGACCTGTGTCGCTGGAGGAGCGGAAACGGCAGATGGCGCAGCTGGCGGACATGGGAGTCGCGATCCCGGATGAGTTTCGTGGCGAGATGGCTTTGGCCGGGTCGTGGCAGACGGTTTCGGAAAGGGTGATTGATGGTGGTGGGGAGGATGGAGAGGGTGGAAAGGCTGCCAGGTCGGTTGGGGTTAGGAAGCGGAAGTTGGAGGCTGGGAGGGGCGATGGTGGGGATGAGGTTGATGAGGAGGAGATCGAGGCGAAGAGGGAGGCTGAGCGGTTTGTCTCCAGGGGGTGGGGGTCCTCTGTTAGGAGGTATCCTGGGGCGGATCGGGAGGAGGATACGGATCTGGATGCGCTGTTGGCGTCGACGAGGGAGATTAAGCGGGTGAAGCCTTCGGAGGTTAAGGCTGAGGCGAATGCGGAGGCTGTGGGTGAGGAGCGTTCAGGTCCGAAGGACAATGCGGAATCCATGGAGAAGGAGTCGACGAAAGGTGGGTTCGTGCCGGTCAAGACGGAGGGTGAGACTCAACCGTCTGAGTCTGATAAGACACCTGCGGTCAAAAGGGAGCAGGCTGAGGGCGAACCATCGCTGGAAACTGCAACGAAAGCGGAGCCCGAAGAGCCAGCCCCTGGAGTTGTGTTCAAGAAACGCAAGCCCAAGGCCATGAGGAAATGATCGCACCAACGAATGATGTGATATGGTCAATTGGGCAGATTCCGTGGTCATGTTCGACTATTCTTGCCGAGACAATGGTATAGTCTGCATTACAATCAACGCTCGATCTACGATGCAATTCCTGGGTTCCTGTCATTGGAGGTTCGGAAGCACTCTATCTACAAGGACCGTCTCGATGGCAGGCGACTATGCAAGAGTCATTACGAGTTACTACGAAGGACGAGAGCAAGTCCCATATTGCTGTCAAGGATGCCAAAACAGCATGGCAAAGCTGAACACTGGTATATTCTTGATAAGGTCGATAGGCAGCACCAAGCATCCGCGTTTGGACCTCGGCGGGAACAGTGACCAACACTCGCACAGGTTCGAGGGAGATCCGGCCCGGGCACAGACAGGACGAGGCTTGGCGGACAACTGAAACCGCATCCCCAAAGCCGCAGCTGAAGTACTGAAGTAGGTATTACTTTTTCCTCTATCAACTCTAAAGACCTAGAAGTCTTCTATTTAGACATTTAACTTGATTCAGTGAAGTGCCAATGGTGAGTGGTGCGTTTCAGTTAGCCGGAAAAAAATAAGTCATCAAGAATCACATAACAATTGAAGAGAACATAATTTTAAGAAAACAAAAGAACAAGCTAGAGATAGGTGTGGTTTTGTAGTCCAGCCAGGACCTTCAAGTATGGAATCAAGCTGGTTGCCACTGCTGGACCCTTCCCTTTTTTGCATCGAATTTTTCTGCCCGTATTAATTTTCCCCGTCGGCGCAGAACAACCCAAGAGTCCGGGGAGTCTCTCTCTCTCTCTCTCGCGCGCGCAGCCTTTCTCACTTCTTCTCCCTCTTCCTCACTCTCACACTCTCTCTTTTGCGGCCGCCCCGAAGCTCTCGCTCTCTCTTCCTCGCTCTTTTTCTCAACTGCGCAACGACCTTTCCCTGTCGCATTCCCACTTTTAAAACCCCCACCCCCAAATGCGGAGATTATATGGTGCCGAATTGCGTGTTTTGGTGCTATAGTCATTCGGCTCGCTTCTTTTCGCTTATCTGGCCCAGTGCATGGTGAGTAAACGAGAGCTTCTTCCCATTTGCTTGTTCCGATCCCTCCCCCTCTGGCAACTCCGACACGCGCTCGCCATCTGTCGGCCTCCCTCATTGTGACCCGTCGACTCTCCGACTTGATCCTTCGATCAGGTAATTATCATCGGGGTTTGCATGGCATTTCCAGACCCGCCACTTGACCATGCACGATACTTCCGCTGTGGTGGTGCCGTGCTGGAGTAGGATCCGGGGAACTCCAGACGGTCGCATTCACCGTTGCCCGCCTTGACGAGACTACGCTGCCTTTTGGGTTATAGGACGGATGATCTTGGACATTTGGATGGGTCTTGATCATGCTAGGGCAATATGGCCAACGCATCCTGGACGATACATGCACTTTCTTCGGGCGGACAATTTCCTAGGCAATCGCGTTGAATCTCGACCTTTCGGAATGCGCAAACCTTCAGGAGCGAAAAGTTCTGACGCTGAATGCCAGAACTTGTTATCGATGATGTGCCAGCGTTGCCAGAGTGTTGATGGGTCGCGTTCATGGAAATCAGCCCACTAATATGCTTTATTTGAGTTAGAATACAGCACCCATCGGCTCCGCACTCCTGCAAAGTCTTTGCTAGCGGAAAATTCGTCGGTCGTCGACTACGGAATTGCCTGACGGACCCGCAGCCTTCTTCAGGCACCATCACAGTTATCATTATCGTACGCAGCGTTGACATCCGCGTCGTAGTCTCCTCGAGATGGCCGAAGCGACGGAATCGACGAATCTAACGGAGGAGGCGCCCAAACCGGCTACCGGGTCGACTGAGGTGCCTCCGACTGAGATACCTTCGACCGAGATGCCTCCGCCTGACATGCCTCCGACTGAGATGTCTCCGACTCAGACGCCTTCGACTGAGATGCCCTCGACTGCGATACCTTCGACTGAGGTGTATTCGGCTGAGATGCCCCAAACCGAGATGCCCCCGACCGAAATGCCTCCATCCGAGATGCCCCCATCCGAGCAGCACAACCACCATAACAGTGAGCCGCCAGTAGACACGTCGCTTCCTCATATTGATACCTCACTTCCCCCGATCGATACAACCTTTCCGACGATGGAGGAGCACGAACACCTCGATCATGAACTCCCTCCGATCGATACGACGATACCGTCGCTTCCCCCAATTGACACTTCCTTGCCACCATTGGATACTACGCTGCCGGCTACAGATGGGCTACATACTGAGGAACCGGATTTCTCGTTCCCGGAACTGAAGCATAGCGATACCGATGGGCATGGGGTGGACCATACGCATGCACCGGGCACAAACGGGTTTGACTTCCCGGAACATGATCATACGCCACACTCCTCAACTCCCGTTCCCTCCTACCAACCTCCGGTGAACGAGACGCATCCGCAGCCACCCGTTCAGCACGAGCAGTCACACTTGTCACAACATCCACACCCGCATCAGCCGGCACCGCAACAGCCAGGGCAACCGTCACAACCACAAACCCATTACGAGCATCAATATTCTCAACACCAGCATCAATCGCATCAGCAGCATGTCCCATCGCAACATGGCTCGCCGTCTCAACATCAGCCAGGACCAGGACAGTCGACACCGACGCAACCGCACCAACAACAGCAACAATATCAGCAGCATCAGAGCTCGGACATGTACCATCATAACCACCAGTCCATGGGTGCGCCGTCAATGCAGAACATGGACCATCATTCAATGCAGGGACAGCACTCGCAGATCCCACAAGCGCCCATCGGCTCGCCTATGCCCTCGAACATGCCTCCGATGACTTCAGTGGGTCAGTACATGACAGGATACCCGACCAATGTTGGGCAAATGGGGATGAACGCCAACGCTCAGATGCGCTACCAGCTTCCTGGCGACCCCAATAAGATGCTCTCGGGCGGAAGACACAAGAAGGAGGTCAAACGGCGGACGAAAACCGGGTGTTTAACATGTCGAAAGCGACGAATCAAGGTACGTGCAATGAGAGAGGGTTGATTTCTTTTCCCCTGGTTTGATTAGTGTTGAAAGAAATGTGTCTATGGTGTGTGTGGTGATAGAAGTGGGGAGGAGAGAGCGGGAGGAACTGTAAGGAGGGCGGACAGGCGGGCGGACAGGCGGGGGGGGCAGGCGGACTGGCAGGCGGTCGCAACAGGCGAGAGAATAATGTTCGCTTGCGCCGCCGCAAATGTTTGTTCGGCTCGCCGAACCCCGCCTGTCGCTTGTTGTTGTTCTCGCCCACTCACTGTTGCTGTTGCCCTCCCCGCCTATCCAAGCTCACATTTATTTTCCATGCTTCTGGAGTGGTCTACCTTCATTCCAGTCACTTTGTTCTTCTTTGCTTCTTGGAAATTCTGAACTGTGGATTCCGTCCCTCTAATATTCCTGCTGACTGACCAATCCACTTACTAGTGTGACGAGGGTCATCCTGTCTGCCGGAACTGCGTCAAGAGTAAACGGGAATGCCTGGGCTACGACCCCGTTTTTAAACAACAACCCACGCCTTCTGCTATCCAACCCGCTCCAAACCCGCATCCTTCTCTGGTGGTCAACCCTCAGGACCCCTCTACCTCTTATCCCCAAGCTCCCCCGGGCTACGTACCTGCAGCGTCGCAACCGTTCGCTCCTTCTGAATCGCCCAGCACGTCTACCGAACGCTACGACAACTACGGAGCGCCCGTTGACCACTCTACCGACATGAACAATCAGCAGAACATGGCTAGTATACAACATGCCGTTGAAGGAGGCCTGCAGCCGACGGTGAACCCGGCAGCAACCAATACTACCGGCACACCGTCGGAGCCTACTAGTTTCAGAGGTATACTTACCTGCTCACGATAGTGGCGCATATATGCTTACTCGGCCTGCAGTGAAACAAGTCCAGATTAGCGACCTCCTTGCCCTGCGAGGGATTCCTCCACCGCCGCCCCACCCCATCACATCACTGCCGCCCAATCGTCTCGAGGAAATCCAAGCCGTGTTCCTGGCGACATATGCTCCGGCTATCGACAAGTTCTTCGAGACCCGGTGGTTCCAGGATAAGGCGCTTACCCATCTACTGGCCAATGCACAGCTCATGGCGGAGTACTCCGCTCTGATTGATGCGTTCAACGACCCCAATCTCGGCGATCCTAACGTAGTGGCCCGGTTAGAGAGTTTCGAGGCCTCCGTGGTCTGGAGCTCCATGACCCTGTGCCGCCATGTGATGAATGTGTCCGGGGGCGCCCAGCCGGAGTACGATCTGCTAGCGTCGGCGAAGAGATTGGATGTGATCGAGGCGATGATCACGGGGGAACATCTGGACTCGAATCCCCTCAGCCAATTTCCCACGCGGGAGCCGGCCGCCAATCCTCCCTCGCTGCCAGACCAACTGACACAGCGGTCGTTGGACTTCTGGAGCGCCGTCGGATACTTCCTGACGCTACACGACAACGAAGCCAGCTCGGCCAAGGAGATCGACGACACCTTGGCGCGCTGTCGGACGTTGTTGGACACGTACGAGAACCGTGACGTGATCTACTCGATCGCCATTGCGCGTCACCTGGGACAGCGGTGGGCGGACTTTCCCCGCAGCTTCCCGCAGCCGATCACGACCAACGAGAAGGATGCCGGGGCCAAGCTGTACGTCGCACAGAAGTTCCTCGAACAGGAAGCCGGCGGCAAGGGTACGACACAGGTCATCAAGCGCATCTGCGGTATGGTCGTTCGATCCTGGATTGTTTCCCGGGAGTGACCTGGTCGATTATTCTAACCTGCGCATTTGCGTTCTGTAACATGAAAAGCGCATCGGTACGATGGAGTAGCGGTTAACGATGTCCTCCTAGACCTGATCCGTTTTTCTATCTGTTTGTCGAAGATTCCCCCACCGACACAGACCGCAGTCCTCATACTGCCGGCCTTGTTCGACAAGGGGGCCAAGAAGTCACATCGGGCCCGGAGTTCGTTTGGGATTCAGTTCTTTTGTTCTTGTTTTTGGAAGCAGAAGGAGGGGGCAGTTCACGGCGTTACGGCTGCATTACTTGAATAGTGTCATAATTGTTCGTCGAAATTTTCCGTTGCCGCCGGACACATTCCTCTTGCGGACAATCGATATAATGAGACCCTTGTACATACGAGAAAAACAAAAGCAGTTCCGAATTCCCGTCGTCTATTGATGTATCTATGGTGGCTGCAGCGGGGGTAAGGTAGTCTAAAGATCCGCCTGCTCGGGGACGGGGCTCTTCAGCTTGCCCGTCTCCAGCGCGGAGCGGATATTCGCGATTGTCCATTCCTCCATGGCGGTTTGAGTCTGCATGCATTGTTAGCTACATTGTCCGAGTCTAACCACACAACCAGTCGAGCGAGAAGAATGCATCGACATAGAAATGAGAAAAGACCTACCTCAACAGTCCAAGTCCCCATATGCGGTACAAGCACACAGTTAGGATTCTTAACCAAACCGGGATGCACCGCGGGCTCATCCTCAAAGACATCCAGACCGGCGGAAAACACCTTCCCAGCCTCGAGGGCGCGCACCAGCGCCTCCTCATCCATAACAGCCCCACGTGCGGTGTTCACAATCACAACCCCATCCTTCATCTTCGCGAATTCCGCATGGCTGATAATGTGCCGGGTGCTCGGGTTCAAGGGCAGATTCAGACTGATCACGTCGCTGGTGGCGAGCAAGTCGTCGAAGCTGACGTACTCAGCCCCGTCGGCCAGCTGCGCCGGCAGCGCCCGTCGGTTATTGTAGATCACGCGCATGCCGAACGCCTCCGCCTTGCGCTTCAGATTGCGCCCGATGCCACCCATCCCCAGGATCCCCAGCGTCTTGCCCTGCGGGTCGTGGCCCAGTGCCGGTAGCGTTTGACCTGGCACCCCGCGCCATGTCCCGTTGCGCAGGTTCAGCATCCCTGCGTTGAAGTTCCGGAGCGCGCCTAGGATTAGGAACATGTTCACGTCGGCAGTTGCGTTGTCCGGGGCTGTCGGGACGTTCGAGACGCGCAGCTTGCGCGCTGTGCAGGCTGGGATTGAAATTTGGTCGTAGCCAGCTCCTATGTTGGGTTCTGTTAGTTTGGGGTTCGGGGGTGAGGTGAGGTTAGAGGGTGAAAGGCAGGGAAGACGCACCGCAATTCGCGATCCACTGCAGAGACGACGGCAGCACGTCCACCAGCTCCTGGTCGAACAGCCCCGTGATGTTGATCGACCCCAGCGTGCGGTACGCCGCTACCACCCCGTCATACGCGCCCGACTGGCATTCTTGGAGGAACTCCGCGCGGTTGCTGGCCTTCGTCTCGACCAGCTCCGCGATGTCGCCGAGCCCGGACCAGGTGGCGTGTGCGCTGGACTCGAACCGTTAGTAGCGGCTAATTAGCAATTCGAGAGCTCAACAACGACGGACGTACTGGTCGATGTCGCCGATCAAGAGAACCTTGGGTTTGGTGGTGGTGGTTGAGCCCATTGTCGCGGATTGGCGTGGTTGTCTATACGCGGGTTAGATCGGTGTTTTGGTGATGTCAATTGACTTCAATGTTGTCATGAGGGGTAGAAATCGAAACCAACCTTGAGATAAAGGTGTCAGCCGAGGGGAAAGTGGGGGTTGGCGGATGGAAGGATGGCTTTATAGTCGAAGCGGACGGGAACCGAGAGCGAAGTGCCGTGACGGAATACAATACCCCGAACGGCAGAGGGTCTCGAATGCAGTGAAAGAGAGGAAGTGATAGGGAAAGGAAACACTCAATCAATGGCAATGAACTGCAGGCAAATCCTCATCGGTCGAACCCCACGTGCCCCGCGCCTGGCAACTTATCGCTCGGCTTCCTTTCCGACTGGTTTCGGCCCCTCATTGGTGGAAGATTGGCACTGATAGGGCGTGTGGATTTTCTCGGCCGGGTGGGAGTATACTGTATGTATGTACAAACAATACTCAGAGTATTCCCTACTGATTTGGGTGAATAGATCCAGATTGTCGGAATGAAGACTCTGGGAAAGTGAATTGTTGGTTGTATTCACCGAGAATAGCGCTGCACAGTGACTGCGTGACTTCCCTCTACGGCCATGACTCACTCACTCCTCTCCTCCTTCCTCTTCTCCTTCCACTTCTTCCTTACCCTCCATCTCCATCCAGTCTCGTCATTATACACTTTCAACGTCACATCTCTACATACCCTGCAGTCTCGCACCCCTTAATATCTTGAACAGCTCCTATATTCCAACTGAGACGCGGTCCTCCTTCTCGAACAACAAAACCGGGCAAAGAACAACTATCCACGCTTCTCTTGCCGACGGCCTCACGCCCTCCTACTAGCATGGCGTCTATCAGTTGGTAAGCCAAGTTAAACCTAAGACCCCCTCCCCGCATCATCCCCCTCTTTCCCTGGTCTGATGTATAATACAGCCTTGATCGCGATGCCCATCTATCTAACAATCGCTAGGGTAATACTTTCGCTTAGCAGTGTTGCCGGCGATGGCTGAGGTCATAGCTGGCCCGCTACCTCTCTCAATCATATGATGGAGGCACATTCCCCTCGGTGGCTCGAAGGACTGTCTCGGAGATAGGACAGCAAGAAGGGAGGAAAGTAGGGGATTACAATATCAGAGGAAGAAGGGGAAGTCTCGCTGGGAGAGTTTTCTGTCTTATGTGGACGAGCGAGACTAGTTCCTAAGCTCACAGTTGCTTAGCTTTATGGTGTGGCGACTCGATAATCCCAACAATCAATTCCGGGGATCGTCTATTGCCGTCAACCGAGCCACGTTGAAGCCCCATTATATTGATGCTATGAGCGGAGGTGCCGATCAATGTCTAATGAAGATCATCACATCGATGATAACAACAGTGAAAGCTTCTCATGAGACTGGAGAAGATTTGATTGCAGTGGGGGAGTTTAAGGCATTTCTGATAGAAGCAGCCCGTCTAGAAAAGGTTTGTGGAGCAGCTGGAGACATATACTGTGATTGACGAAGCTAACATTTTGTTACAGGCCGGGTAGCGTAGTATATGCAAGATCTGAAACTGAAGCATGCATGTCTGTGCAACTACCGAGAGACGATCTTCCTTAGGATGGAGGTATCCTGGAGGACGTAACTGCAAGGGATCGACATACAGCAGACGCAGCAAAACTGGCTTGAACGAAGTCTCAACCATCATGTGTCACATGTATGAATGGCAGCTGTATCAGAGCACATGGACCGAAGGTGGGAAAGACAGCTTACACTACGGGATGATCAAGTTCATGGTACTTGAATTGACCGACTGGACACAGTCTAGGACTCCTACTCCTCAGCAGCAGGAGGAAGAACAGACATCTCTCGGTCGATGCGCAGAGACCTATTCCTTTCGCAGACTTCTGATGCTGGTGTCTCTCTCATTCTATGTCCAGACACAGAGCCGACGGCTTACGGGGTGAAACCAGGGAAGAACCCCGTCAATCTACGGAAGGCCATTGAACACATGGAAGCATTTCTTCCCAAAGCTCTGCCAGGCAATTGAGCCATTATCATACGACCTGGCAACGGATCCGGGACATCTATGGTGATACGCAAAGTTGGATCAACCCCAGACCTGTCTCCGGTTTGCACGTCCTTTGCCCGAGCCCGACTTCAGTACCCACCCGGATAACGCACGCTGCGCGTTCGGAATAAAATGGTCAAGTCGACGCGGTCTTCCAGACATTGAAGGCGCGAATCTCAGTCACCTCTCGTCCTTTTTTCGCTTCAACGCGGACGAGGCAGGGCGTGCGTGGCCTCGCTTTCTAATATGACCTTCAAAATTGTCCACTAGGAGTATTCCTTACACCTATCAAACGGTGAAACCGGGCCTTAGCTACACTGATGCAGCAATAGACTATGCACTGAGCACTATCAAAACGCGTCTGAGCGAAGTTCCTGCCTGGCATGTGGTATAAGCCGTCCCCAAAGAGAAAGCTCTGATGCATATGAAGGCTACGGTATTGTTAAAGCGAAACATACTACAGTTCTCTGGCGTGAATAGCCAGGGCCGCCGTCACCTGTACTAGGCACATTCAGCCGTGCGATAAGTAGGATCAGGCTCGTGGACCTACTCGAAATCTTCTCCCTCTACCAAATTCATCGCATGATCAGGACAATTGAAGGAAGCTACGCCGGATAGCCTACCCTACATGTACCTCAGGGCTCTTTCCCCGTACTGCGGGCATCCTTTGGATAATGAACAACCAATGAAGAACAATTAAGCCATAATCGTTGGCGTGCCACAATGATAGCATGTCAGTATCTCATATTTCCATCCCATGGGAGCTCCCAATGCGGTTACATGGGTTTCAATTCAGTCGAAGAAAGTTGAAGTTTTCAAATCTTAGTGCTCCATCACCCTGCGGACTTCCGGCCTCCTTGCCGGTGCGACACATCGCGCAGATACATTGTCGTGCCTGTTAATGTTCTCAGTCATCCACCATTGCTTTCGCCAGCGGAAAAGCTGTGTACTGTACTTGTGACATGCTTCCTAGTTAATTCCATCTAGGCAACTAAAAAGTCGACTACCGTCCAGACAAATCCCACTGGACTGTTGGGTCACATGTTGAGCTAGAACAAACACAGAAGTGGACTTCTCTCATGTCACCGATTCTTCCCCCTACCGGAAGGAGCTGGAATGGAGGAGGCTGACGAAGGTAGGAAAACCCTCCCTATATCTCCATCGCCTAGACGCCGGAGGGTTGGCGTCTGACACAATATTGCCCGTGGTCGTGGTTAGTTTAAAATAGACTATATTTGTCACAACTGGAAGACAGAATAAGAGGTTATAAACCCCTTTCTCTGGTCGATTGGGCACTCGTAGGCCTAAGCCATCGTGTTCCCGGGGATAATGTGGTAGGTTATCTCAGCGTCGTTCTTACTGCTTAAACTTAGTTGTACTGAGAGGCTGACTGCACATCTAGTCCTCTGATCTGGACCTTATACCTAGGATCTCTCACCCGTCTCGCCATTGAAGAAAATGGCTGCAAATACCGTACAAGACGGTGCTTTACAAACTCGGCCAGGCAACCGGGTTGACGGCAGGCGAGTACAACTGCTTTATGGAAATACATATCGCGGAAGCGAAGGTTGAGGAAGAGGAGGATAAGGAAGAGGACTCTGCCGATAACGAGGTTAACCATACATCCAACAAGACCAACAGACCAGGCCGCGGTAGTCGTTGGCAGACAGCAAGTGGTTGAGGACGTCCGCGCAGAAGTTACAGAATCAAGTTTACGAAGAAGGAACGCAGCCTACTTCGACATATCGAGAAGTCTGTACTCGGAGAAAGCATCGAAGAAGGGGAACCCATCGAGGTTGACCCAGAACTTACCGACTGGGACTTGCCCGAGAATTTCCAGCTTCGTCTGAACCGGCTTGAGCCATCAGGCTTGGAGTCTTTTATTCACAGTTCTCGTTATCGATTCGCTCAACCGAAACAAGGCAGACCTCACAGTTCCTTTCTTTTGGCCGCTGTCCGGTCTTCGAGACCAGTCTTTTTCTGTATGGCCTCTGATATTGGTATCAAGCCGAAATCCGGCAGAGGTCTTTGTCCCTCGCTGCTACACTGCCAGAGTTGCTCCAAAAAGTGATGCTATATCTTTTATATAGCCACTTAAATTCCTTGCTTCGCGATCGATAGAAGCACCGGAGTAGAAAAAATAACCTATCCTGACGAGCTGCAGTCATTCCCAGGCATTGAGGATACTTTGTGAGCAGCGCTGATGCTCGCGACACATCTAGCGCAGCTCGCGGGTAGACAATGCCCACAGGACTGAATCGCACAGTAGCGATCATTCGCGAACGAATTTACGAAGAGATTAGGTTTACCCCCTGGACATTCCAAGTGGACGGCTTCACAATGGAGCGTAGCATTGGTTGACTGCATGCAATCCCGCGATTGGGGAATGCGTCGCTGCTTCATCTCAGATCGAGACGCCCGGTTCATAAGTACGTTCTGGAAAGGCCTCCTCGCGAAGATGAACACGCGTTGGTTTCCCTCAACGGCTGCACATCCGCAAACTGACGGACAATCCGAGCGAGCCATCCAAGCCGTTAAGGTCATGCTTCGGACATGGCACTACCCAAGGAAACACGGTGGATTGGACTGCCATGCTCCCTAGTATCGTGGCCACCGTCAATTCCTCGCCGTCCGCGGCCATTGATCAAGCCCCCCACAAACTGATGTTGGGAGTGTGTTGGGGGCTAAGGCTTCGCTGTGTAAGTCCCTAATTATCAATATTCAAAGATGGCACTTTAGAATCCTAGGTGAGCGCGGGAACCTCCCTTGTTTGTCCAACTTTCACTCAGCTGCCCATCATGTGCCTTCCCAATGAATGTATGTTATCACGCCTCTAGCTTCTACCGTCTTCCGTACACACCGATATAGATATATCTCGGGTCCACCGACTCCCTTCTTTCAATGAAAGCAGTCTTCTTCCCCTACATTTCGTGTTACATATACTCTCCATTCCCTCGTGAAGATGACAGTGAAGATTTCTGCGGAAAGAAGATTGCTGAGAGAAGCGAAGAGCTGCCACCCCGCCCACCCACCGACATTATCTGGCGCCCACGAAAGAAGAAAGGCAGCAAAGGCAAAGCTAAGACCAAGGACGACAAGTCCAAGGACAAGCCGAAGGATGATGCCACCGGTCCTGGAACCACAACCGGTCCACAGAGAACGCAGAAAGAGGAGCATGGAGAGTTTACTGACGTCTTCGAAAAAGAATTGGGAAACTATGAACCCAGGTGTTTACGAAACCCTGAACACCAATGCTAGGAAGCCAGTCAAGTCTTTCCTATGAGAAAGGAATTGGGTTACCAAGCAGTCGGCCCATCCGTACTGTCGGGAAATGTTGGGAAAGAAAGTAAGAAAGGAGATCAAAAGAGAGATAAAATCTGGTTTGTACCTTTTGCTACGTTTAAGGTTTTAATTCAGTACTAGCCAGAGAAATGTGCAGGACATACAATGGTGAAACGGATCACAACCTGCAAGGCATCCAGCAACAAACCTGGACCGATGCGTTTGGACAAATCGGTGCTATATCACCAGTTTTACGAACGTAGCTTGACCTGCGAGACGGTGAGCCGTCTGCTTTGCGTTGGGGTTTCGAGAGCGAATTGGTGCAGGCTTCTGCTGGGATGCTCGGGGATGCTGCTGATGTGTACCAGCTCCTTTGTTTTGCCGGCCGCTTTTTTGATGCAGATTTCCACTAGCGATACATCTTTTCGCTCGAGTTTCGAGAGAGGATAGCCGCCGCAACCGTGGCGTTGCTTTCTAGTTTCGACAATGTTGAAAATGCGCACCGCCGAGATTATTTATTGGCTGGCGTCAGTACCTCGCAAAGAAACATGTCTGGCCTGGGCCTTTGATTAGTTCATCAGGCGCCGTGACGGGCTTCGTATCCACGCCCGAGTGGCTTTTTACCCGGACATCGAGGACTATGATCGCCAAGATTCCCGGCTGTAATCATGGACTTGCCTTCGGAATGATGTCCGATGACACCTTCGCTAAGCTCAGGGCTATAAGAGGGCCAAGAAGGGGCGCGCCGTATGTATGTATACCCCACAATGCCAACCAAAAGAGACAAGCTGCTGGAAGCCATCTGAGAGGCTCCTACTCCCAAAAAATTGACCCTCTCTTTGCAGAATGCCATCAGACTCGTTTCCATCGCAATGCTGTTCATCCCGTGATGTCTGCGCGAGAACTTTACCAATGGAGTGCTTGTCGCAACAATGTAGTGGGATTCTGGGGGCTGCGCCATTCCTGGCAGCCGCAGACTCTATTGGTAATGGAAGCGAGAGATACTACTTCGGGCGTGTCCAAGGGTTTGATTTGTTTTGCCGTCAACGAGCACTTACTGGACATCTCTGTCATGATCTTTACCGGTTTCTGTCAAGTATCGTGCGGCAAGTGATTTCCGCCGGACAGACCTTTAAGGTCAAGGGATATGGTTTGTTTTGCGGAGAAATCCTGTCTCCCTGCATCACCATGGAGACTTCTCTCGTGGGATCATTGAACCTGGCTGGGGTAGATCTATGAGCCGACAGGAGAGAAGAATAGATTTACTCTTTTCAAGTGCGGGACACAGGCCCGTAGGCTTTCCTTGTCCTTCTGGTAATGACAGAGCAAGATACATCCCTTGACCTAATATAGGTAGTATAACGTCAAGATCTACCTGTTCATGGGAGAGGCCATCCTATCCCAAGAGATAGAACACCTGCAACATCTAGTAAAGATCCTCAAACAGAAGCTGAGCCCGGGAGGACACACCGGGCTCGAGCAGACTTCAACGGCTGTATGGAAGCCGGTTATCTCTGCGGGTAGCACAGTACGCACAGCGACTCGACCTCGAACCAGCGAGCAAAGAGAACTTGGCGGTTCTCCGACGAGGAACAATCGTGGCAGTGGCCGTAGCCGCGTCTTTCTCCTTTGAGTGAAGAAGATATCTACCGCTCAAATGGCTCGCCCTCTCACCACGCCGGTAACAAGGGTTTGATTGCGCTGTGTGGTCTTCATCGCTTAGTGCGAGTATCTCCGCTACCTGAACCGGCAGAAGGAGAATAGGTGGGCTTTTATATTGCAGGAGTAGTGTATTCTCTACTAGGCTGATAAGAAGACCCGAGAGAGAGAAGGGAATAAGTAGCTTGACTTCTGCTTCAAGTATTCGCAGTCTATCTAATGCCTTGTGCAGGGATGCGTACATATAACTAGTTAGTGTAACTGCTCTCGCATACCAATGCCATATAGACGGTATCTTCAACCTAATGCATTATGTTTACTTCCATAAATAACAACCCACTCATCAGACTTCTATCCCTGTAGTGTAGTGTAGTGTAGTGTAGTGTAGCGTGGCCCTGACAGCCCTCACCTCGAATCCACCACCTCAACCCTGACCCTCACCTCCGCAACATCAGCCTGGAACCAAAACCCGATATCCTTGGTGGAATCGACCAACTCCACCTCTCTCCTGACAAATCGATCCCCGTCATCAACATCCCGGGTAGGCTCACCCGCCTCCAAGTCCCCGTCTCCCTCACTATCCCACTCCTCATCCTCCATCCGCTCCCTACTCACAGGATCCAACTCATCCGTCTCCCAGACCAGCCGCAGCGTGTACGCAGGAAGCGCAAACAACCGTCCCGCGATCGCCTTAACCTGATACGGATCGAAGGACCTCGGGATCTCCTTCGTCTTGACCACATCTCCCTTCCCCCCAACCTCCCCCCCAACGTTCCCATCCGCGCTCCCCCTTAAACAAAACACAACCCTCACCAACCGCGCAGCCACAGACCGGGGATTCACCGCCGTGCGCCCCAGAGCACTGGCCTCCTCCTCGCTCGCCCGCGTCACCACCGGCTGGCCATGCAGCTCGCACAGCTCCGCGTACCGCGGATGCTTAGCCAGGATCTCCGGCTCCGCAGCCTCGGGGGTAGCGGAGAGCTCCTTCCCGATGAGGGAGAGGTAGTACAACTCGCCGTTGATGCGGTCTTTGTCGGTGACGGTGCCGTAGTTCAGGACGCGGAGGCCGGAGAGACGCGCCAGTGTCAGCATGTACGCCTCGTCGACGGTCATGGGTTTCTCGGGTAGGCCGGTCACGGCTTTGGGTGCGACGGGGCCGTCGAAGACTGGGTTGCCGGAGATGCGGAGCGTGTGTAGTGATGGGATGGCGGCTGCGAGCTCGTTGACGAAGAGCCAGTTTGGGATGCGGTTGCGGGAGAGGTCGATGGAGGTTAGGGTTGGCGGGAAGAGGAGCGGGGTGGTGTCGTTGTTGTCGTTGTCGGTGATGGTGCTGATGTTGTTGGAGCGGAGAGAGAGGTGTTCGAGTCTGGGCAGGGTGGTTAGTGGGCGGAGGGCGGAGAGCGAGGTGAAAGTGTTGTTTTCGAGAGTCAGGCGTGTGATGGTCGGGGGTAGTGGGGAGGTGATGCTCGTGAGCTGGTTCGCGGACGCGGAGAGCACGGCTAGGGACGGGAACTGGTGGGCGATGGCCGAGATGTCGTCCCAGGGGAGCAGCGTGTCGTCGAGGTAGAGCTCGGTGATCTTGGCGAATCCGAGCCCCTGCTCGACGGGACCGAATCGGTTGCCACTGTGCGCAGTCAGCATAAACTAGATCTAACGTGCTCTCGAGCAGAGCACCTACCCCAGCTTCAACGACTTGAGCAGCTTGAGCCGCTCGCAGATCCTCGCGACGTCGCGCCAGGAGGTCAGCAGGTTACGACTCAGATCTAGCTCCGTGATCTTAGGGCAAGTCCGCTCGATCTCATCATACGCAGCCTCAACTTCCTCCGGAGTAGCCAGGTGCCCGAGCACCCCGGCCACATGCAAGCCGTCCAGCAGGACGATTTTCAGCTCCTGGAGCTCAGCCAGCTGCCTGCGGATCTTGTCGAAGCCGACCTCCTCGACGACCTTGCTGTTGAACTCAATCGGCTTATGCAAGATCGCATCGTCAGCCCGCTGCCGCGCACGCTCGTGCTCCAAGTACTCGGAAGCGTACTTCTCGCGCAGGGCCTCTACGAACCCGCGCGGCTTGTCGGCGGGGCGCGACGGGCGCACGAATGACCCTGCCGTGGGGTGTTGGCGCTGACCTGGGTCTGTCAGAACTTGCCCATCGGGATAAGGCATGTAGCAACTCACAAGTAAAATAGCGGACTCCCTTGTGCTCGCCCGAGTGCTTTCCGCGGGTCGGATCATCCCATTCGACGCCCAGCCATTCCCCGGTCGTACCCTCTACTGCGCCCACATAGCGGACGGTACACAGGTCTCCAGCGTAGGACCGTCGCTGGCCGACAACCGGAGTATCCATGCTAAGCTAGCCTCCTGCACGATGACCTGAAGATCAATATCAATAATCTGATATAAGTTGTTCAGAGTATGGAAATCGGACGGGAGAGCCACGGCGGGGAGCCGCCCCGAGCCAATGACGGTCCGCTTACCTAACACCAGCATCACTCCGCCAAACCCAGCTCAGCGCGGCCAGGCCTTGCAACCACCGCCGCTACAGCTACAGTATCCCAACCCACCACCACAAGTAGCAGGCGCGTCCTTCAAAATGGACTACCAGGTACGCCATCCTCTTCCCTCCGCCCCGGCTCTGCATGCGTGTGCACCAGGAAGCTGAAAGAAAAGGGGGGTCCGGGGGTTCTCCCCCGGAATACTCGCCCCCCCTCTGGATCCCAGTACAAGACTGCAAAGGCTTCCGGGGGAGAACCCCCGGACTCCCCTTTTCTTTTAGCCTCCTGGCCACCGTAATCCCATGGGAATAGAAATACTAACGAATACCGGGGATAGAACCGCGCAGGCTCAAAATTCGGCGGTGGCGGCGTCGCCTCGCACAGCGCGACAAACGCCGACAGACGCGAGCGGCTGCGCAAGCTAGCCCTGGAAACAATCGACCTCGACAAAGACCCGTACTTCTTCAAGAACCATGTCGGGTCGTTCGAATGCAGACTATGTCTGACCGTGCACCAGAACGACGGGTCGTATCTGGCGCACACGCAGGGCCGGAAACACCAGACGAACCTTGCGCGGCGCGCGGCGCGCGAGCAGCGCGAGGGAAAGAACCAGGACCCGTCGAGTTTGCCGGGTGCGATGGGCGTGCAGGTTAAGAAGCAGACGATCAAGATCGGGCGGCCGGGGTATAAGATTACGAAGATCCGGGATCCGTTGACGAGGCAGCTGGGGATGTTGTTTCAGTTGCAGTATCAGGAGATTACACCGGGGGTGGTGCCGCGGGTGCGGTTCATGTCGGCGTTCGAGCAGAAGGTGGAGGAGCCGCCGGACAAGAACTTTCAATATCTCGTTGTTGCCGCCGAGCCGTATCAGAATTGTGCGTTTAAGTTGCAGGCGCGCGAGATTGATCGTCGTGAGGGCAGGTATTGGACGTGGTTTGATGAGGACAGCAAAGAGTTCTGGGTGCAGATTATGTTCAAGACGGAGCGCGAGGAGAGGTATTCCGGCGTTCCTGGGTTGGCGCCGATTGATTCCAAGGCTTGATACTTTCTTTTCTTTACCTATTGGTTGGTGATACTGGTGTTTGAGGACCAGGCTTTTCTTTCGTATCCTATCTCTCACCATAGCTTCTAGGGAGGCGTTCAGGGGTTTTCGATTCTCAGATAATGGCATCAAAATACTACTCGCATCCAGCTCGGCATTGCTTCAAAAAACCATGTTCTATCCGCTGAGTTTGCATTGAATTATCAACCAAATCTATCTACATTTTGGAATCTTCGGAATAGTCATCTCGGCCGTAGTGGATGCTCCACAACATGTACTCGCATGTACCTAGCTAGATACAAGGTCAGAGGCGAGCACTCGTCGTCTCGCGACAAGGATGCAAGTAAATCAAACGGATATGCTGAGCTCGTGACCAACAGAGATGATGAAATGCGCTATATGCTCGATGAAACGGATGCACAATGTGGGAAGACCGGACGAAATGCCTAATGCGCCACTGAAAATCCATCAATGCAAGCCCGCCCGCGTTCGGACTCTTCAATGACGTCTATCGGGTTCACCAACAAACATGCAATATCCACGTCGCTACTCAGTTTGCCTGGAAGGCGTTGAATGCTTTGTATGTGTAACCGATGAACGGCAGGCTCATCTCCGCCTCCTGCTCTTCCGGCATGGCACGAGCCTGGGCGCGGTGAATGGCACTG
Source organism: Aspergillus homomorphus CBS 101889 (assembly GCF_003184865.1). Lineage (NCBI taxonomy): Eukaryota > Fungi > Ascomycota > Eurotiomycetes > Eurotiales > Aspergillaceae > Aspergillus > Aspergillus homomorphus. Next base: position 275,488 of record NW_020291903.1, read on the forward strand.
GTGTCTTCCTGCGGAATCTCGTCGATTGGGAAGTAAGACACGTCGATGTTCGAGCTCAGTCGAGGCTCAAACGGCGCACGGATGTTGCGCAGCTGCTCCCAAACAACGCCACGGAAGAAAGGATGGTTCTTGATCTGCGTCGCACCGCCGTATTGGCCGCCCTCACTCCCAATCCGGTGTTCGGTATCACACAAGAAACTATTGCCAGTTAGTGAAAGCCCAAGAACAGAGGCGGAAATAACCTACCTTCTGATCAAACCTTCCGACTCTCGCGAGAGGGTAAGTTCCTCGGGGAAGTACAGGCATTCTCTCCAGTTCACAATTTTACGGTAGGTGTCGGTGGTGTCTTCGGCGCAGAACGGCGGCCAGCCCACCAAGCACTCGAACATGATAGCACCCACGGACCACCAATCACACAAGTACGTATAACCCTGGCCGTTGAAGATCTCCGGGGCGATGTAATCGGGTGTACCGACAGTCGAGTAAGCCATGGCGCGGCGAGACTTTCTCCACGTGTTGATCTGGCCACGGTTGGAGACGGTCAGGTTGATCGCGTCGTTGAAGTAGCCCGAGTTACGGTTCTTGTCCTTCGATGTAGAGTTCTTGAGCAGGTTCTGGTAATATGAATTGTCGTGGGTCTTCTTGCCGCCAGTGGAGAGACCGAAATCAGTCAGCTTGACGTGACCTCCACGATCCAACAGGATGTTGTCAGGCTTGATATCACTGCGACAGAGTCAGCGTTGTTGCGGTAAGGGATGACGAATCAACCTACCGGTGAAGGAAACCGAGCTTGTGGACAGCCTCGATGGCCATAACAATCTCGGCCATGTAGAAGCGAGTGATGTCCTCCGAGAAGATTTCATACTTGATCAACATGGTCATCAAATCACCACCGGGCAGGAACTCCATCAGCAGGTAGAGATAGGCCGAGTCCTGGAAGGAAGCGTGCAGCTTGACCAACCACGGGTTGTCCTTGGAGTCGGCCAGGATATCTCTCTCGGCACGGACGTGGGCCAGCTGGTCCTTCTTGAACATCTCGGTCTTGATCAACGACTTGAGCGCATAGATCTTGCCATCGGTCTTCCGCTGCACCAATTTCACCTCTCCGAAAGCACCCTTTCCGATGACCTTGAGGGTCTGGAAATTCTGGGGCGTCTCCTTGGTCCGCAAGAATCGCAAGAATGTCGACTCCTTCTTGGCAAGGACCTCCGCTTCCTTGCGTTTCGAGTCCTTCGGGATACCGGGGTCACGAATCATCTTATCCAGCTCAGCCGATCTAGATAAGAATGAATGGGTCAGCACTGTCATGCCTCCTACGGTTCACCTGGACAGCAAAGAATACTCACCGCAGGTTACGGTCGCGCGCGCGCTCAATGTTCTCATTGAAAAACACACTGACCAACTCCTTGGCCGCCTTGCCACGCTTGTGAACGTTCTCCGAGTATCGCTCCGGGTAGCGTTGAAGCTCTTCATTCTCGGCGGGGGTTCGAGGGCTGCGTGGCATGGGGGGTGCCAGATGACCGGGTTGCTGCTGTGCGGCGGCGGGGGAGCCAGCAGTCCGAGGCCGTTGAGCGGGCGAGGCTGCGCGACCAAAGAAACCCGACCGCGGGGAGTTCAAGTCCTGGTTGGAGAACTGCTGGATCAGGCCATTCGTCCCATCATTGGTGTTATAGCCCATGCGAGACTGGTAGGCGACCTGAGGAGACTGCAAGTTCTGGCCATAATGTTGTTGTTGTTGTTGTTGTTGTTGTTGTTGTTGCTGCTGTTGCTGCTGCTGTTGTTGGGCGTAGGCGCCCTGAGCCTGATAGGGGTTGGCCATGAAATAGCCCTGACCGTAGGCACCATTCTGAGCGTCCACATACTCCTGACCGCCCTGATTCTGGTAGATGGGCTGAGGGAAGGCGGAGGGAGTGGTGGGATAGGCGCGATTGTTGGCCGCCAGGTTGTTGAAGGAGCGATCATTATACCCGAAATTCAGGTGGAGACGATTGTTGTTGGGATCCATGATGGGCAGAACTGTCCTCCCCGGGGCTGATGCAGCCGTGATTGACAGAGTACGGCGGGGAGAAGATATTGAGAATGTGGATAAAGAAGAAGGAAAGAAGGAAAGAAAAAGGACGATAAGCCAGAAGCCAAGGGGGAGGGGGAGGAGAGAGAGTGTGTGAGAGAGTGAGTGAGTAAGAGTGGAAGAAGGAAGAGGTGGAGTTTGTTTGAAGTGGGCTAGACTAAAGAGGGGGGGAGGGGAGGAGAAAGTAGAGGGGGAGAAAGGGAGAACAACTGAGTGGTAAACTAAAGGGGGAAGAAGGAGCGGTGGCTCTTTCTGGTCTCAGGAGGCGAAAAGATACTGGCACTTTTTGGACTCACTGACATTCACCACCACAGTTGGTGTTTCAGGTCAAGCATCCAACTTCACAGAGATACAACAGAGAGGTCAGGTTATTCTTGCATCACCAGAACAGACAGTCAGTCAGTCCGTTAGAATTCAAAGAGTCTTGACGCTGACCACCCCTGCAGCAACAACGGCATCCAAAAAGGGACTACTGGATCGATCTGAAACAATCTGGAGAGCATCCAACACCAAGGCTCACCAAGACACTAACTACACCACACTAACTAACAAGTCAACAAGTCCAGACTCGCTCGCTACGGTTGCCCAACCACTCCAGTCGCGTGCTTTCACTGAGCCTGTCGCCGATCTCCTAGTAAGGAATTAAGTCTTAGGCCACTATGAGGGCCAGGTCGGAAGATCACGAGACCCTTTATAAAACATCCTTGCCATGCTCGCAAAGATTTACCGGACCAGGTCAGATTAGCATATAATCTAATCAGCTCTGGCCATCTGAACTGCTTCAACTCCTTTCAGTCATGTAGAGCGTAGCCATCAACAACTGAGAAGAGCAGCCATGATGGGCAGCCCTGCTGTATACTTGTTTCCCCGGGCGGATAAATATGGCTCCGACGGAGCTGCGCCGCCAACCCCGAACTTTTTCGGCCATCAGCCAAAGTAGATTCTTGACCCCGGGATTCGCCACGGACTGTGAGGAAGCCGATCTTCCTCTGCGCACGCTCGTGAATAATCCTCTTGTACAGTCGAATCTCCACCGCCATCATGGCAGACTCCTCCAACCCGAAACCCGCGGAAACTGCAGGGTCCGCCCAGTCCGCGGCCTCGAAGCCGGCCTCGAAGCCGGCCAACCCTGCCTTCAGGATGATGGGTATACCCTTCCCACCGTATTATCGCCATTGAACCTGACACAACTAACACTCCGGACTCCAGGCCTACCGAACATCAAATTCCGCCTCCCGTCACGCAACTGGATGATCTTCTGGACGATCACGGGCTCGTTCACGGCGGCACTGATCTACGACCGGCGGGAGAAGCGGCGCGCGCAGGAGAAATGGTGCGATCTGGTGGCGCACCTGTCGAAGGAGACGCTGCCAGTGGAGCAGATGCGGCGGAAGATCACGGTGTTCCTGGCGGCGCCGCCGGGCGACGGGCTGCGGGTGGCGCGCGACCACTTCAAGGAATACGTGAAGCCGATCCTGGTGGCCGCAGCGGTGGACTACCAGGTGATCGAGGGGCGGCGCGAGGGCGAGGTGCGCGCGGGTCTGGCGGAGCAGATCCGCAAGAATCGGCGGCGGGCGGGCGAGCCCAGCAGCGTGGTCGAGGAGCCCAGCGTCGAGAGCGTCATCTACGACGCGCGCACCCGCATCGGCATCACCGACGAGCCCGGCCCCAAGGGCGACCTGGTCATCGGCCGCCACACTTGGAAGGAGTATATCCGCGGTCTGCACGAGGGCTGGCTGGGCCCGTTGGACCCTCCCCCTCCTCCGGTTTCTGACCCGGTCGACGACCAACCCACCCTGAACCCCGACTCCCCCACCCCCGAGAACCAAGAAACGCCTCTCAACGAAGAGAAGAAAGACGAGCCGCAGCAGCCGAAGAAACCTACGGGCCCAACACCGACCTACCTCCCGACAACCGAATACGCACAGCAACCGCTCCCATCGACCCTCCCCACCACACTCGACGGCTCCGTGCCCATCCCCTTCCCGCACCTCCTCGGCTTCCTGAACACCCCGATCCGGATCTACCGGTACCTCAACCGGCGATACCTCGCGGACGAGATCGGGCGGGACGTAGCGGCGCTCATCCTGGCCTCATCGAGCCGCCCCTACGCCGAAACCCAGCCAGACACTACCCCATCCACCGAACCAGAACCAGAAACCACCACCTACGAACAACAAATAACTCTTCAAGACGCCGAACAAGACTGGCACAAATCCGTGCACAAGCCGTACGAAAACGACCCGACGCGAGAACGCGAATGGCTCGACCCCGTCGTGCTGGACGCGCGGCTGGCGTCGCGCATGCAGCGCTACGTCATGAGTCCCGAGGAGGAGGACCGGGCTGCGCGCATTGCCGCCGGGGAGGAGTATATTCGGGGCGAGGAGCGGCCGGCGCCTGTGTCGGTTTGGCAGCGGCTGTGGGTGAAGTATGGGTATGGTGAGGACGAGGAGACGCTGAAGCGGCGGCCGATCCTTGGGAACTTGGATAATGAGGATGGGGAGTAGATACCCCGAAACTAACGAACTTGTGATGGGAAGAGGGGGAGCCGGAGGGGGGGATGTGGCTACATGTATAAAATGAGAGTCATACCGGTATAGACTTTTCTTGCGTTATGTGGCATTACATAGATTTGAGGCAGATGTGCGTGCGAGGCCCGGCATTGTGTATAGAGCTTGGTGGGATGGTGGAATGTGTCCTTTTGGATGGAGGGATCTTGAGTTGATACGATACGGCATTCTTTCTGTATTGCATGGGAAACGTCGCTGCTCTTGTTTTTTTCTATTGGTGCTTGTTATGGGTGTATAATATTCAATTTAGAGGTGTTCTGTTTGTTTACTGTCGGTTTTTTCAGGTAGTGATAGAATTCTGTCATCGGGGCATCGGAGACGACAGCTGGCGGCCAAAGAGCCGAGCCTGCAAGATACATGTGTACAAGAACTACACAGGAGTGATCGAACCCGAGCAACAACGCCCTTGAAGAGCGTTTAGATGAAGCAACTACTAAATCAGTCCCCTACCAACCCTATAGCTATCCTAGTAATACATAGCTTGGAAAACACTTTTTAAATCTTTTATGGATCTAGAATTGCCTTTTCCTCCCCAATCCTCATCAAAGGCCAGGTATCCTCGTCAGCCACATCCCCCCGGGACCACACGTACACTCAGAATACGCTCAGCTATAGCTATATCCGGGCTGCACCAGAAAAAAATAGGTATCCAGTGTCCAAGAGATGGCCAAGACAGAAGAAACTCGACGCAAGCCCGGTTGCTTTAGCCGGGTCATGTTACGTTGCACCGAGGGACAAATAAGATCAAGCTATTTACTCCAGACGGAACACTGATGACTCGGGCCACTTGCCGCTGGCCTTCTCGGCGTAGGCGGTCTTAACGGCCTGGTCGCTTCCCCACTCGTTGAACAGCTCTAGACCGGCCAGGGCAGTATCGATGGTGATGTTGGCGGAGTCGAGGGTGGCGGTGAGCTCTTGTTCACATTGCGACTTGGTGTCGGGTTTCAGGAGCTGACGGCTGGTGAGGCCGGCCTGGATGTGAGGGACGCTGTCCTTGTGGGTGGACAGGAAGGACTCGTTCCACTCATCCAGGTTCTGGGATTTCGGGAGCAAGGTCTCGAACTCGGCGTTGACGGCCTCGGCCACCTGGGCAGGGAGGGGCTCGGACAAGCCATCGAGAGCTTTGCGGAGTCGGAGAAGTTGGACGTGTAGAGTGGGGTTAGAGGCGTCGATGGAGTGGGCGGCGGTGAGGCACTTGAGGGCGAGGGCGTATTTACCTGCAGAATTTGGTCAATGGGAATGAAAATTACAATCGGCGACGCTGGCACATACCTCTTCGGAGATACACTTCGAATCCGAGAGTCTGAGCCTCGATGCTCTTAGGGCTGAGCTCCAACAAGGGAGTCAGGAACTTCATCGCCTCCAGGAGCGGGTCCTGGGTCGAGACCAGCTTGGTGCCAAGCGGATCAGGGTCCTCCTTCTTGACCTCCCCGTCGGCGCTCTTCCCGGTGCTGGCCGCCTTTCTCGCCTCGCGCTTCTCAGCCTCCAGCTTCTCCAGACGCTGCTGCTCCTTCTTGGCCTTCTTGAGAGCCTTCTTGCGCTCGTTCTCATCTTCTCCAACACCGTTGGTAGCAATGGGTCCGTGAGCCAGATCCGGCTGGTCATGCAGGAGGATGTATGACTTGATGGCCGAGAACGCCACACGGGTGTAGAAGGGGTGCTCGCGCAGGCGGTCCTCCCAACGGACCATGTCCACGTATGCGCGGATCATACCCTTCCGCAGCGAGAAGCTGTGGAAGTCGAACTGGTCTTCTTGCCAGGTATCGAAGATGTTGTAGACGGCGTGAAAGCGCTTGAGAGCAAGGCCAAGCTTCTTCTGGCGCAAGTAGGCCTCGCCATCCTCCGTCAGGTACCACACACCCTGCATCTCATGCAGATCGCCCAGAGCACCACCAACGGTCTCATTCCGGGTGAACTTGCTCATGTTGTCGAGACCCTTCTCGTTGTCGTTGTTGCGGAGCTGGTATTTGGCAGCCTTGGAGTTGATGTAACGGTCCTTCTCGTCCAACAGACGGGCCTTCTCCATCTCCTCCGCAGCCTTCTCGAGATTGCCGTAGTGCTTCCATATCCGCGCCTTGGTCATCTGGTATTCCACAGCCTTGGGCGACAGCTCAATAGCCTTGTCGACGTGCTCCATCGCCTTGGACAAGTCCCGGCTGAGGTGGAAGTTGTAGTGTTGAGCGAGGAAGTAGTGCGAAGACGCAAGGAACTCAGTGTTGTCGGCGTCAGCCTGTCCCTCGGCCGAACCGTTGGACTGAGGCGTGGAGACGTAACCCTCAACCAATTCCTGGACGGTATCCCGCTTGGCCACGTTAGTGTAAAGGGCTTTGATGTTGGCAAAGAGAGAGGGGACGCCCTTCTTGAGCGAGCGCTGCAGATAAGCATCGGCGGCCTGCTTGAAGTCGTCTCCTTCGAGGAAGTCCAGAGGGATACGGCGGGCAGCGTCACCACGGGGTGACTTCTCTACCCAAGAATCGTACATAGCCTTCAGTGCCTTGGGGTCGTCCTTGGAGAGACCCTTGGCGCGGATCAAGGCGTCGTAGTAGATCGAGTTCTCCGGATTCCGCTCGAGAAGAGTAGTGTAAGCAGCCTCGGCCTCAGCCTTGCGGTCCAGGCGCAAGAGGTAGTCCGCTTTCATTTCCAGCACAGCTTGCACATCGGCACATCTGCGTCCAACCTTCTCGAGGTGCTCCAATGCCTGCTCCAGCTTGCCAGCCTCAGCCATGATCGTGTTCTTGTACAGGACAGCCTCGGAGTGCTCCATATCAGAGGTGGGCGGCGGGGTCTTCAACGTCTCCTCGTATGTCGTGAGCACCTTCTCGGCCTCTTCCAAATCTCCGGAAAGGTGGTGTGCGATCGCCAAAGCCGTCCAGTTTTGCCGGAAGCCGGGGCGGGCCTGCAGCATGGTCGTCCGGCTCTGTATGTAACCCTGGTAATCACGCATCTGCATTTGAAGGAGCGCGAGATCGCGTTGGATGGGTTGCGACTCGGGCTCGATTCTCAGGGCAAAGCGGTACGCCTTGATGGCCTCCTCGTAGTTCTTTTCCGCACGGTACAGCAGGCCGTAGACGTGCCAGCAGATATGCGACTTCATGTCGTTCTTCAGAGCCTCCTTGGCCAGCACGAAAGCCTCCTCCAACTGGCCCATGTTGCTCATGATCAAAGCCTTCATCGCCAAGGTATCGCCATGGTTGGGGTTCTTTTTCAGGATTTGTTCCGCGGTCTTGATGCCTATTTTGCGATGCGAGGAATGTTAGCTTGGTCTGCAATCTATTCCAACCCACTTGCTGCGAACGTGACTAGCGAGTTCAATTTGAAGATTCCAGAACCCACCCTTCTTATGTTGCTTGTTCTCATAGTGACGGACCACCTGGCGGAACAGGGCCGCATCCTTGGAGCTCAATGGTTGTGGCATGGTGAGTGTGGGTGGCAGGTGGGAGAGTGCAGTGCAAAGACTTGCCAGATGACTGACTGTGCGGAAGACGGGAAGCTGGCTTGGTGGTGCGCGGGGAGGGGAGAGAGACTCGATGGGAGGAGGGAAGGAATGACGATTGCTTAGGCAGCGATAAGCTCTGACCGGCGCTACAACAAAATCTTTCACAAGATTTCACACGCAAAGGAAGCTAACGATTCGCGATTCGGGATTCTTAATTGAGCAACTCCAATTTCAACTCCGATAATAGCCACTCAAGATCAAAGTTCTTTCGCGACCGCCGGTCTTCCCTCCAGCGCTGCCCGGCGATAGTCGAAACGATTATCCGAAGCGGCGTTTGCGGACATCTGCAGCACTACATACACACAGAAGATAGATTTGATACCATTTAACTAAGGGAAAATGATTGAGTGAGGAACGCCGTTATATGCTATGTTTTACAGAATCGTTATTATACATGAAGAGTGAAATAAGGCCAACTGGCCGACTGCATGGGCCCAAATTGCATCGAGCTTCGAGAGCAGGAGACATCCAACATAAAACCCATCAACGACAAGAAAGAGACAGTGTTAGACGTCCGACACATTTTGCTGTTTCATTTCGCGCCACTTGTTCAGTGCTTCTTGCCAGCTCTCCGATGAGCTCTCGCATCTATCAGTCACAAGCCCCCAAGTCCGCGCACGAATAATGTCCTCCACGCTTCTTTGATACCGGACAAGGTGTGCCAGAGATTCCGTTCGCGGTTCGCGGGGGAAGAACCGCGCAGAGTAAGGATCAAGTCGCTCGTCGACAACCCGCTCGCGATCTTTGGCCGACTCAACCTCTCGTAGAAGAAGGTCCGGATCATCCGGGTCGGGGCTTGTTGCCACCCCAGCGCAGTAGCTCAGCACATCCGATCGAGCTTGCCAGGACGGGAAAAGCACTTTATCCTTGAAGCCTTCGCAAGCTGCCGGGTCTATTGTTCGCTCCGCCGTGGGGTCTACCTGCCGGGCTGCGGTGGAAGAGGGGTCAAACCCGTCCCGCGCCGGAGTATACAATGCGTTCAGGTTCTGTGTAATCGAATCATCTATTGTCGACCGTGAGAGGCGTAGGAATTCTATCAACCAGTTGGAATACTAGTCAGTATTCGTTCCGGTGGCTGCACGCCTCATAGCGGTGGTAGGTGCACATACCTCGAAGTGCCCTCTCATTGAAACAGAACTTGGGGCTCAACGAAGGGGCCACGGTCGAGGACTGATGAGACATTCTGTGACCCTGTACTTTTCCAGCCTCCCCTTCCGACGCACGATTCTCAGCCCAGAACAAATCCACTTTGTAGGTTATGGATGCGATGAGGCGTCAGCCGTCGGTTGGTGGCGATTCGGATAACGAGAGGAACCGGCACCGGCTCACCCCACAAATCGTACGATGCAGCAGTGTTATAAGCTAAAACTAGAGATGGATGCCTTGACGAGGGGCTTGAGGGAATTTTAAGCGCCTGAAGAAGTAAGTATCGGTGAGGTTCACCTGTGGGGATAATTCAGGACTTGATGCAATGAGGTGAGAATAATGCGCATGAGGGCCGGCCCGCGTGCCGCCAGACCATCAGCAGCACGCAACGGCAACCCGGCGCCCGCGGCGGCGGCAGCTTACTACCCGAACCGGTTAGCAGTTGCTAATCACGGGACTACGTGATTCCTTGACGCGTTGCGAGATTTCTGCATGACGTAGAGATATCTCAGCATTGATCGGATCCTCTATTGTGACAACCTACAGAATTGTTCTTGAGCCATATCGGTGTCTAGCTTATTGCCTTTATATCTTGTACCAGCTCAATTGGTTGACATATACCCACTTTACTGCCATGCCTGAGCTAGCGGAAGTCTCGCGCATCGTCCATTTCATACGCCACCATCTGGTGGGCAAGACTCTGTCAAAAGTGTCTGCGCAACACGATGACATCGTCTACGGTAAAGTCGGAACAAGTGCTGCCGAGTTTCAGAAGGCAATGGAGGGGAAGAAAGTCGTTGGCGCAGGACAGCAAGGCAAATATTTCTGGATTACGATGTCGACGCCTCCTCATGCGGTGATGCATTTCGGCATGGCAGGCTGGCTCAAAATTCGAGATGCCGATACATACTACTACCGAACTGACAAGCCGGAGGATAAAGAGTGGCCGCCCAAGTACTGGAAGTTTTTGCTGGAAACCGACGGTAACCCCATGACCGAGGCGGCTTTCGTGGACGCTCGTCGTCTTGCCCGCGTCCGGCTCGTGGATTGCCCTGCAGACGAGATCCGCAAGTACAGCCCGCTGAAGGAGAACGGTCCGGATCCGGTCGCAGATAAAGACACTGTGACGGAGGAGTGGCTTGCAAAAAAGCTAAGAAGCAAGAAGGTCCCTATCAAGGCTCTTCTCCTCGATCAGGCAAATATCAGCGGAATTGGGAATTGGATGGGGTATGATCATTGCTCTTCTATCACCTAGGTACATTTGATGGCTAACTGAGCTCCAGTGATGAGATCTTGTATCACGCAAAGATACACCCGGAACAATATAGCAACACCCTGAATGATGACCAGATCAAGGAGCTTCACTCGGCTATGCACTATGTTTGCTCGACTTCAGTAGAACTGCTGGCTGATTCAGACAAGTTCCCGGAGAATTGGTTGTTCAAGCATCGATGGAGCAAGGGCAAGAAGAATGTTCCCTCTGTCCTGCCTAATGGCGAGAAGATCACTTTCCTCACTGTTGGCGGTAGAACAAGCGCCGTGGTCCCCAGTGTACAGAAAAAGACAGGTCCGGTGGCAAAAGAGGTTGATAGTGACAGCGGCAGTGGCCCGAAAACCAACTCGAAGCGGAAGAGGGAACCAGCGGTGAAGAAAGAAGAGGAAGCACCACCAGAAAGCGAAGATGGACCTACGCCGAAGAAAAGTGGCTCCAAGAGGCAGAACAAGACGATCAAAACTGAGGATGAGGATGAATCCAAGTCGTCAGAACCAACAGCTTCAACCAAAAGACGCTCAACACGGCTTAGGAAGTGAATTCATGTGTGAATTGCTTTTCCTTTCATGACCGCCTGTTGATGAACAAAGTAAGACGGGGAGGTTGCGGAATGACGTCTGGCTAGGGTGTTGTCATCTCTATACTTGAGTAGTCGAACTGAATCTGCAGCACCACTCAGATTGCCATGTCATGCAGCTTTTCTCTGAAAACGTCAAAATTTCCGAGACCCTGCGTGAGCGTTGTGGCATCATCTAGAATTGCAAACACGATCCTCTCCCACCAGCCCTGAAATTCTTCCTCCCGCAAGACCTCAGCCCAGCAAGCTGCAACTTCGACGTTTGGATTCCCAAACGCGCCACAGCCCAAAGCCCCTAGAACAATTCTGCGGTGCTTTTTGTAGGCCGCGATTCGGAGGATAGTTCTCATTTTATTCTTCGTTCCCTCGCGATCGCGCGGGTTCTTGTACATAGGCGGACTGCATTCCTGGTCCAGTTCCGGGTTCTGAATAGCAGCCACGCTGATCACGCTCACCACGGGTAAGAGGTCAGGTCTCTGCAAATCCATCAGCTTGTGGCCTCGGTCAAGACTCTCTCGGAAGATGACAACGGTGGGTGAATATATAGCACCGAGAAATTTCATAGGGTAAAAGCTTCGTTTAAGGGTTGAGCTTAGACTACTCCGATAACAGAGTGCCTCTTCTTGGGCCAAGGCTCCGTTTAGCCACCCCCCGCCCGGCCTTTTCGCATTGGCCATGTTGAGGATACAGACTGTTTCTGCGTTGTTTTCATTGTAGGGGTACGCAGAAGCGCCAAGTCCATTGGCGATATCAAAAGTATCGCCAAATAAGACCTCGACCCGAGCAGACAGCTTGGGGCTGAATCCTGGATCAAGAGGCCCATATCTGAATCCATGGCACAATTGCCCAGTTGGAGGGGCACTAGGCACTGTAGACAGGATTCCTGGAAGCAACTCATTTGTTTCTTCTGCGACCGATCTTAGTTTCTCTCTCCGGGATCGCCGCGGACGATGTGCTCCAGCGCGCGGTCCCCGAATCCTCACAGGTCGAAAATAGTTAGTTATTTGGTTGGACGACATTTTTGGCCTGGGTTTGTGAAACTGAGATTTGCTCGATTATAAGGGGTCGAGACAGGATAACACTGTTTATATGTCCCAACTGTCATGGAATGAGTTCTGTTAGGCAACAGAGTGTATCCAGCGTTGGCGCCTCGTTTTGATCCGGCAGAACGATCAGGAACAGACGTGATAAAGACGGACTCATTAATCGAGATTAAGCCGAGGCAGCAGGCGGTGAGCTTATCTTCGCCGATAGCGGGGCAGCCACAACTCGGCGGCATGGTATCTCATCCGCTTTCTTTCCACCAGAGTCGGATTCGTCGCCACGCCGATGACAAAGCATTGATTCCATCAGTCACTGCAATTTCAATTCTTCTTCCAACAACTATTTTGTCCATTCCACAAATTCTTCACATTGCGCTCATATCGCGCTTACAGCTCAAACATCCGCAATTCAGTACCCAATAATAGCACCTGCATTTGCACCTATCAGAAGCGGCGGTTTCTGCTATCATTCCACTACGTCGGCCTCCGGCGCCTGCCACCATGAGCGCAATCCTATCTGCAGATGACCTGAACGATTTCATTTCTCCCGGTGTCGCATGTATCAAACCGGTTGAGACACTTCCGAAGAAAGAGGAGTCAAGTTCAGATGTATGTGCACAAGCAGCACCATCCCACTCGAAGCCCCGCTTTGTCCAATGATAAGCCTCTAATTTATAAGTCTATAGAATCCTTACGAAGTGACCAAAGAAGACAAAGTCCAGCCTGAGAATCTACCCCCGGCGCAGATCTCTTTAACCGATTGTCTCGCCTGTTCAGGGTGTGTGACTTCCGCCGAAGCAGTGCTTATCTCGCTGCAGTCGCATGCAGAAGTCCTCAACACCCTCGACACATACCCTGAACTATCCTTGAGTGGCGATGATGTTCACGATGACGAGAGTCGGATATTCGTCGCTAGTGTCAGCCCGCAAGTCAGAGCCAGTCTGGCCGCGACCTACGGTATAACAGAGAAGGATGCGAACAATATTATTCACCAGTTTCTGAGCGGCCCTCAAGGTTTACGGGCTGGAGGAGCGAAGAACAGCGGGTTCTCCTGGGTGGTTGACACCAATGTCATGAGGGAGGCGGTCCTGACTCTCACTGCAGATGAGATCAGCGAGTCTCTGGTCGCCACTGCAGACAGCGCTGGTTCGTCATTACCGAAACGCCCAATTCTGTCCTCCGCATGCCCTGGGTGGATCTGTTATGCCGAGAAGACACATCCGTTCATCCTTCCCCATCTGTCCCGCCTTAAGTCTCCTCAAGCACTCACCGGAACTTTTCTAAAGACGGTGCTTAGCAAGGCTTTGGGAATCCCTACTTCGCGCATCTGGCATTTGGCCATCATGCCTTGCTTCGACAAGAAGCTTGAAGCTAGCAGGGAAGAGCTCACGGACGCAGCATGGTCCCCATCGCCTTCAGATTCTACCACGCCTATTCGCGACGTCGATTGCGTCATCACCACGCGCGAGCTTCTTTCATTAGCATCCTCCAGAGGCATATCGCTGCCTGATCTGCCTTCAAAGCCTTTTACGCAGCCACAATTCCCGGACCCAGTCCTGAATGACTTCCTATTTTCCAGGAAAGGTTCAGAACAAAACGCTACAACCGGTACTTCTGGAGGCTACCTCTACCACGTCCTCAAAGCTTTCCAATCGCGAAACCCAGGCAGCGAGATTGAAATACAAAGGGGAAGGAATGCAGATGTCGTGGAATACTTCCTCATGTCGCCCGAAAAACAGCCCATCATGAAAGCTGCTCGTTATTATGGCTTCAGAAACATCCAGAACCTTGTTCGCAAGCTCAAACCAGCACGGGTGTCACGACTTCCTGGTGTGAAGGCAGCGAATGGCGCCATGGGAGGCGCAAGACGGCAGCCGATGGCACGCAATGCCGCTTCAGGGGGATCTGGCTCGGACTACACATACGTGGAAGTCATGGCCTGTCCTGGGGGTTGTACTAATGGTGGCGGACAAATTCGCATTGAGGATGCTCGCGAGGCCACTTCTAGCACGCCGAATGAGGAAGTCGCTACGTCGAAGCCCTCGCCGCATGAGCAGCGCGCATGGCTTGCGCGAGTGGATGAGGCATATTACTCTGCAGAGTCGGATTCAGAGAGTGAAGTCAATTCTCAGTCGCAGCCCCTGTCTCTCCAGGAACAAGAAGCCAGGGTTCACAATGCCTTGACTCATTGGTCAACATTCATGGGGGTGCCTCTTTCGAAGCTGGCATATACTACCTACCGTGAGGTTGAGAGCGACGTGGGCAAGCCTCAAGGCCCGCCAGATGCCACCCGTGTTGTGGAATTGGCCGGAAAGATTGGTGGCGGCTGGTGATTTGTTCCTTTATCTGACGATATATACCCCGTGATATTTACTTGCATATATGGCTGCATAGCTGCGAAAATAGATAGATACCTTACGACTGCTTAGATACTTTTCAATTCATTATTCTATATGTACGGTCATAAACGATACTATCGAGTAACTTAGCTTTCCGAGGATGAAGCTGAACTAGAAGCCTAAGAAAAGCAACCTCATTGGCGCCAAATGGCCCCCTAAACCCAAACAAGCTAGCCCCATCCCAATGATTACCGGCGGCACAGTTAGCTATCAGCTGACTAATGCGCATCCCGCTCTTTCTTTCTCCGCGCAAAAAGTTCAGGTTCCGCTCCAACATTCGAGAACAAACGATTTCCTCACCACTCACTCACTCACTCAACTGTTCCACCACTGATAACAAACCTCACCACCGAAACCCGACCTCTCCACCACAAACCACAACACATCCACCCGCCCTTCACGAAAAAAAAATGTCCCGCGAAGCCTACCAAGTCCCCGCCGGCCTAGGCGGTAACCAGAACGCCTTCGGCGGCGCCGACTCGATGGGCGCCGGCGGCGCGGGCTCGCTCGACGGCCCCGTCGTCGCCTACCTGTGCGGCGAGTGTAACTCGCGGGTTTCCCTGAAGCGCGGCGATCAGATCCGGTGCAAGGAGTGCGGACATCGGGTTCTGTATAAGGAGCGGACGAAGAGGTTGGTTTTGCCTTTCCCTTTCCCTTCCCTTCCCTTTTCCTGCCTGGGGATCTTGGTTTGAGTTTGTGTGGAGTGCTTAGCTGACTTTTTTGTGTGTAGAATGGTGCAGTTTGAGGCGCGGTGATTTGTATGGGATTCTTCTTGGGGGCGGTTTAGGGATTGGATTGGATCTGAGGGGAGGGGAGGGCAGCGGAGTGGAAGAATGAGAAGGAAGGGGTCGGGAGTTGGGACAGACTTGGTCTTGCTCTCGTTACGATTGATGTGCATTCTTGTGGTGTTTGGGAGTTTTACTATCTTTGTTGCTCTGTTTGCGTGGGTGGAATCTGGCGGTTGAAGGTTGGTCGGTCGGTCGGTCGGTGGAAGGTGGGGGTGGGATTGGCCCGGTGGGCTTGAGATGTTCTTTGTCTCCTGCTAAAGTGCTGTCCCTGTTTACTACGGGCGGATGTGCATGGCAAGCGCCTGGTGTAAGACCTCCTTAGCTATTGGCTAAATGATACCTCGTCGATGTGACCCTTGACACTGCGCTATCCTATGCTATCCACGAATTAATTGTTGAAATTCGACCGTTTGGTCTATTCGAAAACGATGGGGTTTGTTCAATTTCCCAACGTTTGTGCGTTATAAAAAACCCCGAAAATGTATACCGCATACACATCATCTACAACTCACTCAGAGCTGGTTTGTCACTTCGATAAAATGCTCGAAGCTCCGGAGAGCGGCGCCGCTCTCGATGCACCAGCGTGCCCGGCGGACGCCTTCCTTCCAGCGTCCGCCTCCAGGGCCGCGCTCGGTGATCACCTGGCCATCATCGCCAGGGCCCATGTTGCTGGTTTCCGCCTCGCAGATACCAGAAGTAACCAGTAGGGCAGCCACGTTCTGGAGCACGAAGCTCAGAATCGGGTCGTCACGGGGCAGTTCGTTGCGCAGGATGCTCATGAGCTTCTCAGCATTGTCCTTGGGCATCTTCCTTCCGAAGACCTCCGTCAGCGGGTAGGCCTTCAACCCAAAGTCGGACGGGTGCAGCTGGAACATTTCCATCTTGACCAGAGTGCGGGGGTTATGGTCCTCGTCACAGGAGCATTCCTCGTCCTCGTTCTCTGGCTGCTTGTATGCAGCGTTGGGGTACTCCGACAGTCTCCAGCAGTTCGTGGGGCCAGCGCAGCTGATCTCATCCAGATCTTCTGCACCGCAGACGACCAATGCCTTCTTGCACCCGTTCTGGCGCAGCGCCTCCACGAAGACGGGGCCCAGGCTCTGGTAGGCCACACCCACGATGCGGGCCTCGATGGCCCAATCAACAGGGTTGGCCAGGGGTCCCATGAGGTTGAAAATAGTCCGAAGGCCAAGGCCACGTCGCACAGTATCGGCGTATCTCATCCCGTGGTGGAAGTTGGGCGCAAACAGGAACGAGTAATTGGTCGCCGCGTACACCTTGCTCAGGTTCTCGGCGTTGACGGCTTCGATCTTCGGAGGAACCGGAGCAACAGCTTGCAAGACGTCGGCGGACCCGGAGAAGGATGTTTGTGCGCGGTTGCCATGCTTGGCTGTGAGGAGGAGGGGAGAAGCGATGATGGAGGAGGTGGTGGAGATGTTGAAAGTGGAATGCGAGTCACCTCCAGTTCCGACAATGTCACACTATAGCTCGACGCTGGATGTCAGATAAATCCACTACTGGAGTAATGGGGTTGCATGAGGATAAACCTACTAGACCACCTCTATATTGCCCCTCCTTCTTAGCGCGGGACTTGATAGCCGCCCTCAGAGAAGCTTTGTCGACCTGGACAGCAGCTTCTCTCATGCGGTGGGAGCATTTCGCGATAACTTCCGCATCGCGGTCGAGTCCGGTAGAATGCAATAGCGTCAGAAGCGCAGCAGTCTGAATCTGCGAGAGCCCATCTTCGAAGATCAGGGCAAAAGCGGCGGCAATCTCGGTCGCGGTAACCTGGATCTCTGTAGCGGGGTAGGCGAGTCTCTTGAGAAGGGGAGAGATGGACACTTGTCCCGGCTTGGATTCGTGCGGAGCAGCCATGATTCTGAACGTTCAGCTGATCTAGAGTCAGGAACCTCACAGTCCAGGGACTCAAATATGTGTATATGTATCACAATTGCAACGAGACGATGAGAAGGTCGACGAAAGAGTCATCGGTCCCCTGCGGAGTCGCGCAAGCAAACTTGCAGAATCACACCGCTCTGGATTACGGCTAACCATTTTGGGACGGCAAGATTTCGTGCCATATTTTCGCCAGCCGCGATCCTGCCCCGGTATTGTGCTTGTCGCCGGCGTTGCCAATTCCACCGGGTCTGGAGATATTTCATTCCATACCTGCTTTTCTTGCCGTGTCCTCCTTCACTCTTCTCACGGCTTCCGTCGACCCGCCTCTACACTCTCACAATGCCTCCACGGATCCGTGTTTCCAGCGGCCGGCTTGCCCAGCCAGTCCGACGCCAAAGACTCTGCCAATACGAATTGGCCATTGCAACCAGATACGCCAGCACGGCGACGACACCGGCTGCCTCCATTGAGCAAATGAAACATTCGCCCGTCCCGATCACCCACTATCCCTCCGTCCAGCCCCCGTCACACCGCAGACCCGAGTACCGCCGCTCGCAGCTCCTGCGGCAGTATACCTCGATGATCCGCACGTCCCCTCTGATGGTGTTCATTCAACACGACAACCTGCAGTCGGTGGAGTGGACGGCGATTCGACGAGAATTGAACCAAGCGCTCCGCAAGGTCGACGAGAAGATCGCGGAGGAGGGTCGCGAGGCGCCGGCCCTGGCGCCGCACATCAAGGTGCAGATCGTGCAGACGCGGATTTTCGAGGTGGCGCTGCGCATCGTGGAGTACTTCCGGCCCAACACCACGCAGGCGGCGGCAACCCCGGACGCGGTCGACCCGGTCACGCAGACGTCCGCCGAGATCCCCTTGGAAGAGGCCCTGTACGCGCACGATCTGTCGCGCGCGGCCCACGACGCCGTCTTGCCCCTCAAGGGCAAGCACGAGCTCGCGCCCCTCCTGGCCGGCCCCATCGCCGTCCTCACCATCCCCCAGGTCTCGCCGGAACACTTGAAGGCCGCCTTCACAATCCTGGCCCCCAAGGTGGTCGGGCTCCCCGCCCCGACCCGCAAGGCCAACCCCGGCTGGCACGAGATCCCCGTGCAGAACGGTCTGCAGAAGCTGTCGTTGATTGCGGCCCGCGTCGACGGCCAGGTCCTGGATGTCGAGCAGTCGAAATGGGTCAGCAGTATCGAGGGCGGTATGGACGGCCTGCGGTCACAGCTTGTCATGGCTCTCCAGAGCATGGGCTCGAGCATCACCAATACTCTGGAGGGTGCTGGTAAGAGCTTGTACTTCACGCTGGAGAACCACAAGAGCGTTCTGGAAGAGGAGCAGAAGGGTCCTGAGGAGAAGAAGGACGAGTCCGCCTAGACAGGGCGGTGATTGCCGTTTGTTTCGGTGGGGTTCGATGATGGTTTTTTCTGTCTGTGTATAATAACACCTTGTGTACTTTTCTTTGCCCTGTTTGTGCTCAACCCATTTTAGCATATGAGATCGATTAGAGATCGGAGTCTACTGCTCTAGGATACAATGACATTTTGGATATATTTGATGTGTTGCCAGTACAGTGCAGCGGGATAAGAAGGCTCAGCTGCGCTTTGCTTATCTTCAAAGCAATTTTCAATGGATACATGTCTCCGCTTGGTATCCCTTTTATCTTGGATGTTGTACCGCTCCGTAACTGTCTTACCGCAATCCTCCATCTACCAATCGTCCACCTGCGCCAACCGCCTCTCCCTGACTCGAGCATTCATCCCCACAATACAGCGCACCAGATCCCAGTCTCCATCCAAGCCCACCCAATCCGTGACCAGGATTCCCGTGGACCAGTCCCCCTCCTCCGGCCCATGTTTCCTGCACAAATAATCCACCGTCGCGGGGTTCACTTTCGCGGCGATCTTCTCGGGCCACGTGCCGACCTTCCAGAAATTACTGGCGCTCAGGAAGTTGATAAAGAACGGATGCTCGCGCGTGGCGGAGGCATCGTCCAACACACCGAACGGGTAACACGTGCCACTTGCGCGCTGACACTGGTCGCGGACGTACTGGATCTTCTGGTCGATGTTCTGGGTGAGAAGGACCTCATAGAAGTCCTGAATGCACAGCTGGCCGCTGGGGCAGGTGGCGTCGGCGCAGTTGTCGGCCCAGCCGCTGGCGTCAATGCCCCAGCCGTGGCCGTCGTGGAGGGCCTTGAGGTCATCGTGGATGTTGAAGCGGCGCAGCAGCACGACCTTGCCGCGGACCTCACCGAGGGTGGGGATTTTGGGGTCGGTGTACCAGCTACTGTCGGGGGTGGCGTAGTGGTCGCTGAGGATGCGGCTGAGCTGCTCGTCGGTGTGGTTGCCGGGACCCTCGCGCTTGAGCGAGATAATGAGCGTCTCAGACGGATTCTCGGCCAGGAACTCGTCGACCTCGTGCATCAGGTCGCGGAAGTACTTGCTGCCCGTCAGCGAGATGGGGAACACGCTGTGCACGAGGATCAGTTCGTCGCGCGCGGGGTCGTCCGGGTACTGCGGCTGCACACGGATGTCGAAGAAGCGCACGCCGTTGCGCAGCTGCTCGCGCGGCCCGACGGCCTGGCAGCGCACCGAGGGCGCCGCAACGTAGCACGTCGGCGAGTTGTGCGTGCCCGGGATCGAGAGCGATGACAGTAGCACGTCGCCGTCTAGCTCCTGCATCCAGGCTTCCAGGTGCGCGGACGAGAAGATCGTCAGGTGCGCCTCGGCCGTCAGGTAGATGCCCGTCAGCCGGAACTTGGGGTCGTCGCTCAGCGCTTTCATGGTGGCGGACTCGGTGGTCGGCACCGGGGTCTGGATCTGGTGCTCCTCGCCCTCGACGTCGAAGATCCATCGCAGGCGTTCCTTTTTCGAGTCGAGGAATGCGCGGATCTCGGTCTGCACGGTCTCGAACGGCGCGATCTCGAAGTCGGCCTCATTGTGCGTGAACGGCGTCGTGTCGTCGTCGATCGCGGCCACGGGCGTGTTGGCGCGTGTGACGTTGGTTAGGACCCGCGTGAAGTTCTTTGCGAAGGTGTGCACGCCGTCAAAAGACCGCTCCGGCTGCCGGAAGCGCTCAATGCGCATTAGTCTGATGGGGGTGGATGTGACATTGCGGATGGTGAGGTATTCGGCAACCATTGTAGCGCGGCCACGCATGCGTGGGAGGAAGCTGTCGCTTTATCTGGAGTAGAGACGGATAATCCAGAACACAAAAAGAGAAACTCGTGTCGGGATTTATGGGTGAGCAAAGTTTCGCATAGGGCTGAGACTGCATGCGAGTCCCGGAAGTATCAGACTCTCAGGGCGAGAATTGGGGCGCAGCTTATCGTTGGCATTGGCTAGCGCTGGAGGAGATCCCCAGCTGAAGCGCAGCAAATGATGGGGTTGGCGCCAATGGAAGACAGGCAGCAGTCGATCCACCGTACCCGGAAAACCCAGAGAGCGCCAAGGGTCAGGAACCTTCTATCAAACATCATGACTGGTATTGGATTTGTCCCTGAGCAGTCATGTCCTTCCAGTAAGTGAGGTGTGGCCATGATAATGATCGTCATGGGGTCGTCAGGCTACCCGGACTCACGGTCCACCGATTTATATAGCACGGACCTTGGTGGGGACAACGGCAGGGTTTGAAAAGTAGGAATTTGCAGGCTTTAAGCTTGGAGTCACGCGGTCGCTTATCTTTGGAGAATCATCGCATGAACATCCCAGTTAAGGTGAATCAAGGTGGTACTTGGCTAGGCAGCATGGTTGGCAATACTATCAGTGGCTGTGGGCGGTGATTGCATTTGAATGGAGACAACAGGGCTGGGGAGATTAAGGGTAATGCGATGGCCGAAAGAGAACCTGGACGTTGTTTGTCACAAACCAGGTGATTGTAGTGCTCATTCTTATATGGTCTCAGTCAGGCATTACTCCAAGATTTATTCCAGCTTCACAAGCCACCTACCGGTTGGTCATCCCTCGCAACTACTCATACTGCTTAATGCATGATAGATCGGAGAAATGCGCGGCCCGAACAAGATGCGGAGATGCGGAGAAGCATCACGTGCAATAACGCCGAGCGTCGGTTATCGTCGGCGGAGTCTCCGCGTTTACTTACTCCCCCATCAACCATAATGCAGCGGGGGATGCTGCTGGGGGATTTCTTTCTGATGACCATCCTCTTGCTCGCCGTCCCAAAGTTGACTCCGGATAACCATGAATGTTCTACGGTGTAGTGGAAGCCTTGCGTGGGCTCTCCGCTCTTGTCAACGGCCGAGAGCCCTTGCGAGCGCAACACCTCTCCTTCCTCGTCGCCATTTCCACGGAGCCGCGCCCTTGTGGGGGGTGAAGTCACAAGTGTTGAAGGACGTTGGAGAGGGTATGTTCATCTCTACTGTTTTCTCAGAATTCACCTTGACGTGGTTGTGCAACCGCCCTTGGTTCAATTGTTTACCAAGTTCTCCGCAGGGATAACGGAGGTGCAGATCATCCAATGGTACGTCGAAGAGGGGGCGCGTATCGAGGAGTGGAAGCCTCTTTGTCAATACCAATCCGATAAAGCAGTCGATGATGTGGGCTATTTCTATCTCCGTTCTCATGTTTATCTCGTCCTAACAGTCATAGATTACGTCGCGATATGAAGGCGTGGTCAAGAAGCTCCACTTCCAGGCCGACGACACAGTTCCGACAGGAAAGGTAGGCAGCACCGCACACGCTTTCTAGTTCTCTTGCTTATCTGAATTACATAGGCGCTCTGCGACATCGAAGTCGAAGATGGAAAATACCCCGATGACAGTCCCCCGCCCAAGCCCGTTCCAGAGCCAATGCAAACAGTCCCGACTCCAGCAAGCCCGCCACCCACGCAGCCTCAGCAAGCCCCTCCACCTTCACAGCCCCCAGTCACAACTACCACACAGAAATCACCTCATGCAATGCTTGCGACTCCAGCAGTCCGAGGACTGCTCAAGACACTCAATGTCAACATCGAAGACGTCCAAGGCACAGGCAAGGGCGGCCGTGTCATGAAAGAGGATGTGCAGAGGTTTGCTGTAATGCGAGACTCCGGAGCCACCACACGACCCGCTGCAGTGGAAAAAGCCCAAGCCGAAACAGCCATCAAATTATCGCCAATACAGTCACAGATGTTCAAGACGATGACCCGCTCACTCACCATCCCTCACCTGCTATTTGCGGATGAGCTCAACATTAATGCTGTCAACTCCATGCGACGGAAGCTGGCAGCTGATTCAAAGGACCCAAAGAAGATAACCTTCCTGTCATTCGTCGTGAAGGCTGTGTCTCTTGCACTCGACGAGTACCCTCTCCTCAATGCAAGGGTCGACGCAACCAATCCAGAGAAGCCGCAACTCATCATGCGCTCGAAACACAACATCGGCATCGCGATGGACACACCTCAAGGGCTGATCGTCCCCAACGTCAAAGATGTCGCCAATCGCTCCATCCTGGACGTCGCTTCGGAGCTGACCCGGCTCAGTGCCCTGGGGAGGGAAGGGAAAATCACGCCTGCTGACCTCAGCGGCGGAACTATTACCGTCTCTAATATTGGGAACATCGGGGGCACGTACGTTGCACCGGTGCTTGTTCCGACCGAAGTGGCGATTATGGGCATTGGTAAAGTCAGGACTTTGCCTGTCTTCGATGACGCGGGGCAGGTCACCAAAGGCGAACTCGTCAACTTCAGCTGGAGTGCTGATCATCGTGTGGTGGATGGCGCGACTATGGCCCGGATGGCTAACAGAGTCCGTGAGCTGGTGGAGAACCCGGAACAGATGCTGTTGAGCCTGCGGTAGCCGTGGTCGAGATGTAATTCCTGGGAATGTACTAAATTCTAGATACGATCTACAATGACGGACACTTGCTAATCGTGTGCGGAATTCTCCTCAAAGTCATTCGCGTTTCTCAAAGGAGTATGACTTTGGATGCTAATCAGCAGTCCCGCGATACGCGGAGAATATAAAGTTATGAGTCACGATGCAATTCAGCTAGAGTCTCAGATATCAAGCTTATCCCTTAACAAGGTATCGTATACTACGTTGAATATAGTTGTAGCCTTCAACCAGTAACAAGCTTGCCTTCAGAGATCCCCATCAGTCGCTGCTCAATCGTACCTTTCAACTACTTCTCAAAATCCATCCATTTCATCAACATACACCCTAAGTTCCTCACCCAAAAGAATAAGAAGAAACCTCACCGAAAGTCCACTATAATGATAAGCCATGGTCACATGCTCACCAATAGTCCCCTACAAGACTGGTTTGAGCACACAGCAAACACCCAGCCAAGGATCTAACCACATATTTACCCTATAGCAAGCAACCGCTCACCGCGCCCAGAATGCCTTCAGAATCGCAAGATGCACGCATCATACCATTCCCACCCTTAGCATCCAGATGAAAGATACTAACATATCATCATCAGCCCTTAGAATTCAACACCCAAAGCATCTCCACCCTCAAACCAGGAGACCACGTCTTCATCCACGGGGGACCATGCGCGATTCTCACCATCACCAAAGAAACAGCTCAAAAAGAGGGACCAGTCCTCCTCTGTGGTATCGATATCTTCTCCGAAGAAGACCGCGAGGGAGAATACCGGCTCGATGAAACGATGGACGTGCCTTTCGTCATGTTTACACAGTGCCAACTAGTGAGTTACATATCTCCACTTCGCTTATCGTATATGAACGGGCACAGTACACTAAGCTGATAGCCAAGATCTCCTTCGACAACGAGAGCCTATGTCTTCGGATGCCGTCTGGTGAATTTAGGGGTGATATCCCGGCTACGAACAGATTACGAGAGGATTTGCGATTTGTGGACTCGAGATAATTGTCGGGTACTCTGTGTTACCATGCTGTCGGTTATGGGGGACGCGGTTGCGATTGATCTGACCTCTACGAGATTAGGTCTGGGATGAGGTAAGTTCAGGGGGGTTCCAAAGGTGCGCTGGGACAATGGCTAAATAGGTTACCCGCTGGCCTGCTTACTCTTTGTCCTCATGTGCGCGTAGAACCAGTGGATTATCTAGTCTGGCGGACGCTCTTTAGATGAGGCAAGCAAGGCTAAGCTCCGATGGGTCTACGCAGTCCCGTATCTCTATATGATGGTTCGGTTGACTACGATTCTTAGGTATTTTATAGCGTGAGTGAGATCATGATTTACCAGGGGCTATTCACTTATGCAATTTTGATTGTACAAGCCCGAGGACTGAGAATAGTGTGTGTTCCAGGGTCGTAGACCTCATTTTGACGGAGTTGGTCTGTAGCGTATCATACCTGCGGCTTATACCCAGGGAAATCGATCCGGTGGCTTGCCGACGGACTGATCCGCTTGTGTCAGGGTTCATGCTTCGCGTCCGCCATCCCGACGGTGCGCGTTGGGAAATGGGGCGTTGAGGATTGATGATTTTGTGCAGCGGGGATGCTGCTGTGTTTAAGGGTGCGTATGATCATGCGATTGTGGACGTGCATTACCTGGCGTTGGTGTTGACGTGCTTGGTTGTCGTTGCGAAGGGTCCAATAAGCGGAGGTCTTTCCATGAGGAAAAGTTTGAGGCGGTGGGGGCTCCTATGGGGAGGTCTCGAAAGGCTGAATATGTTGGATAGAGATTATGGGTATGAAGAATTGGGGAAAAATGGCTGCTGGGGCAGGTGCTGAAAAGCTCTCCCCTTCTATAAGTACAACTATGAGGGGACGGTGGGCAGTAACTGTTAGTCTACCGTCAGCAAAGCATGTATCTGTGAACGGAGCTCATATAAACGTTGTACATAAAAGAGCAAATATACAGATAAATCAAGACAACTCCATAGTGCAACAACCTAGCAAAACATGGCCAACACTTCATGTGCAAAACCTCTATCATCGGTACCAATCCCCCTAGAGGGCCTTAGGCATCTTCCACACGATTCAACTTCTGCTCACAGGCGGCATTTTGCTCCGCAATGACGTCGGCCGGAATTCTATCTGGCGTGGTGTTGACAAGCATGATCATGGGCACGAGTGCCGCGCCCAGGAGGGCGAACGTCACGCAGCTAAAACGGCATCAGGTTAACCATCAACCCTTCCAGAGAAAAGCAAAGTTAGGTAGAATGGAGGAGGAACATACAATCCGACCAACGGACTACTAGTAGTCTGGGTATTCATGCCGTACGCCACAGCCTGCCCGATGGCCTCGATGCAACGGAACGCCGCGCCATTGCGGACATTTTCTAAGACCGGCCGGGGATCTCGTTAGTATGCGCTCCTTCCATGACTTCGAAATAGAGCTACAAGTGTAATGGGCCTCAAACACCAAGCCCAGCGAAGTGGAACGGAATAAATGGAAAGTCTCACCCTGCGCATCCGTCGCAAACGACGACAGCAGCCAGTACATATACGACTGCGACAGCGGGCCGGTGGTCTGGACGAAGAAATAGGGCAGAAAGGACCGCGCGTATAGGCTGCCGTCCTCCCAGTCGATGCTGCCCGGGTTGTGGCGGTTGAAGCGCGTCTGCATCACGATCGACCAGATATACACGCCGGTGTTCAGCAGCACGACTATATACAGGCCGATCTGGGCGCGGCGGCGCTGGCTTACGCCCTTCATGTCGAGGATGAAGCCTAGTCCGAAGCAGCCGATTCTGTTTTGACCAGGATTAGAGGTTGGTTCTTCGGGCTTGGCTTCGTTTATTATGGGGGAACGCGGCTTGCTGGGGGCAACGTACATGCAGAAGAAGGGCGAGATTAGTGAGGAGAGGGCGCGGGCGCGCACCGAGAAGTATGTGCCTAGGTAGGTGCTCCATGTTCCGCTGAGGAACGAGGATGGTTAGTTACTTGTGCTGCGCTCCTGGGTTTGGCGACTTTGGCTTTGGAGGGAGGAGGCTTTACGTGTAGAAGAAGGACCACAGCGCCCACAGGGCGGACAGCACGATGAGCTTGGAGGTCATAGTCTTTGCAATACGGCGGAGCTCGACTCGACTAGACAGGGGTTCGGAGGTAACAATTTTGGTACCGTCGGAGCGGACGACGTGCTCGAAGGGAATGATCATGAGGGCGAATGGTAGGCTTTGCAAGTAGTGGAATCATTAGCGGGCAGTCGTGGGGGCATGGATTGGATAAACTCACGCAATGCATTCGATGATCACGAAGGCGATGAAAGTGTCGGCAGTCACGCCGCCGCTGGCGCCGTCTTTGTTGTTCTTCGCTAGGCTTGTCGAGAAGATCGTCAGTAGATGCTATATAGTCATCTAAACGGGCTGGGGAACTCACTTGATGGCACCCCCTACCAGCTGCCCTAGGTTCCGCGACACGATCCACAGAGCCAGATACTTCCCGCGGGCCCCGGACGGAGCCAGCGTCATGATGGCTCCAGCCTCGGCGACGTACCAGCAAGCAGTTCCGACACCACCGATCGCACCGCTCAGGATGAGATACCACTGAATGCCGAACTTGCTGTTGCAGTAGTATGCGGAACCCTCGATAGGGAAGGACATAGATCCGATGACGAGCGCCCACTTGACGCCGATCTTATTGACGATGGGGCCGCCCAGGAAGCAGACTGAAGAGCATCATCCACGTTAGCCTATCTCCAAGTCCATTCTGGGAAGTATACAGGGATACATACCGATGGCAAGCATAGCATATCGGATGGCGTTCGCGATGTTGGATACCTGAGGACTTGCAAGACCACCACCTCCAAGGCCTGAGGAACATGGTTAACCACGCATTCACGCTACGCCACCGAAAGAAGCATGGATGGGCTCTCTCACCAGTAATGGCATCTGACATAGCCGGACCACAGAAAGCCTGCACACTCAGCAGCAGCATCTGCGTCAAACTATGGTACCACACGCGCTTCCATAACGGGAGCAATTCCTCGCTAGTCGCTACCACAGTAGAAAGAGTAAGGTCATCATGGGCATTAGAGACCGCAGTCTTCGTGTCAGTGTCAGCCATTGTGTCCAGACTCTATTGCTCATCAAGAATGAAAGGGAGAAAAGACAACCGCACCGAAACCGAGGCATGGGCGGACGCTTTTAAGGGTTTCCCAGCCCATGCCGCCGCCATCGGCTATACTAGATAGCACACCACTGTCTCGCCGCCTGACCGAGCGACTGAGCTTATCTCCATCGCCATCTGGCGGGCAGAGATAGCCCCGGTGGGTCAGTTCCCCGTGGGGTTGCTCGGAGTCGGTGACACTGGGAAGGTCCACGCGTAAGGGAAGGCTCTAGCCTCCTGCTTGGGGACCGACGTGATTGGTACAACAGCCCCCTTTCGGTTAATTGCCTCCCCGCATCGTGTGGTGGCGTTTATCGTGATAAGTGGTGGTATCTTGGCGTCACTTATCGCCTTTATCTTCACGAGACTTGATAATGTGCGGGGTTTCGGTCTGGATCCGAGCTATTGGAAGGTCCACGCGGAATGCGAGGGAGAGAGGAAGGAAGAAAGAGATGTCGTGCTGCTTGACGTTTTATCAGGTAATCGTGATCAGTATCTGGGTGGAGTTGGGGGAGATAACTTCTGTTGAGGTAACTTGGAATGGACTTGTTTGTGCCAATCTGGATTTTGCCCGATTTGGCCATAGAACGCGTGCCTGAGGCCGGAATTGAGTAGCCGCCTGGCTTATTAGCAACTCCGCCCACACACGTGCAGTAAGAAGTAGGAGAGAAATTGAAAAGACTCCCATCAAGTGGGTTACAAGCACGAGAAGTCATCAGACAGGCTAGTGTTGATATAGACAGAAAAACAGGCCACTTTAGTAGGTAATATATATACAAAATATAGCTGCCAGTGCTTGCTTAAGATGTTAGAGTAGCCGTGGTAAAGCATGTGACTTTATACATCCGCCATCGAAACGAGCTATATCTAGTGACTGACATCTCATTAGTTGAAAGTATGTACATTGTATAACATATAAACTGCCAATAGCAAGAATCCGCACACTACGGGTACTATTATCAATCTCGCGTCAGCGGCGATCGTCGAGGAAGAGCTTGTGAATTGGGCCGTGAAAGGTGCCGTGGTGATGCTAGTGAGGGCAGTAGCCCCATTCCCTGTTCCTGCAGGGAGACTAGCCAAAGATAAACCCTTGGCTAAAGCGACGCCCGATAACGACAATGGTGAGGAATGGGAGGCCACGGGAGCCACACCCGATGCCTGCGGTGCTGCGACTGTGGCTTCAACCCCGTTCAAAATCACGCCCAATCCAGTCCGTACGCTCAAAACGGCGACCATCTCGCCAGCCTGATGCGCAACAGGGACTAAAGTATGGATCGCTGTCTCCGTTGCAACGGGGATACTAATCCGTCCGAGCACATCATATGGTGAGAGTTCTGCAGCAGAGGGAATGTCTGTTCCCATTGAAGCTAATTTGGATGATTGCTTACACTTTTTTCCTTATTTTCCCCATGACGTGCAATTGGTTTAACGAAGGCCAGAGGGGAAACCCGGCACACAGGCCGTCACGGAAGCGAGGCCACTAACAAAAGGGCCGAGAATTGTTCCCGCAACGAGCGTCTTCGCTATGACGGACGCAGTTCTTAGCTTGCATTGGGCAATTTGAAATCTCGGTTGGACAGGCGTATGGAGTCGTCGTTCGAGTCGTCGGGGTTCTCACAGTTGATAGGCGGTCATTGTTGCTCCCGACGGCGGCGATAGTATCCGGGGCAGCGGTGATTGGAGCAGACGCGGGGTAGATTGCTGTTCCAATGACGATAGTTGCTGTTGTAGTGAATGGTGCTGCTTGCTTGCGGATGCGGTAATTGGGGATCGATGAGGGACACGCGGTGATAGTGGCAGTGTGCGTGGAGAGAATGTGGACATTGTCAATTGTCATTTCATTCTGGGTGGTGATTCCTCGGAGAGTGCTTGAAATTCGATCAGGATGTCACAAGACGATGGAAGCTTAGAGTTTCGACGTATGGAAAACCCATTCTTTGAGAAAGAGGGTTTCAGTCATAGATATAAGTCCTGTAATACCAAAATTGCAGACCTTGCGTCAAAAATTGTAGCTAGGAAAGATTTCTGTTCGTTGCGTTGTCGCTTTTCTGATCTTATCACGTGCATATCGCTTCATCCCTACCTTCCGGCCTCAAGGGAGTAACCGTCACTACTTGCGTTGACCGGTCAGCATGGGCATAGTCAGTTGGTCGTCTTTCCGATGCTTATAGCTAAAACATTTGGAGAGATTCAGGACCATATCTGTTGATTCCAGTGGATTCACCGCCAGAGTTATTGGCACTACTGGCCAGAATTCCCTACTGAGCCCGTGGTGAACTTCCATCCTTGAAAGAGAAGACTTGTTCGGCTACAACCATGAGTCATTCTGAAGATAGTTCCGCACACAGAGACGAAAATTCGGAGCGTGATACCATGCTCCAAGATCTATCGAACCTGAGGTGACTATGCACTGCTATCCGTACAGTTTAGTCGACCAAAGCTTGGTTTTCGAGCATTTCCACGAGACTCAAAGGTCGACTGCTCGAGAAAGAAGTTGAGAGTTCGCAAGAACTAATATATCCACCAGAATGAGATTCCGAAGACCGCAACCATGCAACGCGTCTCAGAAAATTGAGTTGATGGGAAGGCTATCCAACTGAGGCCAAAAGTCCAGCATCAAGTCTTTATCCAATTCAAAATAGTCCAATAAGGACTCTGCTCGCGGGTCCACCGGATCTGTGTAGCGATTGTGTCCCATTGTAAGGTGCGAATTAATGTCTGGATTGTCGTTGCCCTCACGGTTGCCTGATGACTCAGGGGTAGGTCCTTCTCGGCGAGTCAATCTATCAGCATGACCAGCCGAATCATACAATTGTGCCAGTTCCGGATCTGCTCCTCCCGCGTCAATTCTCTCTGCACCTCGAATGGGCGATGTCCTTGTGTTAGATAGACCCAAACGAGTAAGCTCCTGGCGGAGGCCTTGCAAGATGACACCGTACTTCCATGAGGGCGCGTTACGGGCCGTGGCATCAGCAAGATGATTTTGAGCAAGTGTAGATAGCTTGTAGAGTGTCACTTCATCGAGTTCGACATCTAGCGACCCTTCTAGTCTCGGCAAGAAGGGAGTCTCAACGCGGAAGATGCGACCCCGTCGAAGCTGTATCAGATAAATGTAGATGATTGATAAAGCGTTGAAAGCAATGTATTGCGAGTACCAAAATGCCGTGTAAAGCTCATCATCATGCACGAAGCCTAGGATCAGCTCAATAGCATCGCAAGCTGCAGTGAGGCAGGTGCAAAGAAGTTTTCGGTAACTCGGTTCACATTCAGGCCACATCTGCCCATAGTTACGTAGTAACAGCGGCCTGGTAATGAACATCACAGCATGGTACCGAGCAAGTCGAAGGACTGTAAGTTGGCGTCGGAAAACCGGCACCAGACTACTCGGCTGGATGACGCCCGACAGAAATGGAGGTAGCCCGGCTTGCCAGTCCATGACCTTCTTATGTAATGTGCAGATATTGGCAATCTGCTCTTGACTGGATATTCCCGTTTGCACATAAGGTTCCTTGACTGCCTGAGTCAAGATACGAGCTAGAAGAACATGGAACAGAGGAGCGTCCATCAAGCAATCCCGCTTTGTTAGTCGGCTCTCTTGGGGTGTCAGGTCAGAGTCATTGACTCTCGTTGGCAGGTCTTCATCGATGTCTTCATCTTGCCACAAACGTGGTCGACCCAGCATGACACTAAGGTACTTGTCAAGAGTGTACGAGCACCATACAAGCCGACGTTGACATTCCTTTTGCACCAGACTGTCCCCATCATGGCTTCGTTTTGTGCGTCCATTATGCAGCCCGAGGGCCATCATCAATTGAACGGTTGTCCCAAATGTGAACCATGCTTTGTGGGGCCTCGATGAGCTCAGCAGATATAGCACCGCAAGAAAGCGCGCTTGAACAGATGAGAGGCTCGGAGCCCCCGTCTCATGTGAAAGGATACGGTCTGCCTGGGCATAGTACATCTCACTCTTCTGCCAACCATCTTCATCTGCATCCCGCATACGTCCGCTTATATCCGTTCGAAACATTGTTGCCGTACTAAATAGAAGTAGAAGAATGGCCTGAGATGCTCCTTCGAGCAGAGAACCAATGGGCGAGGGGCTAGACTGGTCGTGTGGTGTTTGGCCGTGGTACATGCGATCAACAAGCATCTCGATGGTCGGCTGATGAAGAACCCGGTAGGTAGGTGCAGCAAAGTCAAAGTATCTCTGGACCAAGCTTACTGCTGTCGCTCTATCGGGCCATGCAAATCTGGCGGGTGGTACTGACGGCACGAAACGATCACCATAGGAGAAAATGGAGACTGACGAATGTGCATCGTGATCATGCTGCTGTGAGGGCGACTGTCGCGTCGCGGGATGCAAATCTTGGACAACGCGGTCCAGAAAGGAATGCGCAGATGTTGGACCCCAGTATTGTCCGGCCACCTGCGGCGAACTTTCATTAGCTCCCACCTCGACCAAGGACTCTTGAGTTGAACGCGCAGGTGCAGGAACTGAGGAGAGGAGCGGACTGTCGGGACTCTCTACGGCAACGGATCGAAGTCCGTCAGCCGAAGTCCGCCGATGACGAGGGTAAGGAAAGTATACGTTCCCATTGTCATATCGCCGGCGGTCCGGAGTCGGATGTTGTCTGTCATTGGAAGCGGATGGCGGGGGGCTCAGCGCGACCCCGCGATTGTATGCCGTCTGGTAAGTACACGTCAAATGCTTCCGAGTGCAAGGACCACAGGGAATATTTCCGGTGCATGCTTTTTTCTTGGCCTTGCAGGCGTCGCACGCCCTAGTGACCTTTCGGGCCTTGCGTGTGGGCTCGTGGGCGCTGTCCGACCTCATTTCCGCCCGCTTACTATCGCACGCGGACGGACTAGAGCGAAGACAATAGCCACAGACGTACTATTTTGACCTCATTTAGCTGAGCATATTCAATAAGCTCAGTGTACTATCGCGAGCCGGGTTGTAGTGAGGCGTATAACCAGACCTCCAGATTCTTCGTATGCGCTGGCATGAGGCAGGAGTGGTGGTGGATGAACGCGACCAACTACTTCTCTTCCGACAATTTCCGCCATTTTTTTCCGCCCGAGCTGCCGAGCCTTGCGGACTCATTTCTTAATCAGCAGCAGAGCGCGGGGAAATGCATCTCGTTCTTGGTTCGGCGCGGTCCGACAACCACTATAGGTAATTTAATACGAGTACTGTACCAGGGGGCGCATGGTGTAAAGGGAAAAAGTCAGCTAGGTGTAGAGTCAAAGTACCGGTATCGTATAGACATAGACTAATCCTTGCCTTCCTAGTATATAGCAAGGCCTGGGTATTTAAGATACAGATTCTACTAAATCATTGACGTCACGACTATTTCATGACTAAGGCATGGGTGTTCCGTCACGGTAACCACTCGGTTGCACGGGGTTAACCATGACACATGGCGCATCACCCAAATATATAGCGTTCCGCAAGAGACCTGATTCTCAATCCTCTAAGAGTTTAAATGCAAGTGTCAATTAGTACAGCAAAAACCCACTATTTATAAGTACAAGGCCAAGCTGACGCTGAGGAATCACACGGCCTACTTCTACTTACTTTGCCTTACTCCATTCACCTGTAAATAACTATTTTTAATCATCTAGTAATCTAATTTTTGAAGTTACAGTACATTATACCTTGAATTATTATAAATAATCAATATTGATCCTTTATTTTCTCTACTTAATTTTTTTAAATTTGGTATATAGTATATTTCTTAGAAGTATATTAGGTACAGGTACTCAATGTGTCATTTCTCGGGATGGTATGATAGGCGCTGATCAGGAGCGTCGTTTGTAGTGATCGATGAGACGATTATTCCTCGGAATGAGATTATGGAAGACGGTGAAAGTGCATGGCTACATCAACAGGGATGAAAACTGTGTTCTCCATAGGCCTAGATCCGAGGAAACGCCGAACATCAGAGCAGAAATTACTCAACGAAGTATTGTCACCCATATGTTCTGGTTCAGATATAGTATATGAAGTAGCCAAGGGCTACTTATGGTACATTTTGAAGAGAAGTAGCCATGCGACTTGCCAGCAACTCAGTAACGTTGACCGGTGAGCTTGACAAGGGACAGTTGGAAGCGTGGGACCATCTTCCAAGTACGGCACGTTGTATCTCAATTCACACAGAAATATCAACTAGTTCACAAACTTCTCCGCAACCTTTTGAACAACCTCAGTCACAGAAATCGCGGCAAGAATGTGAACAGCCGAAACCTTCACGCCTACCTCCCTGAAAAACCACCCACTCAGCTGCGCCGCGACTAAAGAATCAACACCAAGCTCGTTGAGCAGGGTGTCATCGGTGATCTCTGTCGCAGACTGCAGCACCGTTTGAAGATAACTGGTAAAGTGCTGGCTCAAAATATCTCGCACAGTCGCGACGGCAGACAAGGTCTGTTTGGCACGCTCGAGTTGGACGCTTAATGGTGCGTCCCCTGGGTCTGCTTCAACAGCATGGTCTTCATGATTTGTCGTACTTGAGAATGCAAGCATATGAACCATTACTGGGTTGGAAGAGTGGCTTGCTTCCCATACTCTGTACTCCGGGCTGCAGCGGTCTGGACAAAGTCCAGCGGTAACCACCCGACGTCTGCTATCAAGAGAATCTCCAGCTAGAACAGCCTCCGCAAGAGACTCCAGAATCTCGTCATCGTTCGTAGTATCTATATCTATTCCGGGCCCAAGGTAAAGTACACTCGAGGCAAGACCGGACATAGCTCTTTGACGGGCTAGTGCTGAAAGATAATCAGTAACAGCAGACTGTTGCGGATCCGGTTTGACCGGGCAGCGAGAAATTCCTAAGAAGAGCTCTAGATTGGGAGAGTCAAAGAGCCGCGACAGAGCTTCGAGCCTTTCGATTGTGCTCGCCAGGGCGGTATCAGGCGGGGTGTAAGTGTCAAGTTCGCCGCTGAACACAACCCCGCGGACCGATGGCAAGGATGAATGACCGTGAATTGCAAGCACAGTGTGCGCAAGACTCTTTTGAGTAGGAACTGTGATAACTTGCGCGCCACCAGATACAACCGCGGACAC
Source organism: Aspergillus homomorphus CBS 101889 (assembly GCF_003184865.1). Lineage (NCBI taxonomy): Eukaryota > Fungi > Ascomycota > Eurotiomycetes > Eurotiales > Aspergillaceae > Aspergillus > Aspergillus homomorphus. The sequence continues at coordinate 309,791 of NW_020291903.1, forward strand.
CCATTGGGCGTTTTGAGAGGATGGTGCGGCCAGGACCAGGTGCTGCGCGCCGCGAGATACAAGCCACTCGGCAACAACGCTCTCCAGGGCTTCGGGGAGTCCCCAGAGAACATATGTGCCCTGCGGGTGCAGAGACACCGCGTCATTTGCTGGGTGGATCTGTGCTCGGACCGGCTTTCCCTCGTCAGTCAGCCAATCAACCACAGATGTCGGCGCCGTATCAATCTCTCGAGAAAGCAATCTGGCCACCGTGTATACTGGAAACGTGGCATGCTTCGGGTAGGACCACCCTAATACACTCTCTAGGGCAGTGTTAACACCACATGCCGGAACTCGTGCGTGTGATGGACCGATATCACAATATCGAGCCGTGGGAAACAAGCTGCAGATACGATTCTGCCAGTTGTCACTTTTGGCGCGATCAAGAACAATTGCCGCCACCTTAGATGGTACTGGGAGAAGTTGTCTTAGTCGATGAGTAGGCGTACGCTCAGGTATACACAAGACACCCTGCCTCTTAAATGCGGCGGTTTCCTTGTGCGTGATAGCCAGTATTTCAACCCTGTGTAAGGGTGCAAGCGCATTGAGGATGCGGAGTATGGTGACATCAGGATCCAAACTCAATATCACGGATCCTGGTTCTGTGTGCGATAAAATTCCTCTTACGAGCAACATACCCATTGTACTTGCAAGAAGACCAGGTTCTTCTGCGGTAGAGACGGCTGCGGGTATGGCCCAGCACCACGAAGATGGGATACGTATCCACGTCGCATGGGACTCAGACAATGCGAGGATGCGGCAGGGGCCACTCTCTCCTGTCAAGGAATACTTATGGTTGGTGTGACTGGAAGCGACTCCGATCGAGAGGTAGCACGCCCCAATGCCTTCAATATTGATACTGTGTGCTGTAGAGTAGTGAACTTTGACTTCGACTGTGGTTGTGGGGATACGAGATAAATCTCGTATGGACAGGTATGCATGAAGACCAGCAATCCGCTTGTCCGCGGCTTTCACGTATTCCAGTTGCATGACACGATATTCCAGGTCCCGATTGAGTAAAAGAACGTCTTCAATCTCAAGGTGGGCGGCCAGGCGTCGCTGATTCATACGCCCGGAAAATATGTGGCGCGGTACCTGTAGAACACCTTTCTCGGACAACCGTAGATGGGGCTCTAGAGGCGCACCAGTGGTCATAGCTAGACATCGTGGAGCATCAATACTAACGAGGTGCATCAAAAGCGTCGCCACAGTACGGACATTCTCCTTGGAGGCCGCAGCAGAGGGAAGCTCCAGGTACTGGAAAATTGTGTCTGGATGCTCCATACAGAACCCTCGGAGAAGGCCTGCTGTAAGAGCTTGGGAGAGGGAGACGGTCATCCCAGCATTGGAGGCAGCGCTAACCCAGAGCAACGTGCTTGCGCCGGCGAATAATCGCCTCAGTATTCTCATCTCCTCTCTGGGGCTCGAAAAAGCACTCGGTTTTGCAGAATCCGTGACAACAAGCACCACCGGCGCAGGGCACCCCTCTCTAAATTTGATCTTGCTGATATCATCGACCAGTACGATCCGCTGGAAGCTGGCTTGAACAGCGAGCCAAGCTCGATCCATCCACGTACTGTGCGCCGCTGCAATCACCAATTCGGGGTGCCCGCCTGATTGGACAGGAAGAGCTTTCATGAGCGGAACCGTGGGGTCAACAGCCCGGCATAACATGATCGAAAGACCAGATAATATCTCATCATGAATTGGAGTTATGCTATCGAGTCCACTGAAACCGTGATCGAGGAGGATATCCTTCCATGCCTCGCGGGTACGAACAGGTCCACCGGATGAGTGGCCAGCATCTATATCTTGCCAAGCGCTCAATGGAAGTAAGAAAGTCCGATGAATCAATTGAGGATTGGTATCTTCAAGAACCAAGAGGTAGCCCCCCGCTCTGAGAAAGCTGCGAAGCATCGTGAGGGTGTTGGTTAAGGACTTTGTATTGTAGAGGGCTTGATGAACAATGATGAGATCGACGGAACCCGGTTCGAATGACTGATCTGTTAGATGCCTTTCCTGGAGAAATGACTGTGCAGGTTGCTTCGTGCTCGGTGTCATCGTCGATTCGTCGATAACTGCTCGTGTATACGCTCTGCAGGCAGTCCCAATCTCCCCCAGCACGCGTTTTGTCAGCCGATCGGTTCCACTACTTGTCACCTCCACAATATTCATCCTAGGGTAGAGCGCTGCCAGCTGTCCGACCAGCGAGACCAACCGGCCATACCATGGAGAGAATTCTTCCGAATTCGTGGCGTAATACTGGTCCAGAAGCTCAGCAGTAGGACCACCGGTCTCGTATTCAGATTCCAACAAGCTTGCCCACTCCCCGCCGATGGCCGCGAGGGGGCCGGGTGCGGGTGCGCAGGTATTCTCAGTTTTCTTGTCCAGCCACTCTGATTGACAGACAGGGTTTCTCCCCTGCCTGACCTGGGCTACTACATGCTCAGCCCATCTTAGAAATGCAGCCTTAGTCCCCGAGAGCTTTCGATGCTTCCGCCCATATCTTTCGCTAAGATCCCGCAAACGCAGAAGAGCCGACTGTTCACGGCCTATCAGAGTACTTTCAGCGCTTGACTGGCATAACACATTCCCACCTGCTGCTGCGCTAGGCTGCAACGGTATCCAGTCCATCTGGCTAAATAGTTTAGGTAGGGTGGGGTGAATGGCGGTGCGACTCAGGTGGAGCCCTTCACAAGATATCAAACACCTGTCGCCTGAACAAAAAATGTCTGTCGCGCCAGTGATGAGGCCCGGAGCTCTGGTGACGACCACAGCGTCAATGGTCAGGGTTTCACTGTCTTTTGGTCGCACTGTTGGGTCAATGGCCAGATAGGAGATCTTTGAGATCCTGTACAGTGACTCGGTAATCTCGTCCACCCTCCTAGAGACTGAAGCTGCTAAAAGCGTCTGGAACGCGTGGTCAATGGTTGCAGGGTGGATGTGCAAGACTGGCTGATTTTTGTCGGCCGGATAGGTCATTGTGGCCGAAGCCGCCTGTCGGTTGCAAGAGAGCGTAGACAGACATTTGAAATCACCGGTGTTGTCGTGGCCTAAAGCAGATAGATGGGAGTAGAATTCGCCGACATCTATCGGGTCAAGCGCTGCTAGGGGAAAGCGTGCAGGCAAGACTTGAGCATCAGGCGCGCCGTATATGACTCGGAATCGGCCGGAGGCTACGCAAAGGAGCTCGTCTTCAACAGCTACTTGACAAGTAAAGTTTCCTCTTGCGCAGGGCCCGTTCGATTTCATTCCCACAGCGAACATTGTCTCGAGCCCAGCCTGGTGAGCCGGGAAAGGTACATCTTGCTTGACTTCAAGGTCATTAAGCTCAATCACTTGTATCGGAGACGCCCCGGCCATCGCGATAGCTGCTTCAATCATCATTGCGACATACGTTGCGGGTGACAGAACGGTCTTTCCATGCCGTTTATACCCAGTCATCCAAGGGAGCTCCTCGGGACGCAAGTAGTTTCTCCACCGCCGCTCTCCCTCGCCAGAAGTCGGAATAACTCCACCCAATAACGCATTAGGCGGATTGCGAGCATGTAACCGTGCTCGAGATAGTCTCGACTCGGCCCAATAGGTCTGGCTATGATCAAAGGGGTAACGTGGCAGACCCTTTACCGCAACTCCCGAAATGTTGGTACGGAATGCATTGATATAAGCCTGTATATCAAGTCCCCCCTGACCACAAGCAGTCCATAGCTCCCCGATCGCTGTGGCAAATGATTCAATCCCGGAAGTGGATCGCTTCGCTAGGCCTAGGTACGGCGGGTCTATCGGTTCTGACATGTCCTTGAGGATCTGGCTCACTGGTCCACGCATAACAGGGTGTGGACCCACTTCGATAATACAGTCATAGTTCGTCACCCGAGATTGAAGGGCAGCAGCAACAGCTTGCGAGAAAGAAACAGACTTCAGCATATTGTCCACCCAGTATACGCTTGCTCCATCATTGATTGTATCGCCAAGGTCTAATCCCGGATACACAGTTGAGAACCAGCGCGCTGGTGAGCTCAACTTCCTAGGCTGGAAACTGCAAGCTTCCAACGCCCGCCTGTAAACTTCCGCGCATGACTGCATATGATGCGAATGATACGCAGTATCCACATGAAGACGGTGCACTGCTTGTCCCAGACTAGAAAAAAGCCACACCAATTCATCGATGGCCTCACGGTCTCCCGAGAGCGTCACACTTGTAGGAGAATTGTAAGCTGCAATTTGAATCTTTCCTGAATACTGGGGAAGGTTACAGATTGCCTCTGCTTGCTTCCAACGAAGCACCAAAGCTATCATGCTGCCAGGAGTTTGTTGAGTCTGAGACTGTTGAATCGCCCAGCCTCGTAGATAAGCCACCCGAATCGTGTCTGTGAGGTCAAGCACTCCAGCAGCATATGCAGCGGCAATCTCGCCGGAGGAGTGGCCGACCACGCTAGCAAATTCAAGGCCAAGATTGCGAAGGAGGTTAACCTGGACGACCTGAATAGCCGTACGTAAGGGTTGTGATATGCTAGCTTCATGAATGCGTGAGACTGAGCCAGAGGCTGCTAGTTCAGTCATGAGGTCAAAGCTGGGCCGGTACGGTGGTGGCAGCAGATTGAGGGCCTGTTGCATTTCAGCCATCCATTTCTGGGCCAGTGGACTTGCTCTGATGAGATCGAGGCCCATCTGTGGCCACTGCGCCCCCTGACCAGTGAAGATGCCCAGGACATGGCATTTTCGATGAGGATGAACAGGGCGACGAAGCTTAGAGGGAATCTGGCCATTGGACTGGCGGAATATCTCCTGTTTGATCTTTTCTATGAGCTTGTCTCTTGAGGTGGCGGTGAACATTATGCGGTATTTATGACACGTACGTCGGGTCATCAGGGTCAACGCTAGATCTGTGAGGCTGATGCTTGGATTTTCACCCAGAAATTGAAGAAGATCCTTCAGAATCATTCTCAGTGAGAGCCCAGAGGCCGCTGAAACAGCAAAAGGAAGAGGGCAAGGTTCCACGTCATCTTCTTTGCTGAGCCGACCTGATGATGTGGGCGTGTAGCTTTCAAGGATGGCATGAACGTTCGCACCGCCAAAGCCAAATGAATTCACAGAAGCGCGGCGAGGTACCCCGGGGGCCAGGCTTGGCCATGGAACCAGTTTATCTGGCACTCGGAGTCGGGATAGATAGGGCACGATCCGAGGATTGGGAGAGGATAGCAGGAGGTTCGGAGCAATCTCCCCATGCTGCAAACACAATGACGCCTTGATCAGTCCAGCTAGCCCAGCTGTCGCTTCGGTATGCCCAATGACCGTCTTTATTGAACCGACATACAGGACTTGGGACCCCTCTACAGTATCCACTGCGCTATCCCCGAAAAAAGCACCATAAATGGCACCAGCTTCCTGGGGGTCCCCTGCTGGCGTCCCCGTTCCGTGCGCCTCAAAATATTGACATCTCTGCTGAGCATTCTTGGCATCTAGGCCGATACTGGCGTAAGTCGATTCGATCAATCGCTGCTGTGCTTGTCCGTTCGGCATCGTGATCCCCATGGTTCGACCGTCGCTGTTCACACCTGTAGCCCGGATCACACACTCAATCTCATCTCCTGCAGCGATGGCATCGCTCAGTCGTTTGAGAACCACCGCGGCGATCCCTTCTCCTCGCGCGTAGCCGTCCGCGGAGGCATCCCACATCCGCGATCTGCCCGTAGCCGACAGCATCCCTGTTTTTGCGTCGGCTATATAGGGATTTGGGGATAGGATCAGATTACTCCCTACCGCGACCGCCATCGTACAGTCACCTTTCCTCAGAGCTTCCACTGCCAGATGGACCGCCAGCAAGCTGGAGGAGCACCCGGTATCCACCGAGAATGAGGGGCCCGTCCAATTGAAAAAATAGGAGATCCGGTTGGCCATGATAGCGGGGGAATTCCCGGTGACCGTGTATGGAGGAATGGATTCAGGATCTGTGAATTGGAGTTGGCTGTAGTCTGTCCGGAGAAAGCCACAGTAGACCCCGGTAGGGGACCCCTGCAAGGCATCGAGTCTCTGTCCCCCAGCGTCGAGAGAATCATAGACTGTCTCTAGAAGGAGGCGTTGTTGCGGGTCCAAGGCCGCCGCCTCTGCCGGGGAGATGTTGAAGAAAGCAGCGTCAAAGGCTCGTATGTCTTCCGTCAGGAAGTACGACTCGGCCACACTGGTGGCGCCATGCTGTTGACTGTTTGGATGGTAGAATGCATCCACGTTGAATCGGTCACTGGGAACTTTGGAAGCGACATCCCGCGGATTGCGGATGAGCTCCCAGAGACGAGCTGGAGAGGAGGAGGAGCCGGGAAAGCGACATCCCGTGCCGATGATGGCTATGGGTTCGAGAGACATGGACAAAGTGGAAAGGTGAGACGGTCGGACAAATTCAGAATGCGAGACGGGGAGAGAGTGACTCGATCATTATTTACTACTATACAGTACCTACTAGCTAAGCAAATGTAACGATATTCCAAGTGTCAAATCTCGGTCGCATATGCTGACCGCTACAATACTGCTGCTGTATCTCCTGCATGCTGCAAATGACCTGTCACAGCGTATAAATCGGCAGGCCCTGACATACAAGGCAGACAAGTCCGAAGTAGTCTTCACAGCTGCCGCTCATCCCCGCCCAGCGGACGTCATTTGGTTTCCCCCTTGCTTCATCACCGTGACACAATGCGCCTTTGCTCTCTTCCGGGCTCCTGTGTGTGAGACTGTGAAGGATCGTCGTCGGGAGCTGGATCGAGAGCAGATCCCAATCTATACCGGACATCACCGATTGTCAACCCCTCCATACAACCTCCAAGAGACAAGCCACCATGGTCCATAGACCCATCACCACATTGCTACGGAAGACGTAGGACCCACTTCCTGGATTCTTCGCATCGAATCTCCTCATTTGGTCCACAAAACCCATTATCCAGACACCCAGCCAAGAGACCCACAACCATCGGGAGCCCAGAGGGCATAGGGTCCAACAGAGGGCTCCCGTCACTATAATCGCCAAAGCTGTCAGTACGCGGTGAATATGCTGTCCCGCGAGCGTATACAAGGAGTTGACACCCAGTTTCTTGTCGTCGACAATGTCCTGGTAACTGTAGGCGGTATTGAAGTAGAGAGTCCAGGTGAACACCACTATACAAAGCGGCAGACTCGACCTCACTAGTGCGCTGAAGGAGTCTAGATCGGGATAAATCGAGGCGCGGCCGAAAAGTACCGGACATGATGCTGTCAAACCGAGAACGTATTGCGGATAGATCCCAATTCGGCGTGCGAGCGGTCTCTTGCAATATGGGTAAATCAAAGTTCCCAAAGTAGGGGGGATCATGGAGTGCAACCTGCAGTCTCGCATTGTCAGTGAGGGTCTTTTGATGAAGCGGACAATTACGAACACATATTGACCGTCCATCATCCAATACAAGAAGGTCGTCGCCGTGGCCGCTTGAAGCAGCATCCAGACCATGGCTTCTGCCGTGTGGAGTCTGCCTGCAGCTAAAGGACGATCTTTGGTGCGGGCAACGCGAGCGTCGATGTCTCGATCAACCCAGTCATTCCAGACCATGCCTGCACCGGAGAAGATGTACGCGGCCAAGGAGCAGAGAAGAACTCGAGTCAGAACAAACGTGACGGAGACGTGGCTGGGATCTTCGCGAAGGCGCGTACCCCCCGCAAGAAGTGTCGACCATACTGTGCCTTGTCAGAGTCGATGAGCAACAAGATATTGGGCAATGTTTGGGACCAACCTCCAGCGAAGAGGGAAAGAAAGGAGTTGTACTTGTCGTATCGCGAGATCCGGATGAGGTCCCACGGGATCTGGCCCAAGGACCTGTTGGGAGCTTTAGAAGAATGAACCATTTTGGGACGGGATGTCAAGCAGCTATGACCAGCAACTTATTTGATGATAGATGTATACGTCTCGTCGACATGTTACTCTACTTATTTATGCATTTCTGGTTAAGGGATTTTGTCAATTTTTCGTCAGCGCATCCCCTGCATACCTATATCATCACAAGTTAGCCATCACAAATGACACCTCCGATGAAAGCCAAGACCAGGGTAGGAACCAGCACGTCTACACCGCTGTTATATAGCGACTCAGACACCCATCCGAAAAGCCAAATGAGGCCCCCGGTCATCTCGAATATGATCAGTACCACAATTACAGAAACATCCGTCCACACACCGGTGATCACAATGCAGAGCACACCTCTGGCCGCGCAGGTCGTCGCCGTCGTTCTGCCTCTAGTCCTTACCCTAGCCCTGTACCATCTGACTCGTGCCTTGTTTCCTTCTCAACGTCGACCGAAGCAGATCTCGTGGATTGGCCGCGGACCCGGAGTGCTCAACTCGTTTAGGGCATGCCTAAGTCAATGGCGTTACAAGCCCGCCCTCCTTCAAGCCGGTTACGAGACCTTCAATCAGGCTGGCCGAGCCTTCCTCATGCCCCTAATCAGCTTCGAACCTATTGTGATTCTTCCCCAAGAACAGATTACATGGATCATCGAGCAACCGCCGGCGGTGCTTTGCCCGCGCCGCGCCGCATACACCAGAATGGGAGTGCGCTACGTGGCGCCTGGCTTCACCCCAGCGACGAGTGAAGTCTTACACAGTGCGATCAAGATACACCTTAATAAGAAATTCGACCTCGTGGCGGTGGAGATGTATGAACAAATGAGCTGGGCCATTGACCGCAGCTTTGGCACCGCAACCTGTGCGCGTCAGGTTTCCCTCGGCCACGCCTTGCGGTACGCGGTTTACCATACATTGGTGCCTGTGTTGGCCGGTAGCGAATTGGCTCAGAACGAGCGCTTTGTGGACGCAATGATCTCAAGCTCTCAGTGGTTTGGCGCGGCCTCCACCGTGGTTGGACAATGCTTACCCCCGCCGGTGAGAGGCGTCATTGGGTGGATGCTGCAGAAGCCCATCGGCTACTTTCAGCGGGGGTATCTGGAGTACCTGATGCCGGTGGTAAGAGACCGACTGCGAAGACTGCAGGAGGAGGAGGGGGAGAAAGAGGGGGAGAAAGCAAAGATACCGCAGGACATGGTTACTTGGTTGTGTCAAGTCATTCTCAAGACAAAGGGCACCACCCGTGCTGAAGAGGTGTTTGCAGATGGCTTTAATCTGCTGGTATGTTATCATGTCCGTCAAGACGTCAAAGATATCAGTCAATAACCATAAAATCTCTAGCTTGGCGCCGCGTTCACGAGCACCGTGTTCACAGCTCACCATACCCTGCTAGACATCCTTGGCTCCAGCGCCAAAGACGAGATTTTTCAGACCCTTCGACGTGAGGCGGAGTCGACGCTGGATTGTGCGCTGAAATGGTCCGATCCAGTGGCGATTCTCCAGTTGCAGTACATTGACAGTACACTTCGAGAGAGTCTGCGGCTGGCACCACCGACCTCCATGGCCCTGCTGCGGGAGGTCGTCCCCGAAGACGGAGTGAGACTGCCAAATGGTCAGTTTTTGAACAAAGGCAGCTGGCTGGCCGTGCCTTCGATCCCCATTCACGGCGACCAGCGCTTCTACGAAAGCCCCCACGAGTTCAGACCATTTCGTTTCGTGCAGGAGAGAAAGGTAGACTCCTGTGTCTCAACGAGCGACACCTTTCTATCTTTCGGACACGGTCGTTCAGCCTGGTGAGTCTGATAACTCCCCTCCTGTTGATGGCAGGTCTAAGCAGGTCTAATCATATATCCCTACAGTGCTGGAAGACAGTTTGCCACTCGCATCCTGAAGATGATGTTGGCGTACATCGTAATGCATTACGACATTGAAGCGATTGATGGTCGGCCGCTCAACTTCTTCATGGGGGAACACCCTGTGCCTCCAGATGTGGTAGTGAATGTCAGAAGAAGAGTATAGGAGAAATAGCATTAGTGTCTTGATCTATAATCCTGATTTACAGCTGCACCTCTTCCTTTCTCCGTCTCACAGCGATCCTAGCAACCGGGTCTGCACTCGTAATGGAGCCAACAGTGAAAACCTTGGGCGAATCCACAAGTTTGAGCTCGTACTTCATAAGAATGTGACAAAGCGCAAGCTTAGTCTCGGCAGCGGCGAAGAACCGGCCAGGGCAGCCATGCACTCCATGCCCAAATCCGATATGGTTGACGCTTGTCGCCACAAAATGCGCCGCATGCTCTTGGGTGGTCGTCTTACGCAGCTGGTAGTATCGATAAGGATCAAAAGACGCCGCGTTCGCGTAAATCTCCTCGTCCCAGTGGTTGTGTTGCGAGATCATTACCAAATCCCCTTTCTTGATCGGAATGCCGTCCTTGTCTCCTCCACCATCAGACGAAGAGAGGCGCATCTTCTCGGTCGCATAGCGCCGCATGTTTACTATATCGTTAGCCTACAGAGACTTGAATGAGCAGGATAACTCACCTAGTCCTGTCGGCTTCAGACGCTGACTCTCTTTCATGACACTGTCCATCAACCTTAGCTGGTGCACCGCCCCCTTATTCCATAACTCTCTTCCCCCTCCATTCTCTCGGACGTCAATAATTTCCTTTCTCAGTTCCTCTATCAGCCCCGGTCTCGCCACGATATCGTAGATGACCTGCGTGAGAAAATCCGAGGTATTATGCATGGCCGAGAGAGCCAGGGTGAGTTGGACGACCGCCGGATCGTATGGGCGCCCGCGTGCACACTCTTCTGCCCAGGCAATCGTATCCAAGTATACCGGGGGTTCGAGCCCCTCGGCTACGCATCGCGCTTTCTCCAATTGTCGCGCGAGAACAGTGGGTTCAATGAGCGTTCGAGCTTTGGCTATCTCCCCACGAAGCACTTTACAAGCGGGGAGAAACCAACCAACCAGCGGCCGGAGGAGGGATGGGTAGACGCGAAGGTCTCGCACGGCGCTGAACGCGTGAAGGGTGATGCTGCGTGATAAGGCGAGCCAGGTTGGGTTGTGTGCAAAGCTGCGGCCAAGGAAGACGCGGGCAGATTGTTGAGAGATCACTTCCAGAAGGGCGGACTTGACGTTGATTTCGTGCCAATCTACAGATCAATAAGCACCGGAAGGCCAAGTGCACCGGACACCCAAGGAGTTTCATCGTACCTGGATTATCTGTCCAGCTGCGCTGCAAGGCATCACTTGCCTCTTCAGAAAGCGGCTCGATCAAATCGACCAATTGATGCGTCAGTTTCTGACGGATGATGTAGCTCATAATCTCTTTGCCCACTTGGTCCATTTCAAAGACCTTCAGCCCGGCGACATTGGGCAGCATTGTCTACGAGGTGAAGTTAGTCGTGGCGGAGATTAGGCCGGTCGCTCTACCTACATGAACCCTGTAGGCATGGAAGTCAAATCTTTTGTCGTTCCGTATAGTGTGAGCATATTTGGGGGCGAGAATCAGCTCGATCCCGTTCTCAGTGACAGCATAGAACCCATCTTTGGACTGTGTTGCTATCAATGCTAGCTCATACAATGTATCAGGCAAGGAACCGACCTTCTCGAATCCAGCTTGTATAATCTCCTTCGCATTTGAATAGTACCGCTTCTTCGCGTTGGTGAAGGAAATTTCCCAGCGCTTCGGGCTGTTTACTAGCGGTAATCGGGAATTTGGTGAGTGGGAGAGAGTGATGATAAAAGCGATAATAAGCAAAGTTGATGTGACGACGACCGTTGTGCACTTTCCCACGTCTCGTATCGCTGTGAGTAAAGCGGAAATCATGATGGCGAGTCGTCCTGGCCTAAGGTCGCGCAATGTCGATGGCGACTGAGGAGCAATCCACTCGGCTATCAGCAAGTCGTCTGGCTATAGGTTTCAAAGATGGCCCTTCAACAACAGAGCGGTGCCGTTGAACATCGCTCATATCGACGCAAGGGGGACCGACAGCCTTTGACGAGTTGCAATGTCAGTATGGGTCGATCGACCCCTCGCTTCCACCCAAGTGATAGGTACTGTCTTGGCCGCATGACCAAAGCCGAAAAGCCGATTGACCCCTTCACCCCAAATTTCTCGTCAAACAGACACTCTTTGCTTGATTCCGTGTTCTCCTTGTGGGATTCTCATCTAATCGTGGAAAGAAGAAGAAATGACTTCTACAATGGGCTGTCTCCATGGTCGTGTAAGTGATGTCCTACCGTTCACCGCACCACGGTAAAGTGACTCCAGGTCAGGTCGCAATCATCACCGGCGCCTCGTCCGGAATAGGGCTCGCTGCGGCAGAAGCGGCCCTAGATGCTGGGGCCAGTGTTTTCGCCGTCGATATATCGCCCTTCCCTAAGGTCTTGAGCACCAGTGACAAGTGTAAGACGTTGCAATGCGATATCACAAGCCCTGACGGGCCAAAGAGGATTGTTGAGGCTTGCTCCTCAGCTTTCAATGGCCGTATTGACATTCTAATGAATATTGCGGGTGTCATCGATCATAATGCCAGCGTGGACGCTGTCACGGACGCTGACTGGGATCGGTGTATGGCTGTCAACCTTACGGCGCCCGTCAAGCTGATGAGAGAGGTGATCGGAACCATGAGAAGCCAGAAGTCGGGGGTAATCATTAATATGGCAAGCCGAGCTGGAATGAGTGGTGCCGCGGCAGGTATAGCCTATACAGCGAGTAGGTTTCTCTTCGCACCTTGAACACCAATCCACTCATGGCTGGACCTAATATGAACTAGGCAAGCATGGTCTCATTGGCGCGACGAAGAACGTGGCTTGGAGATTCAAAGGGGAGAATATCCGGTGCAATGTGTTGTGTCCAGGGGGTAACAGATTCCTTTTCTTTTTCAGGACGTGTACGGTCCCTTCTTTCTGACCATTAACAGGCGTTGCGACTGGCATCTTGAATAGCGTCGATCCAGCTCGCTTTGACCAGGATGCAACATCAATGCTCCAGCCTATCTTTTCCGCCGTATACGCGAACCGGACAGATGGGTATGGGATCATGAAGCCAAGCGAAGTAGCGGCTACGGTTGTATTTTTGTGCTCAGATCAGGCTTCTCGAATTAATGGAGCTGTCTTGCCCATTGACGATGGCTGGTCTACTGTATAACACCTGCGTTTGATCATATCTTATGGACTATCCGAGCAAGCTACACAATGAGAAACCGAACTGTCCTATTTTATCTCCAGCACATCCAAGAACTCGGCGACACCCTTGCCGCCTGAAGTGTCCTTCCCGGTCGTAGAGCCCGCAATTTCTTGGAGCATCAACCTTGCTTCTGCGGCCAGTTCTGCAATCTTGACGCGGCAGTAATCAAAACTCCCTGCAGCTTCCATAACACCTATGGCGTATCGTTTGACTGTCACGTCTTCCGTCTTCTGTTTCAGGATGCTGAGGAGCTGTAGCCTCTGTGCACCATGACGGATTGCATGGATTATAGGAAATGAGAACTTGCCCTCCGTCAAATCCTCCCCAAATCCCTTATTGCAAATGTACGTCCCACTCTGCAGATTCTGGTAGTCATCTCGAATCTGAAAGATGATTCCCATCAGGTTTACCAAAGGGACATAGTCGCTGTTCGCTCCAGTTAACCGATACGAAAGTTTTGATCCGTAGCAGCGGGATGGGCCACTCACTAGGTGCTGGTGCTCGAGCACTGCATCAGCTTGATTGCGAGCCGAAACAGACCGCCCGTTTTATCCGCTACCATGTCGAAATATTCCTCTTCGGACGGGCATGTAAGGGAGTCCCGCCAGTACAGATCCATCCCCTGCCCGCGGTGCAGCCGGAGAAGCTCCTCCGTGAAGATTTGAATTGCGCGGGGGTCATTCAGCTTATGCAGCTCATGCTGGGCTTCGAAATATGCATAGTTTGCTGAATTGATGGTCGACGCGATTCCAAAGATACTATGAGCGACCGGTTGACCCCGCCGGAGATTGGAGGAGTCCTGAATGTCATCAATTCTGGCGACAGTTAATTACTTTCAGCATGGCAGAAGCCACGAAGGATACTTACAAGAGTGAGGCAGTGTGTAGGAGCTCGATCACTCGTCGGATCAGATCGAGTTTGTCTGGTGGGACGTGCAGCCACTCGTCGAAAGCGGCGATCAGACGGCCGCGGAGGTCTTTTCCGGGTAGAGACAAGAGGTAGTCGATCGGGGCTGCTATGATCTATCGCTACTCAGTCTAATCCCGCGAGAAGCATGACGGAGGGACTTGGATTCCGGTACCTGGTCGGGGGTCGGTTTTGTATTCGGCTTAGTCTCACCCTCCACAGCCGTGACTAGAGGCATCATAGCGTTACTGGACGCCATTCTGAGGGTCAGATTGGAGCGGATTGGGGCGGATTGGAGAGAAAATACACCCACAGGAGCCACAATTTATCCCAGGGTTTTTTGTTCTAGAGATTTGACCAGTCACTTTCTTGTCATGGATGCAGTAGAATCCATGGTCATTCTCACACCGCCTCCCCGCACAACTCAAATGCATGCTGCAAGGGGTCTCAAACCCAAGAAAGACAGAGCAGAAAAGCTTAAAAAAAAAAAAAAGAAAACCTGCATGTAATCTGTGCTAAAGCTACCCCGCGACTAAAGTGTCAATACAAGGGTCAGCAAGATGTCTACGTAACCATGTCGAGATCCCGGGCTCCCTATAATTCAAAATCAACGATTGCTTTACCCTCGATCCCTGTTATCACTATCTACAACCACCAAAGCAACACAACAATGGACTCCCTAGACTTTACCAAGGCTCCCGCATCTTTTCAGGAGGTCAAATGGATTTCCGACACACTGTTATTCACTATGGCAGCGGGCTGGTTGACGTGCTATATCGCCACCATCCGTACCGCTCGCCGCGATGAGGCCTGCTGGATACCGATCGTCCCTGTCTCCTGTAACCTCGCTTGGGAGCTTGTTTACGCCATTCTCTACCCTCCACCACGCTTTCCGATAGTCACGGCTTGGTTTGCGCTGAATCTGGCCGTCGTATCCACCGCTCTCAAATACAGCCCGGATTCACAGGGCAGTTCTCCTCTGCGCGGATATCGGTTGCATCTCGGCTTCATCGGTGTTACGGCTCTTTGGGCTGCTGGACACGTCTGCCTCGCCAACGCTGTGGGCCCGCTGACGGCATTCTACTATGGCGGGCTGGCGTGTCAGATTATGACGAGTGCGACAGCCCTGTGCGGGCTGATGAGATCGAGGCAATCGAAGGGCGCGAGTTGGCTCATCTGGTAGGCTCTCTTCTTCCCCTTTGGTGTTTAGGATCAGCCTAATCGGGTGGCAGGGTATCTCGGGTTGTGGGAACAAGTAGTGCCCTCGCGGGAGTCTTCTTCCGGGCACACTATTGGCCGGAACTGTGGGCATGGACGCTGAACCCATTGTTCTACTGGGCAATAGCGGCGTTTGCTACCTTTGATGGGGCGTATGCCTTCTGTTTCTTGTCTGTCAGACAGGCCGAAGCAAGGGATGGTCTGAAGAATTTGTAACCTTCATCACACAGCATGTGGGATGTCTGATGAATGCAAGGGATGCACTAGCGGGTAAACTGGCAGAGACTACCGGACCTGGAACACTAGACTGAATGAATTAGACCGAGATGAGGTTGGGGTTTCATGCTCGCAACAAAGCATTCTACACGCCGTGGCTTGATACGATTCAAAGTATTTACGTACAGTGTAGAGAGCGTTCACATCTTGATTCACGAACACGTCCCTGCCTCTTTCTCATCACCGTATTGCAAGTTATGCTGGAACCCTCAATGGCCGACACATCTGCGAGAGACGAATTCAGGGTCCTAATCGTTGGCGGATCCATCGCTGGTTTAACGCTCGCCCATGCTCTAGCGGCGCTAAACACCTCCCTCCAGAACGATCCCCGTGCCAAATCCGGGATCAGATATACGGTGCTTGAGAAGCGTCCTTCTTTGACTCCTCAAGAAGGCGCCTCTGTCGGCATCCTCCCGCATGGCGGCCGGATCCTTGACCAACTGGGCCTCTTTCAGAGGGTCGAGGAGGAGATCGAGCCCCTGCACACAGCTCATCTTCGCTTCCCCGATGAAGGGTATGTCGCCACGAACGAGTCTCCACGGGTGGTGGGTGATAGATTTGGACTGCCGTTTGCATTTCTGGAAAGGAGAACTCTGCTATGTATTCTTACCGAAGCGCTTGAACTTGACAGACAGGTTGAGCAACAAGGGAATGTGACAAGAGAAGGGGGGAATAGAAGTCAGGTTCTCTGTAACAAAGAGGTTGTAGGGATTGGGTTTGCTCAGCACGAGAAAGAAGGACAGGAAGCGGTCATGGTCCGGACGAAGGATGGAGGGCTGTACGAGGGGGATTTGCTGGTGGGTTGTGATGGGGTGCATAGCATTGTCCGACGAGAGATGTGGAGAATCGCCGCCCAGGAAGGCGAGAACATACATCCTGGTGATAAAAAAGGTCTGCAACAAGCCTATTCCCCCCCTCCCACAAGAACGCATCAGAGCGGCTAAAGTATGATGACAGGCCTTACAGCAGAGTATGCGTGCATCTATGGAATCTCCTCTGCCGTGAATGGCTTCGAGGCGGGCGAGCACGTTGCTAGCTTACATGACAATCGGTCTTTCTTGACTTTCCCCGGCAGCCAGAATCGAACGTTCTGGTTTCTGATCTGGAAACTCGACCGGAAATATCTCTACGACGATGGCGATATGCCCCGTTTCACAGCTAGTGATACGGCATCCGTGGTCAAGAAATACGCAAAGGACATTATCTGGAGAGAGGTTACGTTTGGCGACATTTGGGATCGGAAAACACGATATAACACAGCAGTCCTCGAGGAGAATGTATTTGACACCTGGCATCACAAGCGCATAGTATGTATTGGAGACAGTGTTCACAAGGTACGTTGTAACATCCATCTTTGATCCCCAAGCGGCAGCTAAGACCATGCAGATGGCCCCCAACACAGGCCAAGGCGCCAATTGTGCCATTGAAGACGCCGCTAGCCTTGCGAATCTTCTCCACAAGGTTCTCATCTCCAATAAAAACGAAAACTCAAACATGGAGCAGCTCGATGTACGACTAAAGCAGTACACGACGGAGCGAGTTGGGCGTGTGAACAAAATCTATAAGGTCGCGCGGACGGTCGTCCGGTTACACGCTCGCGATACTCTATTCTATCGTATTGTCGGCCGCTATGTGCTGCCATATGCCGGGAATTTTCAAGCCAGAGCTGTATCAAGGACTATAGAAGAGGCTCCGAAGTTGGACTTCATACCGGTATCAGCCAGGGTCGCCGATGCGTGGAGTGAAGGTGGTATAGGTCATGCGAGTATCATTTCACGTGTTGTTCTTGGATTATTATTTGCATTGGGAGTGACTTGGACATGGAGAGCAACGGCGAGTCTCTCACTCAGCTAGCTATGTAATACATAGACGGGGGCTATTTTCTAATCTCTTGGCCCTGCCCTTTTGCGCAGCTGGCAAAGCAACGGCTTCTTGTCCCATAATCCATATGTCTTCTGTACATGCCAGTTCTCACTCTCAACGCACAGCTCTAGGTCAAATTCCCACAGCATTCTGGCAAGCGCGGTTCGCATTATTGCGTATGCCATGTTCTTGCCAATGCAGTTGCGAGGCCCGGCCGAGAAGGGTTGGAATACCTCGCGGTTGTCATTGTAAAAGGGCGACGCCGGGTTACTGGGTACTTCTGTATTCCAACGCTCTGGGAGGAAGCAATCTGGGCGGCGAAAATTGGACGGTGAGGTGTATGCTGAGAGCTGGTGGAGGCCGACCTGGGTCTGCTTATTATTAGTCGGGCCTATTGTTGGCTATCCTGTTGGGAAAACTCACGTAAGGAGGGATAGTAAACCCCTTGAGGGTCGTTGAAGCTTCTGTCACGCGCTGCAAGCCACCGGGAACGGAGGGATATAGCCGCAAAGCCTCATTAAGGCATGCTGTCAGAAGCGGCAGCTTTGTGGCGACGGCATCGAAGGTGATTTCAGCTGGGGTGGCAAAGGCATCTTGCAGCTCGTTCCGGACACGAAGAAGGACCTCGGGTGTCCGTAGAAGCCAGTATGTCACCGCGCATAGTAGATCGGCTGGAGTCTCGCTCCCTGCAATGATAATAACGCTGGCATTGGCCTCAATCTCCCTCTCGGACATCTCGTTCTTTGTACCTTGTTGGCGCATGATGGAGTCCACAAAGTCCGGGCGGCCCTGAACGCTCGACGAAGTCGCGTGGATACGTTTCTGGACTAGATCCTGACTATACTGCATATGTTCGTTGATCGCCTCGGAATTGGAAGATATCAAGGCGAACGCGGTACGGAAGATAACTGGATAGGTATCCATGGCTTTGAAAAAGGGAATCAGGCGCGTGTACTTGGTCATAAAGGCAACCCATGGATGGTAAGATCCCCGGTCGAGGCCACCGAAGTGCTCGCCAAAAGCAAGTTCGCCTATAATATCGAATGTGGTCAGTCGATACCAAGTAACCAGATCAATGGACTGGCGTGAATCCGCAGAGGACTGGAGCTGTACTATAAGCTTATCGAGATGACTCCGGATCATAGACTCTTGTTCACGGACTCCCCTGACGGAGAACCCATGGGCGAGCGCCTTGCGATATCTGGCGTGATCTGTATCGTTCGCATTGATAATATCCGCAGTGTTGCTAGTTGAGAACTTGGACTTTGGAAGAGAGTAGCGGCGGTCATGGCGGCCATAAATCTCATCCCATGCTTCCGAGTTGATGAAAGACACCTCATCTGGTGAGAACCGCACGACCGGACCGTATCGTTCGTGCCACCGCTTGATATCGAGATCCACGTTGCCTCGGACGGCTGATATGTGGCGCAGCAGGGGGAAGGCAACCCATGGCCAGTGGCAAGGAATCCGATGCAGAGGATGGAAGAATAGATCACGAAGGGCTGTTCCAGTGATGTACAGCCCGGCGAGCACGGCACAGAGTACAAGAATCATCATTTTTGCTGCTATCGAGCTCTTTCCAGCTTACTGGAAAAAAAGATACCTGCATTATATGGTCTGCTCTTCAACCGATGGCATCCTGAGATCGATGTCATCCCATACTAACCCTTGCATAATATTGATGCCGCCTTCTGCAGCCTGCTACACCGCTCATTGATACGGAGATTTCGTTCCATCAACACAGTGAACTGTATCCTTTCATCAACCTTTTATTAAGACTATAACAACAAGTCTTCTTCTGAAGGGAATGTAAAATCATTCATCACGATGACTGTCACACCTCGTCCTACGGCCATCCGCACTGTCGGCACTTCGACGTCTCCAGAGGAGATCAGCAAGCTCATAGCGAGTGATGGCGCCGTCATCGTGCGGCAATTTATCTCCGACTCTGTCATTACTGCTCTCAATGAAGAGGTCGACCCCTATCTTGAAGCCACCATCAGCGGGGCTCAAGCCAATTCTGGGGAACTGTACGAGAAGACCGTCGGTAATCGCACGAAGCATATGGGAAACTTGGCCGCGATCTCACCCACATACCGCACCACGATTCTAAACCACCCCGTGATGCATGCCGTCTCCAATGCTTTCTTCACCGCACCATTTGGAGACTATTGGGTGAACCGTGGCGCTGTTCTTCAAGTTGAACCCGGAGAGAAAGCGCAAGGTCTCCACCGCGATGACAGTCTATACGGTATTACGCGGTATCTTGGTCAGGACGCGCCAGAGCTCATGGTTAACTTCTTCATCGCTCTTACTGAGTTCCGGGAGGACAACGGTGCCACCAGATTGATTCCCGGCAGTCATCGATGGAAGGGGGAAGAAATCGCTGGGGTAGTACCTCAGAACACGGTTGGTGCTCTGATGCAGCCAGGCGATGCCGTACTGTACTTGGGAAGCGTATGGCACGGCGCTGGAGAGAATCAGTCAGCAGAGAGCCGGCGCGGATTGAGTGTGACTATGCATCCAGCGCACTTTACCCCCATGGAAGCACATGTCGACCTGCCTCGAAATATTCTGGAACAAATGACACCTCTTGCACAGAAGATGATTGGGTGGCGAAGTTGGTGTGGATATCATGGGGTGCCGGTATGGACAGTAAGGGATCGCCGAATGGAGGATGAACTGGCCCTGAAGTCGGCATGATGGAGAACCCCTTGCAGCCATGCCTTTTTTTCCTTCTTCCTGTGTGTACTTGCTTCATATATGAATGCATAGTGATTGCTGGTTTTTTCTCATAAATCCCTCTTTTATAGGCACGGAATATCATGGAGTTATACTACATCGATCTCTGGCTTCAAGAGCCAGGCTTCTTTGTGAAATCCTGTCTTCTTGTGCTTAGCATTGTAATAGGGTATCAACTGCAGAAGGCGGCCTTTTACCCTCATGTACATGCTCCGTTTGTAGGCTTTCGCTTCTACTGGGAACCGCGCTGGCTTGTCGGTCTTCGATTCTCCAAGGAAGCCCTTCAGCATATTCAGCAAGGATGTCGACAATACAAGGATGGCATGTTCAGAATAGCACGCGTCGATACCGAGATCTTAGCCATTCCCAGCCGATTTGTCGACGAACTACACTCCAAGCCAGATGACCAGCTCAGTGCGATTAAGGCACATATGAAGGTATCCCTCTCAGATATTTTTCTCTACTCGGGTGATTCACTGACACTTGGGGCTGGAATCAGAATCTTCTCGGTCGGTATTCGACCATCGACATCCTGGACGAGGGAATCCTGCACACCCAGGTCTTGCAAACTGACCTGACTCCCCGGCTTGGGAGTCTTACTCACGCTGTCAAAGATGAGCTAGACTTTGCTCTGGCGCAGGAGTTGCCCAGTAATCTCACTGCCGACGACTGGACCCCTGTCTGTATCTACAATCTCATCCTCCGCATCGTCGCTCGCATCTCCGCACGGATCTTCGTCGGGCTTCCCACCTGTCGTAACGAAGAATGGCTCAATCTATCCATTGACTTCACCGGGGATGTCTTCCTCACCATGGCCATCCTCCGTCGTTTTCCACGATTGTTGCGCCCGCTCATCGCTCCTCTGATCCCTCGCTACTGGGCTATCCGCCGTGGCCTCGGGACGGCGAACCGTCTCATCGGCTCTTTGGTACGCGAACGACGTATCCAGCAGGCCAAAACCCCAGACTATGAGAAACCAACCGATCTACTACAGTGGATGATGGATAAAGCCAATCCGTTTGATGGTCGACCCGAAAAACTCGCACACCGGCAGCTCATCCTTAGTCTTGCAGCCATCCACACAACCACCGCCTCGGCAACTCAGGCTGTATATGATCTCTGTGTGCATCAGGACTATGTGGAACCTTTGCGTAGTGAGGTCCTGCAGGCCGTTGCAGAAGATGGCGGTCAATACCAGAAGACGACTCTAACCAAGATGTGGGACCTGGACAGCTTCATCAAAGAGGTTCAACGCTTGAACCCGCCAGCTCTACGTGAGTTGTGGTCCCCTCCGAGCGATCATCCAATGCCCCCAATTCTGCTCGAGCGTGAACTAACCGCGGTCTGACTCCAATAGTGAGCTTCCAACGCATCGTCATGCGCGATCTCTCCCTCTCGGACGGTACAGTCCTCCCCAAGGGAACGCATCTGGCGGTCCCCGCCGCAGACATTGCAAAGGAAGCGGAGTACGACCCCGAATTCGACGGATTTCGCTACTCGCGCCGGCGTAGGGCCCACTCTGCTGCTGCACACCGACATCAATTTGCCACCACAGACTCGACAAGTCTTCATTTCGGCCATGGGAAGTACGCGTGTCCGGGTAGGTTCTTTGCTGCCAATGAGATCAAGATGATTCTGGCTCATTTGCTGGTCGGTTATGAATTCCAACTACCCACTGGAACGGATCGTCCTAGCAATCTGATGATTGACGAGGTGTTTTTGGTGGATCATCAGGCCAAGATTTGGATGAAGCGGCGGCGTATGTGATCTGTCATAACATACATCGCATGCATGTACTATCTCCAAGCTACCACAATACATTGATATCACATTGGATCTGCGAGATTCTTCACTAGTTCGCCTTGAGCAGGGTTGCCAATTTCCCCCGCTGTCGATCCAATCGAGCCAGCTTCGACCGCGCAGGCTTGCCAATGTCTGTGCGCGGGATGCTATCGACAAAGACAACGCCTCCTGCTAAAGCCTTGTAACTGGCCAAGTGTTTCTGCACAATAGCGCAGATCTCTTCCTCGGTGACTTCCCCCCCCTGCATCCCCAAGCTCTCTTTGCTACAGCTTTCTTCGCCCTCCCCCTTCAGCCGCACCACATACGCCCGCGGCGCTTCCTCCTCCTCCTCGTCATCGCCATCGCCTGTCTTCACTCCAATGATTGCCACATCTGCTACCCTCGCCTCTTTCTCCAGCAGCAAAGCCTCAATCTCCGCTGGCGCTACCGAGTACCCTCTCACCTTGATCAGCTCCTTGGTCCGGCCCACAATAAACCAGTGCCCATCTTTCTCGTAGACCACATCGCCGGTGGGAAACCATCCTTCCTCATCCACAACATCGTCACTCCGCCCTTTGTATTCCAATAATACCCCAGGTCCGCGTATATAAAGTTCTCCTGTCTCAATCCCCCTTTTGGCCCCCCCAACCTCCACGACGTCATCCCCGGTGGGATCAACAAGCTTCACCTCATACCCGTCCAGCAGAGTCCCCAGACTCCCCGGGTGAGCCCGATCCCCATATCGGTTTTGAAAGACTACTCCTACCTCCGTCATCCCCCAGAGTTGACTCACACACGCATCTGCATGCAAGACGCCCTGGCAGCGTTGCAAGGAGGCCGCGTCTACCGGCGCCCCCGACACCCCAATATACCGTAGAGATGCGAGCCTTTCGCGGATGCGCGGGTTGGACCTGCCTAGCTGAGCGATCATCTGCACGGCGACGGGGACGAGATAGGTCTCAATGATCTGGAACCGCTCCACGGCCGCGACAAACTCGGCGAGGTCGAACCGCGGGAGGATGTACAGCGGTTCGCCGTAACGCAGGGGAAAGAGGTTGTTCCAGAAGTCGCCGAAGGAATGGTAGGCAGGGAGGGCGAGCAGGCGACGAATCGGCTTCGGAGTCGCGTCTTGACCCTGATCGGAAGCGAAGCCAGGCATGTAGTGAACGGATCGGTGGTGCGAAATGATGGTATGATGCGTCCGTATCGCTGCTTTGGGGAGCCCGCTTGTGCCACTGGTAGTGAACATGGCCGCTGGGGTCGATTGGGCTAGTTCGACGGTCGGGATGCGAAGCCAGGGCGCTGATCCGTGGGTTGCTAGTGCAGTGAGAGGGTATTCCTGCTTGACCGACTCGGTCGTTATTGTGGTTTTGTTATCAGTCGAAGGCTGAGGGCAGGCGGTATCCTCATTTGCGAGAGCGAGGAGCGCCTCGATGCCAGCCTCGGTGACAAGGCAGATTTGGCGCACCGGGGAGGACGGACCGCACACCTCTCGGACCAGGGGGAGGGTGTTCCCTGTCGTCAGAATAATGCGGGGATCAGCCAGATTCACAAAATGCTCGAGCTCGTGGCGGGGGGACGCAGGGCTACAGCCCATGTAGACACCCCCAGCACCAACAATCGCAAGGTAGACAGCGGAATGAAGAATCTAGCACCCGTCAGGAAATGGTTTAAAACAAAGAGGTCGGGGTGGCCCGTACGTAATTGTCCATGTGAACAAGCACGCAGTCGCCTGCCTCAACATGATGGGCTTTGAATCCGGCAATCAACAAACAGACGAGCCGCTTGAAGGGCCCTGCACTGAGTGCGCGAGTTGGGTTTTTGGCGTCAACAAAGATCGGTTCTCCTTCGTTGTGCATGAAGGGTCCGTTGAAGGCGAAGCTGACAAGATCGTAGGATTCGGTCTCGGACATTTTTGGCGAACGTAGATGACTTGCTGAGTATATTCAGAGAAAAGTAAGGATAAAGGGGAGTGCAAAACTTTTGGGTCCAACTCTTGATGAGGGTAAAATATATATTTTTCAGTTGGGGCCCCAACCTGACCGCCACAGAGCTCGATTGACTGACTCGACGAACCAATATTTACTAGTATAGCGCTACAGTACCCTCGGGCTACTGAGAACCAGACAGGATAAGTGATATCGCTCAGATACCTACAACACATATGCAGTATCGATATACATGCTTCGAAAGGGTCTTATTTGAAGACAGCCTTCGTGATGAACTGCGCAATGTATTTGACTAGTAGATACAGAATGGACAAGAGGCCGAGGAGTCTCTACGACTACCTGGAGTCATCCTGACATTGCGTACTTCCATGATTAGCAAGGAGACAGGTCATATTTCGCGGGCTCTATCATTGACGGTGCAAACTGCCCGTACTCCTCATTTCAAGCCCAGACGCCTGGGTTTCACCTCTATTCCTGCTCCATTATTTCCAAAATGGTGTCCGTAAGGCCCCTGGCAGGTACGCCGCCTTCTTCGCAAGCAGATGGTCGTATTCCCAGTCACATTACCTCCCGTCATTAGACTTTCAAATCAAAGGGCCTTGAACTTTGACAAAAAAAAGATTAGAGATTATTTGTGCGAAACATGTCTACGACGCCTCCTAAAAGCAAGCCGTAATCACAGTATCCGTTTCCCATGACGCCAGGCGCCTGAAGGCATAGGAAGAATTCCAGTTTCGATGATTTATGTCCTTTTTGTATTTGCTACAAGGGTTCGTAGCTTTCTCTGCTACATCCGACCACCGACCATTCAGACATCCCTGGAGGTGATCCATCGCATCTGCGCGGTAGATATGGCCGTTCTACTATGATTGATGCATGCCGTCATACCGTACGTACCATCATAGTCGGACCATTTATACGGCTCGGTCGCATCAAGTCTCGATTCTGCAGAGACGGCTCTACGACGCTTTCAAGGCGGGTATGGATGCACTGACATTTCCCACGGCTCAAGAGGTAGGTCACATGCTCTGATTATCCATCATGTATAGTTTAAATGGGATGCCTTCGAAGCTAGGAACCTTCACTCCGCACAGAGCTCAAATACCGAGCATAAATTAGGTCATTTCCCATCACTTCACTGATGCATAAGCGTGGTCATTGTACAAGTCAAGAAGGACCTGTCAGACTGATATACGGGTGCTCGTGCGTGACTTTTAAGCTGAAGAATCACTCAAACGTCTTTCACGCCACTCGACGCACAACTCTTGGGATGCAGCGAAGGACAACAAGATGCACCGGGGGCTCATCAAATCGAGTAGCTACTTTCAGTCCCGTGTACACTCATCTCATCGCAATTCCCATCAAGCCCTTCGCTGGGAGTGTAGTAGAGACAACTCGCCGCTTATTAGTTCAGGTCCTCGGCAATCCTGCAACAACGGCCGGGTACCGTGGACATCCATCATTAGCGGTGGGTGTTGGAAGGCACACAAGGAAAGGCTGGAAAGCACCCTGACTCAGATCATTGCAAAACAGTGACTAATTTGTTGTCGATAAATAGGAGGGGTGAGAGAAGGCTGGAAGGGGGTAGAGTCTGGGCTACTGTGCTCTGGCAGGTGTTTATGCCAATGAGAGCGAGTACCACTGATTGGAATGTTTCCGGTTTGTATAGCAATGATTCACGGTTTAATCGGTCTATGTGGATCGAGCAGGGCAGCAAGCAGCTGTTATACGGATTAAGGGGATTGGTAGATACTCCAAAAATGCTATGCATTCTCATATTCTTAACCTTACTGCCTCTCTGGTATAATCAGTCTCTCACTGCTGCATGTCAAAATGGCATACCTGCGAGGACTATACTTGGTAAAGAACAGAGAACCCCACGGTATCTCGAGCTTATGTCTCAACTCAAGAGAAGGATTCAGAGTAGGTCACCTCGAATCTCCCATCTTCTTTCTGGACCACACGGGCGTAGAACTTGCCCGCCCCCTCGCCCCTGCTGAAGTCGATGGTCGCCCCCTCCCTCTCAACAGCATAGCGGTCGACAATCTCACCAGGATACTGCTGACTCTCCGTGATGAAGAACTTCTGTCGAGGGATGATTTGAATGGACTGGTTGTTCTGGGGAGCAACCTTAATCGTGGGAGAATATTAATTAGTCCTTGCAACTGATCGACGAGATGGAAGTGCCCTTACCGAGGCAACCGGCACAACCTGCCCTCTGTTGTTGACCTTGGCGAGGCCGACCAGATAAGTATCATTGGGCATATTGAGGTCCGTACCAGTTTTGATTTCGTATGCATCCGCATGAGCGGCAGGTTCGGTCTCGGCGAGTGTAGGGAATTCCTCAACGATTTTCAAGTCGAAGGTACCTGTGTGTCGAGAGTAGGAGATTCAGCTAATATTCGAAAGGAACATCTGTCTGAAATGCAGTCCTCTAATGGCAAGGTTTCATACTTCCGGGGTTAGAATTAGTGCCCGTCTGAGCAAACAGACTCATGCCATTGTTGACGATTACGCCTGGAGCTGGGCGTGTTGGCACACTGCCAACCCCTGGAGATTCACGTGTTAGTACTCGACCATATAGAAACCCGGGGAGCAGTGCGACCAACAGGCATAATAGTCGTTACCCGACCTAATCTCAAAGTTTCCCTGATACGGAACGAAGCTGGTGTACCACACATTCAGCCAGGGTTCATGACCGCCAGTAAATTCTGGTGTGTCGAAAAAAACTGCGTAGTTGGAGTTGGCACCACGTTGGTTCTCCACAGAGATAGTATAAATGGAAGATGCCATTTTGTTGAAGATGAGCCAATCTCTAAGACACGATGTATATCTTGATCACTGTGATGAAGGATGGTGAATGAGAAGGAAGACGGTCTCTGAGGTGGTATTTCAATAAACGAACGCCGTGGCTGGGCAGCTGAGATTAGGACGGTGATCAGTGATGTTCTTCTCAAGTTGCATAGTCATAGATGATCTTATTCCGGATGATGCATCATAGTGAACTGTTGCGGGGCAAGCTGAACTGTGGGTCTCAATTGACACAACCAGAGATCAAGATCGAGGTTGCTCATCGATCGGAATCCTGCTCTACTCTACTCAGCAGTGTCAGCACTCACCCCGTAGTCTGGATTTCGGGTAATCTCATCCTGTCATGCTCTCGCCCGTCCTATTCCATGGAACCAGCGGCGATCTCTTTTCTCAGAAAGCCAGGTATCCACTTCACACAGTAAGCTATCAATATGGCATGGGGGTTGGGAAAGTTTCACCAAATGCGTTGGGTGACATTCTTCAGTGTTTGAGTTCCTGCTAGTCTTGCTGCTACCCTCAGTCATCTTCTCCCCATCCGGCTTTCGACTTGATCTAATAACTCTTCATAGAGTATACGATCTTCACATTCCATTCCAAGGAAAGTGACAACCTTAACTGGGGGCATTTGCTCCTGCCGATCTCGTACCCCTCCCGCACTTTCCGCCGCCAATCCCTCAACTCTGGCAATCTCCTGGCTGGGAACGGGTTCATGATCTTTCTGTCCCATTCCGCCTAGCTGACCAAACTTGTGAAGCTGAATCTCCTCCGGAAGCTTGGTGTCGTTCATCTTATGAGGGCGAAATCCCAACTTCAATTCCATGAATTGTGCCGCCCAGATACTCGTCGTCCCCGTGGCGTCATCCGCCGATCCTCCCGTCTCGGTGCATCTTTGAGGATTCTTCATGTTGTTACCTACGTCACTCAAGCCGGTCAGTGCAGCCATCGTGGGATCGAGGATTGGCCCGGGGATCCCCATCGATGCATGAGGCGAATGCGACCATCCAGCTTCAATGCGCGCACTGGTGATGTACTGGAGACCAGTCACCAGCCATATTCGCGGTTGTCGCGCAGTCTCGAAAATGGCACGGCTGAGATAGTGCATCGTGCGCGAGACCGTCAATTGCGTGGCTAACCATTGTTTGATGTCTGCGGACGGTAGAACCACTTGCTCGAGGAACGTTTCCGGTCTGCCCGGATCGAGAACTTGGTTACATACAGCACATTGTGTGGAGGCTAGGCCTACCTTTCAATCTGCACTCGTCTTCCTTTCTCGCCTTCGACCCTGATCGCAATATCGCAGTTCTCATTTGCTTCCTCGGTGATGGAGTCGAGGCCGTTTGCGCCCGCAAGCCACTCACGCGAGACCTCAAGGTTCAAAGCACAGGTGGTCTCCTCACTAGGGCTGCTTATCCATGGCAGCAGATCCGCGTTCCTATAGCAAGTTAACTCTACGCTTGACTGGATGAATCATTCTTTGACACGGGGTTACCCACTTGATCAAGCATTGGTGTATCTTCCGGGGATCATCCACGGGATTTGTAGGGTCAAGGCAGAGACTGCCGAGCTGAAGATCCTCCGGCCTCAGACCTCTGCTGTAAACTAAATACGGATGTTCATGATGAGGTGCGTCCATTTTCGTAGGTCGAGGGTTTCAGATATTTCTGCATTTGAGCTTCCAGGAAAGAAACTTGCCGCTGATTTATGATTTCCCCGGGAGCATCGCTAACCCCTCTTTTTAGGCGCCCAAACCCATCACTGCCCAGTGCTCATCGCAAGACTACCTGACGATCGGACTTCTGGCTTTTTGAGCTACCGGTCTAAACTGGCTCTACTCTAGTTGGACGTAATGGTAACTACTATTATCAATGCTGATGGCACTAGTATGACAGCCTGCGAATACATCCTCTAGCCAATCTCACGCAGACTGCCCTCCTCTACTATTTTCCTCCACTCTACTTGCAACTGGGTTGGAAGCTACCAAGTGACTAAGTTACCTTAAACAGCCTTAACATTTCTACTGCCGTTATGAGGTTTGCCGGTTCACAAGTAACTTACCTCAAGCACTGACATTCTGGATAAACTCACGAGCAAAATACTGCGTGATGCAAACTCTGCATGTATACAATCCACATCTTGACAGTATTCACAATCCCGCATGGAACCGAGCTTGACGATGAAAACGTGGCTGTGGTCCTATTCAGCCATCAGTCTCCAGGTATGAGACGCTCGAAGCCATAGCGAAATAACTAAGACACTTCTGAAAGGCATTTCACACAACCCGGTATATCAGGAGATATACGAGCTCTGCGAAGCATTCTTGCACCTTTGAGGAAGGGCCAGGATTTGCTGCAAGATCTAAAGGTCATCAGAAGAGAAACTCATAAGGTAATCCGTCCGTCACAAGAGACCTACTTGCTCTTATTCATACCGTTGAAATCTGACTCCTCTATATAAGCGGCCCACTCTTGGTGACTGTCATGTTGACTGTTCCATATATTGGGAAGGCTGCTGTAATCTGAGGGAGCAGGGGATTCGAACAGGTTACCCTGCGCCACGTGCTTCGCGGTGCGGCCGAGCTGTAGTTATAGCAGAACTGAGGAAAATTGTCACTCTCACTTGTAACTGCCACCAAGTAGTCGTGATTATGGGTTCGTTCTGACTAGACTTGACTGCGGGTCTTTCTATGAGAAGTCGATCGCAGGATTCTGGGCGGCAAGTGAAGGCAATGTCCAATACATCCACGCTGGACATACACAGCGGGACATATCTCCCACTTTTGCTGTCACTCTTTTGACCAATTATACAGGAATTCTTGGTCATGGTGATCCAACCCTTGGGACTTTTGCTCTAAAGCTTTGGGGGCCGCGCCAGGTCCCCATTGCAGTTTTTGACTTCGACGCTCGCTGCCGCACAAGCCGGCGGGATAGCAACCAACTTAATGATGACAGCCCTCGTTTGTCTAATGATTTAAATCCGCGTCATAGGAGGTCGAATTCAAGGCCCTCCAATGGATCGGGGCTGTTCTTGTTTGATGAAGAGCGCGAGGTCTCTCGCAGCTGTCGGGCTGTGCGTAGCATTAGTATCGAGGGGTAATATTTAAACCAAGCGCGCCTCGCTGTACACGTAGCACTAGGAAGACTGTAGGGAGTCTTTCGCGTCTTCACGGGAACTTTAAACTGGATAAGAGAAGATAGAAGGCGGTTGAGAAACTGGTATTAGAAGTGACTTAGTAATGCAGATGGCATAGGCCGCCGCCTCTGCGACATTGAAGAAACCCAAGCTCAGGATTGCTTACACTGCTGGAGATGATGATCGACACCAATAAAGAAGCGGGATCCGCTCCACTCACCGCCCGCCGCCTCAACCCCCGCCTTTCTTAAACTCCGCGCCGGATTAAAGCAGCGTTGTCCTTCGCTTCCCCATCCATCTAGATCGCAGATCTACACAGCCGAACCATACCTATACTAAGTACCATGTTTGACCTGAGATACCACGATGGACAATCCTCTCCCAAGCCCTGCAATTAAAGTGCACCACTCGCCTTCGCACCCCAACTACCTCGCACCCCTTCCCTCCGTCCCCGAAGACTTCCTAGCTGCAGCACAACAACAACAACAACAGCCTACCCCCAACCTCAACCACCAGAACACTCCCAACGACCAACACGAAACCCCTCTGGGACCCCTAACCTACCCCGGCTCCACCCCTAACCCCAATTCCACCTCAAACACGCACCTCTACACGCACTCCGCCCCCCTCGACATCCGCACCATCCTCAACCCACCCGACCTCGACCTCTGGCGCGCCCGCCTCTTCAACGTCGACGAGCTAATCGTCCTAAGCGAAGAACAGTATGCGTACCCTTCTACCCTAGTGATCCCAGCCCCCGCCCCGTATCCCCTCTTCAACACAGGTCCTACAGTCCTAACCCGAAGAAAAGATTCCTAACCTACTTCCCGCACATCGACAACGTCTACTCCCACCGCTCCACGCAGCACTACAAGCGCAAGCCGCTGGTCAGCCACTACTGGGACTGCCGGCTCAAGGGCCGGCCACCGGGCACGCCCAAGTCCACGGACCCGAACAAGAAGAAACGCAAGCGCACGGCGCGCGAGCGGGACCTCTGTGATGTGAAGATCAAGATCACGGAGTTTTTCCCTATGGCTGCTGGGGGTAGTGGGCTGGATGGTTCTGGGGAGGTGGGTGTGGGGTGTGGGCAGAGGCCAGAGGAGGATTTCGGGCTGGCGGTGATGGGGGGTGTTTTGGCTGGTCCTGCTGCTGTTGATGGCGCCGCTGCGTTGGGAGACGGTGGTGTTGGCGCTTCGGATAACCAATTCGGGCTGTTGACGCCCAGCTTGAATGTGTCGTTGGCTGAGAGTCATCCCGGTTTGCAGGGGCAGCGGTTCTTTACGATTCAAAGGGTGAATGGGAATGGGGCAAACGGGAAGAATGATGGGGTCAGTGGGGGTCATCGGCATACGTTGGAGGAGAGTGATCGTGTGAAGAAGAATAGTGTGCAGCGGTTTCTGTTGAAGGAGGCACGGGAGGAAAGGAAACGAGCGGCCGTCCCGGTAAGTTGCTTCTATTCATCTTTCTAGGGGGATTCTTTGGGTTCTAGATATACTACTGTCCGTGGGTGGGAGGACGGGCGTTGGGGGCAGGGTTACGTCACAGGTCCGGCGGGATGAGCAAGCAACAATCACCGCATCGCAACATCCACGTTTCCCCGCTTCGTCGTCTCCTCTTTCCTCCCACTTCCATCCTTTGCATTTCACGTTATGCCCCTTCGGTCCCTCTGGCAGGCGAATCCTTGTTTGTGGAACGGTCTGATCAATCGAACGCGATCGACAATCGTACACTGTCCATCGGGATTTCTTCGTTGTTCTAACTCAGGACGTCTACAGACGCGAGCAATGTCTACCCAGAGCCAACCGCAGAAGTCGTACCATACCAAAGCTACCGGGCTGGCGGCCAAGACCGTTGCCGATCACTCTGGGGATCACGACTTGAAATTGTTTGGCAGTTGTTTCTGGTGCGTGGGGTTCCGTTGTCCTGCTTGCTCCATCTCCACTGACCATGTTTTGCAGTCCGTTTGTCCAGCGCGTGTGGATCGCTCTGCAATCCAAGGGCATCCCGTACCAGTATATCGAAGTCGATCCCTACAAGAAACCCCAATCCCTGCTCGAAGTCAACCCTCGAGGTCTAGTTCCTGCATTGCGCCATGGTGACTGGAGTTCGCATGAGAGCACCGTCTTGCTCGAATACGTAGGTGGTCCGCCACAGTCCCCGTCATTCCGAATCTAACGCGCCTCTAGTTAGAGGATCTGAATGCAGGGCCTCCGCTGCTACCTCCAGGAGATCCAAAGCTGCGAGCGCACTGTCGACTGTGGGCCGATTATGTATGTGCAATAATCCAAACCCGAAACCTTTCAGCTAACCAAGACAGGTAAATCGCCATGTTGTGCCCACCTTCTATCGTGTTCTGCAGGAGCAGAGCCAAGAGAAACAGATCTCGTATGCACAGGAACTTCGCGACTCCTTCAACACTCTCGTTGGAGCGGCTCATGCCGATGGACCCTTCTTTTTGGGCGATAAGCTTTCCTTCGTCGATGTGCAGGTTGCGCCCTGGATTCTCCGCCTCCGACGAGTGCTGAAGCCATACCGCGGCTGGCCAGAGCCGGAAGCGGGCAGTCGATGGGGTGCCTGGGTAGACGCGATCGAGAACGATCCTCACGTCGCGGCGACTACCAGTGGTGATGAGCTGTATCTGGACAGTTATGAGCGATATGCAGGTGAGTACTCATGTTCGGTTTAGTTTGGTGGCCTGCTGACACCCTCTAGAAAACCGCCCAAACACATCGCAGGTAGCCAACGCGATCAATTCTGGGCGAGGGCTTCCATAGTGTCATAGATCTCTTCGCAGACTCATGGAGTTGACTAAATGGACAATGCTGAGGCCGCGACCGAGCGTCGCCAGGCCGACAGTCAACGTGTATGAGGCCCTGTCGGCGGAGGGATTGTATGCGTATCGTAGAGTGTTTGTAGTCTAACCACCCCGTCCACCTCGGAAGCCACCTCGAAAACCACCTCGACCACTGCTATCGGGCCCGCGAGGGCTACGAATCGGCTGCCGAGGGGCCTGGGTTCCGTCGGTATTCGGCCGACTTACGCTTTGCTTCTCTCTCCGAGAGTTTTGGCCGGCGCTCGTCCGGGGAGAGTCCGGATCATACAACTGCCGAGACTTGCCGGACGCAGCGGAAGAATCGCGCTTGCTGCTGTTTGCGCTATTGTCCCTGTTGGTGTTATCCCGGTTCTCGCGCCCATTCCCGCGGCCTCCTCTGCCCTTACCGCGGCCTTCGTACGGTTTCGTAGGAGGCGTAGCGCTGCGCGGGGACGATGCCCCGGACGTTGGGGCGGAGGGGCTGCCGAACAGCCGCTCGCGCACCTCCTCGTACTTGCGCTGCCGGTCCTCCAGATTCCGCAGCGCCATCGCCTGGCGCTCTTCCGCGGTGGGCAGGGCAGCCCGGCCTCCTTCCTCGTCCGAGTCGTCGTCGTTCACCCCCAGCCGGGACATTCCTGCCGTCGTCCCGTCCAAACCGGACCCGCGCGTCGCGATCTGGGGATTGCGGCTGAGCACGGTGACCGCCGGTTTGAATTCTTGCCGCAGCGGTACATCTGATCGCGATTCGAGGAAGTGGAATGTTTGGGGGGATTCACTAGACAATTACAAACAAAACCATGTTAGTACAGAAGTCCTTCTTTGTTCTTCCGCGTCATTGTCGTAAGTCAAGAGCCGGTGGGAAGAGTAGGGTGGAGGACGTACGCTTCGGCCCATAATTGGCGGTTGAATTCGGCCTGTTGGGCTCTGCGCTGCGCTTTGGTCACCTTGGACGAGACTTTCTTTTCCGCCGGCGGGGGTGGGGTGTCGGATGTGACTTTCTGGGGGAGAGGGAAATTTTCAGCCTTCCTGGTCTAGGCGGGATATAGAGCAGAGGGCCGGGGGACCCAAGTGGATTGGAAGCAGGTCCCCACCAGATTTGTAGACGTACATCGGCTTGTTCTTCCCAGTTTTCTGCCCATGCATCGGGGCCGGTTGAGGACTTTGCGCTCATGGCAGTATATGATTTGTTCAGTATGGGTATGGTATGGGATGGGACGGGCGATTGAGGTGAGATCTTTGCTGGAGGTGGCTGCTGGGATGATGGTAGATTCGAATGTTAGAAGAGATTGCGGGCTTTGTACAGTCAAGTACGAATATATAATTCAGAAGATGAGAGTTGAGGGAGAGTTGATCAGCAAGAAAGGGAACGAGAAGCGGACAAAAGAGGGGAGAAGAACGGCGAGGTGGAAAAGGAAGGGTTGCTTAACTAAGATCCAGCCATCCTCCGAAGCCCGCATCACTCCATCATTACTGCTACTACGAGGGCGATGGACGGTCAACTACAGCTTCTACTCTCTCTACGGACTCTCGCTCGCTTTCTTTCTTCTCAGCGACGACGCTGCTAATCACATTTCGAGTTTCTCGTTAGCCACACTACCAGTCTCACCATGAACCTCGGTCGGTTTGATCTCTCCAGCCATCTCCGCCTCTCACGCTCGGGGTTGCTGGCTTGGCCCCGCGCCCCATCTCGAGCATCTCCTCTTTCACACTACAACTGGCCGATATCTCAAGCTAACCAATTATCCAGACCGAGACGGTGATTCCCAGATGGCCTCCTCGCCAGAGTCCTCCGTGATGGCCTCCGACGAATCCAATCCAGGCACCCGCACCCCGACCAACACGGTCCCAACCCATGTCCCTCAATTCGACGGCTCCGAACTGTCGCCGCCCGGCTCGCAGACCCAGGGTATCGCCTTCGATGGCCCCGGCAAGTCTCACGG
The DNA here is from genome assembly GCF_003184865.1 of Aspergillus homomorphus CBS 101889. Taxonomy (NCBI): domain Eukaryota; kingdom Fungi; phylum Ascomycota; class Eurotiomycetes; order Eurotiales; family Aspergillaceae; genus Aspergillus; species Aspergillus homomorphus. Next base: position 344,313 of record NW_020291903.1, read on the forward strand.
CCCTGGAGGACAGATGGGCTCACCCTTGGCAGCCCAGACCTATCTCGTCCAGGGCGAGCAGCAATCAGCTCCAGGGGCGTCCTGGATGAACAAGCGGGCCGAGGAAGAATTCCAGCGGGCAATGGAGTTTGTCACCGACCTGGACTTTAGCTTGGGTGCGTATTATGGATAATCCCGGGGTCTACGGGCTCCTCGACGCCGGACTTTTGAATTATGGTGCTGATATGTGGTGCTTGCAGAGGAATTCGGCGATCCGTTCGACGATAGGGATATGGAGGAGGGATCCTAGGTTGGGGTTATTTCTATGTCCTGCATCGAAGCCAGTGAATAGCGTTGGAGGCTGGAGTTCTAGGTGTTGAGCGAATTTCCTTGTTCTGGGCGGCTGGATTTTAACGGAACCGCGATGAATATTTATTACAAGCTTGATTGGCAATTAGCCAATCATAGATGACCATACACCTTCTTCTCATCTCAGAGGTAGAGATGTTGATTTAGACTTGACAAGGCGAAGAGGCTCTTTGTAGTGCAGAGAGCTCTTGAGAGGATGGATGGAGAACGGTGAATGGCTGGCAGTTGGTTGGCCCAGCAACGCAATCACCGCCAAAACAGCGGGTGGTGGCTCGCCCTCCGTTCATCCAAGCCATTTCCATCGCATCCCAGCTTATCTCGCCCACTTATTTATTCTCTACGACATCCGACAACAGACGCGACTTTATCGCCTCATCTTAATCAGTATCATAGTGGTGTATTTCTACCCGGTGTTGCGCGTCTTATCGCTCCTTCTTGTCGCGCCTTGACGTCAAACACCACTCGCATTCCAGTTCGGTCCCGATAATGAAGATGGAGGACTTTGTCTGCCCATCCCTCACATTTCAGCCCTCATGGTACGTGGAGAGCTCTTAACTCTTTCATGCCCATATCAACCGATCGGAGAGAGCAGCTATGTCGACCAAAGAAAGGCCCGCGCTGGCTTCGTCGCTCGGGCCTGGCCCCTTTCTCCGCTCACCCCCTTCCCTTTAGCTCACTGCACTTTTTCAACATCGACGGAAACCCAAGTAACCTCTGTGACAAGTATCTAACACGGGATCTTGAATAGTCCTCCACATCTTACGCTCCCTCAGGACGCCAAGTTCGGATTCACCCCGGTCAAATCCCTCTCCCGATCAGCTCCTCACGTTTGGGATCGCAAACCATCCACCTCGTTTCGCGCACGTGGCCGGTCGCGCAAAGTCTGGAAGCGCTTCCGCTCCTCGTTCAACAGCATGAAAGCTCTGCAGCAGATCACCGTCGGAGAGCGCCACACGATCGACGAGGAGCTCCAGCTTGAGATCAACAACGGCAGGAACCCGGGTCTCGTCCGCGGAGTTAAGCGCAGGTGCTCCGCGTGGGATACGGATGACCTCGCCAACGGAGACTCACGAGGGCGCTCGTTTCTGGAAACACAGTGGGAGTCTGAATCGAAAGGGCGACGACGTGAGTGCCTTTGTTCCACCTTGGTTGGGCTATATATGCTTTGCCGTCACTACCCTGAATACGTCATGTTTCACGGAAGAACTAACGATCGTCAGGCAAACTGCCACTTGTTTATAGCGACTTTGTGGAGCTTACGGATGAACCGATGGAGACGGACAGTCTGCAGCCACATGACATCCTCAGGGATACCGGCCTCGAGCAGGACGCGTCCACGTTGGACCACGAGAACCTTATTGTCAGCGCGCCGGACGAATTAGCGCCGACCGACCTCCCGGAGACCCCTACGAAATTGGTGCCCGGTGCGCCCTACCCCCGCATGCTACCTGGCGACCCGGAAAGTTTGCCCGCCGGTTTGGACTGTGGCATGACAAACATAAAAGGACACGAGATCGGTCATGCATCACCATTTACTTTGTTCAGTCCGGTCGTCGGATTGTCCACTCCTGATACCCCGACTATAAAATCTGCGGAGGACGGCAGTGATTATGGTGATGTCGCTGCTACAATCGAGAATGTCCTGCTGAGCGCGAAGAAGGTGGACTCGAACTCGGAGACCGCCGCTATCATCCCTGATCTTACCGTCGAGCAGGAATCGACCCTTGTGCGGTCGGCGCTACGCAGCTCCTTGGACGGAGAGGACGCCGAATTGCTCAGCAACTTCCTGTTCAAGGCCCAGGCCAAGCGAGAAGCCAAAGCCGCTGCCGCTGTCGCCGAGGCCGAAGCTGCCGAGGCTGCAGAGATGGTCGCGAAGAAGGCCGCGCTCGTCGAGAAGGAGGATGAAGCTAAGAAGGTGCGGGAGTCGTCACCAGCCGAGCTACCTACTCCGCCGTCGCGTCGCGCCCTGGAGGATCTCGACACCAACTCACCTTCCCCGCAGAAATCACAACAAGTTTCGCCGGCCAAGCCTCGCGAGGACGAAGTTCAAGAGGCAGGCAGCCCGCGCCGTAGCACCCGCCCCCGTGCCCCGCCATTACGCCCGTCCACCGTGGCGGCTGCGGTGCGCAGCACCTTCTCCCTCCGCCGCGCCAAGGGCAACGAGTTTGTATTCCTCCAGCGGACCGAGGCTCAGGAAATCGCGCTCGCCACGAAGCGCAACACGCGCCACAACAAGGGCAACTCGACGATGCCAAAGCAGACACTGCAGGTGCTCGCCGATCACAAAAGCGATACCACCCCGATCGGTGACGACAAAGCCGCTGCTGCTGCTCGCGTGGTCCGAGGAAGCACAAAGGCCAAGAAGCATGTGTCATGGAACAATGAGCAACTCGTGCAGTTTGAGGGTGAAGACCCCAGCGCGACTGACCACAGACATGACGTCGCTGGTGCTGCCGGTCGTGGGGAAATGCAACGCAGCACGGACAAACTCTCCGACGCGAAAAGAAAGGCAGCCACTGGCCGCACGACCCGATCGCAGTCGGGGCAGAGGACTGGTGTTTCGACGGGCCCCGACGCAGCGACTACTGCACCCGCTACTGCAACGCCGCGGGCGCGGCGCGTGCGCACAGCATCCAAGCCCGAAAGCAATTCCGTCGCTGCTCCTGCTGCTGCTCCTGCCCCCACCTCTTCTCCCACCTCCTCGTCTTCCTCTTCCGGTGTTGAAAGCCCACTCGGCCAGCGCAAGAAGTTGATTCCCAAGTCCCCTCGCAAAGCGCCCGAGACCCCGTCGAAGGGGAGCACTAGTGTCACCGCCGGCACGACCAGCAGCAGCAGCAAGACATCACTCCGCAGCAGTAGCACCAGGACGAGTTTGTTAAAGGTCAATGCGGGCTCGACTCCGGTCGCGAGACGGATTCGCTCTCGCTCGTGAGGGCTTCGAAGCGCGGTGGGGCTTAGAGTATGGTTGTTTGAGTATTTGTACATAATTGCATGGATGGTGTGGGTTTGTTTTACAGGGTTGCATCGGTTAGGCGTTGGTAACTTTATCTCATTTCTTCGTTCATTTAAGAACTTCCACTACTTACTTATTGCAAATTATTTTGTTTGGGTTTCCTGGTGTTCGGCGTGTGGTGTATGCTAAAGCTGATGTTAGTGGGATGGGATGGTCGGAGTATGTGCCTTAGGCCGCCATGCTTTGCATCTGTAGTTTTGAGCATCAGTTGAGATCTAAGACGGAGATATGATGTGATACAGTTCTTCACAGCGAGTACTTATCTCGAATGGATCGAAGAAAGTACTACTCTACAGGCCAGATATAGTATGTTTTTACTCACAATAATGGAGGATACGATTCTGTGGTGGGACCTTTATCTGGTGCTGCTCCCGACTATATATACAAAACGCCCGCGAGCCACAACCTTAGGCTCAACGACAGCCGCAAGCAGGCACCACAACAAATCTTCCTTTCATCATTGGTAGTAGAAATATAGACTTATCTCCACGAGCTTCAGATGCATAACGAAGACGTAGGTTAAGACTGAGGTATCCGCAAGTGGACCCCCAGAGTGATCGCTTGTATGTCTCTAGACGTCCTCCATAAAGACTTTCACCACGGTGAAGAGGAATCCTCCCTTTACCAGAGGGGAATAGAAAAGCTTGTGCTCTGGATTGTTAGAAGTGCCTCGTGCCAAGATCGCTCCTGAGGTGAAGTGGTACTCCTATCCATGGATTACATGTTTACTAGCTCAAGGAGTTGGCTGTTCTACGGCCTAGGATTGCATCGATATATAGATTTGGTGCCTGTTCATAGCGGGTTACTTAACATGGGCTTTTTTATACTGATGGACGTTCAGCAGACCTTTTAAGGATCATTGTGGATATGAGTTCTGGTAGTAGTAGACACGGTTTATGGTAGCAGTAGACATGAGTTATGGTCACCTGTTGCTCGTAAGTCTCGATTGAAGGTTGTTGCCGCTGGGACTTGGAGCAATGTAGAGGCAGAGAAAGTAACATCCAGCCTCCTGTGGTTGTTTTTGGAATGACATTCTTGATACGATCGTGCTGTAGATTGAAGTAGGAAGTACAAACATAGGTCAAGCACCGCATTGCCTCGCTATACTATCCGGACCACGCAAAAAGTAGTGAATTGTCCTGGCTAGGCAAAAGACATACGCAAGCGAACGCCCACATTGATCAGGATAAAGAAGCTTACCATCGAAGCCATAAGCGAGATAACTTGCCGTAAACCAGTCTATCAAATTCCAACCTGCAAAGCAGCAATACCCCCTATCGCTTGAACCAGTGGCCTTCATAATAAACCCTGTCCAAAGACATAAACCCTATATCAACATTAATCCTGCACAATGATACAATCCCCTGCACCTACTCTCGCACCGCAGCTGCACCCTCCAAGACATACATACATACATACATACATACATATGCTGACTTACCTTGGTCTTTCTCATTCCCCTCCAGTTTTACCTTTCTCCTGAGTCAGACACCGCACAGCTAGCTACAGGCTACAGGCTACAGACTACAGGCTACAGCACACCTTAATCTTAATGGGATCTCAGCCCCAACGATCAACGGCGTTCTCATGCGGTTGTCAGGATGCGTCCAAGCCACGAAGCAAGGGGCTTGATTGTAAGGCTACGTGCATGCAGCTCGGGCTCAGCACGTAGAGACTCCATGGTTTTAAAGGCAAAGGAGCCATGCAAGCCGCGAATCATTCTAAGAAGCAGGAGTGCTGTGGCCCGGTAAGTAGGTAAGGACCCGGAAGTACTCGTAGCTGCACTAATTACCTCCAACGATTGCTGGAACACAAGACTACCTGCTTATCTCGTAACCGCTCCGATCCACGCTTCAGGGCACGACGAACAAGAGAATAAGTTTACCGCAACAGCCGAGCAAGATATCGGAGTCCGAAAGCGAGGACCGCCTATGGCGAATAATCGCGCAAAGGATCTCCAGTTTTTATTCCCCTCGCGTGGATACTTTTACGAACTGGCTCATTACATTGATCAGTTGGTGGACGTCAGTGGTTGATTAGTTAGCCCAAAGCGGCGTTTACTTCTTCCCTAACCATCGGTAGCGGGAAATTGGACCCCTGGAGTCGGAGGAGTGATGATTGGTAGATTGGACCTTGAAAGTACTAAGTTGATGAACCCGCTGCCTACAATGTGGGAACTGCTGGTTCCTTTTGACTTTGACGTTTTGAACACGGAGAAGCCGGTTTGTTGTTTACTTCTGATGGGACCATGCTGTAGCCTCCTACGTGTCCGATGGGCTATCTGCCTATCTATGGCTTCACCAGTCGGGCAAATGACGAGATTAGGGTTCAAGGCAATTCATCATGGATCTGCGAGTAACATCTATCCTTTTGACTCTGCCAAAGTCTCCAGTTTTCATCAAAGACAAGAACAACCGGTGTAGAAAAGCAAACAGTAATAGGTGAACACTAACTCATCTGTCTTGTCCTGTACCTGAATGGAATGCGCCCCTCCCCCCAAACCGGCAAATAGAAAGCAACGGGCCACCCTCTATTCTTGTACATTGTACTGTACTGTACTTGTAAGCAAATAAATCCATTAATGCCTCAATGCCTCACTATCAACAATTAAACCTTTCCGGGTTGACATTTACAGTAGTAATTCCAATCATTGCAATACTTCCACGTCACCCCTTGATTTTTCTTTGTTCTGGAACGAACTGCCGAAAGCAGCTACCATGGTTTGATTGATTTGCAACCAGCCCATAAATGATAGGGTTAGGGCAGCGCAGGGCGGGGATAAGATCCACATCTGCACTCTCCCCGCTAAACTGAAAGCGGCGGTTCGGTGTTTTAGGGCTCGAGGATGCCCGGATTAGTCCACCGAGCTGTTGGCCTAAGTATTAATCCCGGGTATGATCCGGAATTTCCCGGGCTGAGGTTGCTGGGTTCAATGAGTTCGCGGTGTGTCGCGTGCTAGGCTGGGTTGGGATTAGTGAGGGGTTGAATGATTGATGACCCCTCGTTCTGGAGGTTGTAGCTTGAGCCTGCCTGGTTGCCATGAGTACGAGGTTTGTGCTACTTACACTCATGTTGTGTGCTGTACTTTGGTACATTGGGAGTCGCACTGACAAACAAACAAGCAACGATAAGATTTTTTTTTTCTTTACCATAATGTAACCTGGTAAGGCACCTGCAACAAAGAATCGAACCTTGAGAGACAAAAAAAGTGGTCTGTGATTGATTGACAGCACCGCGACGTCATCCCGCAGCAAGGTTCGGGTTCGGTTTTCACCTCTGCACCTCCCGCATGGAGAACTGTCCTCCGACGGCGGACGTTTTTTTTGGTCGTGTTGCTACTTGCATAACTCCTGGAGCTGAGTTGAGTTGCACACCGACCGGATCGGCCTTGGGCTCGTATTTATGCTCATTGGTTGGTTTCATTTTTGGGGATTCTGAAAGGCCAGGGGGGTTTTATTTCGGGTTTAATTGCTTGGGAGCTTTTTTTTCAAGGATTGTTTTTTGGAGCCGTGTGGTTTGCTTTGCTGTTGTGTATTGTACTTTTTTTCTAGTTGGGGGGATTTGAATGGAAGGAAGATATTGTTTACTACTGAACTACGTTCAGAGAGATCTCAAGGGGTCATGAATTCTTATCATCTAGCTGATAAAGAAAGATAAACATCTCATTCCGTCATTTTTTATGTCCCGCATAAATCATTAACGCTAGCCGCCCCTTCCCCCTTTTAACTTAAGCGGACAGGTTCTTGGCCGTCTCCTCGGGCCACACATCATAGCCGAAGGTATCCTTCATGTTGACGAAGCGGAAGTGACGGCCCTCGGCGACCTTGTTGACGGCGGCGAAGTCCTCGTCGCTCAGCTCGATGGACTTGAAGTTGGACTCGATGCGGGCGGGGTTGGAGCTCTTGGGCAAGACCACGTAGCCGCGGCGGATGCCCCAGGCGATGAGCACCTGGGCCAAAGTGTTGCCGCCCTTCTGGGCGATCTCATTGAGCGTCTTGTTCTCGCTGACGCGCTCGCCCGTCGTGGGCACCTGGTTCTGCGAGCCCAGCGGCGAGTAGGCCTCGGGCAGGATGTCGTGGTCGAAGCAGTACTTGACCAGCTCCTCGTTGGGCAGGAAGGGGTGGATCTCGATCTGGTTGACTTGCGGCTTGATCTCCGCGATCTTGAGCAGCTTCTCCAGCCCCTCGATCGTCCAGTTCGAGACACCGATCGCCTTCACCTTGCCGTCCTTGTAGATCTTCTCCATCGCCCGCCAGGTCGGCTCGGGGTTCTCGGTCAGGTCCTTGAGGATGACGTACTGTGTGATTCGGTTAGTGTGTGTTCTCATACATTTGTTGAAAAACTGAGGAATGCAGGGGCGGATCGAGGGCTAGCACGCACCTTTCCATCAGGTCCGATCTTGGGCTTCTCCTGAGTCTCCTTCTCGGCGGCAATCGGCCAGTGCACCAGGAACAAGTCGATGTAGTCGACCTGCAGCTTCTCCAGCGAGTTCTGCACCGACCACTGCACATCCTCGTAGCGGTGGAGGTGGTTCCAGACCTTGGTGCAGATGAAGATGTCCTCGCGCTTGACCGACGGGTTGGCCTTGAGGAAGTCCTTCAACGCCTGGCCGACCTCGTCCTCGTTCAGGTAGAACCAGGCGCAGTCGAGGTGACGGTAGCCGATGTTCAGGGCCGCAGTGACGGCCTTGTAAGTCTCGCCCTTGGCGCCCTCGCTGGCGAAGGTACCGAAGCCCACGGCGGGGATCTTGACGCCGTTGCTGAGAGTGAAGGTTTTGCCGGTAGACATGGTGGGTTGTGTGTGCGTGGTTTTGCTGGTGTAGGGGTTTGGGAGAGGAATGTAAATGGGAGGAAAACGGAAGAACCGGCTTCGTTGGGAGCGGCAGGGGTACAAATAAAACTAAGCAGACTACACTTTGGTTGCAGAAGCTAGTTCTGGTGAGGGTTTGTGGTGGTGGTTTGTGGTGAGAAGAACAGGAAGGATGGAAGTGGGGTTGGGTTGGAACGGATGGCTGCGTGTGTGTTTAAAGGAGGGGTTGTGGTGATGATGGAAGAGAGGAGGATGATGCTACTGCTACTGCCACTGCTACGGCTATTGCTGCTACGAGGCGCGTTTGTCGCCCTGCAATTGGCTCACGACCATAGCCAGAACCTTTTTTCTGATCTATTCTACCGACTCCAGAGGAGTTCTACATTGTTCGATGCGCTTTGCTGAAGCTTCTAGCACTGAAGGTCGAGGGCAATGGCATTGTGAGCTCATGACAGAAGCTCCGAAAAGCTCCCCTCCAGGTTCGCGCGAGCTTCGTCCGTTCAGGCAGGCAGCATGACGGCATGACAGCCAAAAACCGTCATGAAACCCTCCCCACTGTGTAATTCTTTCATTCTTTCAGGTCAACCCGACCATGACATCACCGCCCAGCACTGGTGCGAAACGGCGCGAGCGTTTGACCCGCTGCTGCCCGCTCGATCGTCATCGGCTCCACCGATCTCAGACTCGCCCATGGCTGAGTGTATTGGCTATGACCCAATAACTCGCATCCAAGACACCCGCTGGGTCCTTGACTATCCCCTCTCTGGACCCTCCTGTCCACTGGCCATGCAGTGTGGCTTCATGCCGGTCAGAAAAGAGGATCCTGCCCCCCTTTCGACTAGGGGGGTTCGTCCTGCAGTGGAAATTGGTTATTGGGCGGTGATGCCACCTGGCAGCCTTGTTCCGCCCCGCCCGTGGAAGGAGGTGGTGTCACTGAGTACCTAATGGTGGTGATGATGATTATGCCGAATGAGGACTGAGGCAGCATTCTGCAGCGATAGCTTTCTCTAGTTGCAGGAGTGACTGTGTTGGGGGTGGAGCAAAATGCCTCATGCGAGTACCATACAGTACCTCCCGGTACTTCCCCTTGGCTGCCATCTGAGCGAGACAGTCTGGTACCGAACAGGGTCTGGATGGTATTGTGGTGGAAAGATTACCGTGGATCTTTCCACATGCTCCACTGGGCTTGTCGCCAATGGAGGACATGCTGAGACTCCGCCCGGCCCCGCTCCTGCTCATCACAACTAATCATTATCAGAGAGGGAATGATGACGATAATTCCTAGGGATGATGATACGCCCCGGTGGAGCCCGACTGCGGATGGCGGATGGAGGAAAAGCAACCACTCAGCATCATTCAAGTGACAGACAGAGCACTACCTAGTCTACCGCAACATGCAAAGCACCTGCAACTAACTCGCTCCACCATCACCCAATTCACCCATTCAATCCAACTCAACTCACTCCTCCCTTACGCCAAGTCTACCAACTGCAGTCAGTGTAGTAGTCTACCCATCCCACCTTCTCTTCACTCGGTTCTGTCTTGAACCACATCAGAAACATTCCAATTCCCTAGTCAAATTCGTATGCCTTCGGCTGGTCCGCCACTATTCCCCTCGAAAGCTTGTTATATATGATCCAGCTCTGCCCTCTTCTTTTTTCTTTCCTTCCGTCATCCTTCTATCCTGCTCATCTTCTTCCATCACTACCACTTCCTTCCAGGTGAAGAGCTCTTCTTGCTTTGTTCCCTGCTTAGTTCTTTTTTTGTAGGAGTGATATCATATCTCCCCGTCCTCTTATCATCATTTTATCACCTGTCCCGGTGGTTTTCTCTTTAAACTCTCTCGTCCTCCTCGTCTCCCTGGTGGTGCTTTTGCCCTGCAACCTCGAAACTCAATTCCTCCCCTTCTCAACCAGTCCAAAACTTATTCATCACCATGCCTCGCATCGAAGACGCTGAGGGTGTTGACCCGACTGCTCCTGCCCCCGCCCCCGCTCACCGGGAGTCGCGCGGTTCCCTCCCCATCCCCGGTGACCTTGGCAACACCGTCGAGGTCCCCGCCACCCGCAGCGCTATCAGTGATGCGGCTCAGTTCATGCACAACCTGAGCTTTGCTCCCTCTTCCCGGGACCGTCGTGCCTCTCGCAACTCATTCGGCACCTCTCTCCCGATCCCCAGATCGCCCCGTGTCTCGCGGTTGTCCTCCGTCGTCACGAGAGATGTCTCCCGTGACATCCTGGCCTCCCAGGTCCAGGACATGTCCAAGGAGAAGGTCGCTGCCGCCAAGAACATGGCCTTCGCCTTCGACATTGACGGTGTCTTGGCTCACGGTAACCACGCCATTCCCCAGGCCAAGGAGGCCCTCAAGATGCTCAACGGCGACAACGAGCTGGGCATCAAGATCCCCTACATCCTTTTGACCAACGGTGGTGGTAAGACCGAGGAGGCGCGCTGCGCGCAGCTCACCGAGGTCCTCGACTGCCCCATCTCTACCGACCAGTTCATCCAGTCCCACACCCCAATGCAGGCGTTGGCGGAGTACTACGAGACCGTCCTGGTTCTCGGTGGTGAGGGTCAGAAGATCCGTGAGGTGGCCGAGAACTACGGCTTCAAGAACGTCATCCACCCCAAGGATATCCAGGCTTGGGACCCCACTGTCTCTCCCTGGAGCACCCTCTCCGAGGAGGAGAAGGCTGAGGCCAAGCCCCGCGACTTCTCCCAGGTCAAGTTTGACGCCATCTTGGTCTTTGCCGACTCTCGCGACTACCAGACCGACATGCAGCTCATCATGGATCTCTTGCTGGCTGAGGATGGCAAGCTTCTGACCCGTGCCAAGGACCCTGTTGCTTCCCGCATCCCCATCTACTTCTCCCAGGGTGACTTGCTCATGCCCACTGACCACCAGGGCCCCCCTCGTCTCACCCAGGGTCTTTTCCGTATCTCCATCGAAGCCCAGTACAAGGCTCTCACCGGTGTCGACCTGGAGCGTGTCGTCTACGGCAAGCCCGAGCGCGCCACCTACACCTACGCCGATGAGGTTCTCAAGTCCTGGATGGAGGAGATCCACAACGAGAACAAGCTGCCCCAGAACATCTACATGGTCGGTGACAACCCGGCCTCCGACATCTGCGGTGGTAACATGCACGGTTGGAACACCTGCTTGGTCCGCACCGGTGTCTTCCAGGGCGGTGACAACGATGACAACAACCCGGCCAACTTCGGTGTTTTCCCCAACGTTCTCGAGGCTGTCAAGGCCGCCGTCCGCAAGGAACTGGGCCAGGAGTTCAAGTTCAAGTGGAACCCCAAGGTCAACCCCGTTCTCCACGGCGAGAACGCCTCTGCTGTCGAGTAAACACGATTTTGCTTCCCCACCAAAAATAAGCGACTCTGCCCCTTGGCTGTTCAGTTTCTTTTTCTCTCTTCTTTCTCATTCCCCTTTTATTACACATCATGTTTGATTGATCAAGTACATTGATGTTAGACACTCATCTTTCTCTCACCTTACCAACATGTTACGGATTTACGGGTTTGGACTACTGATATCCATCGTTGTCGCTTGTCTTGGGCAGTCAAGATCCAGAGAGCAGACCGATTATGTGTTTCGATTTTATTTTGGCTTGTTGTTATTTAGACTGCGGTTTTCTTATATTATGAAGATGCTATATGCAAGACATGCATCAATGGGACTTTGCTTTCAACTCTTCTAATTAGACTTCCTTTTGGTTAAACTTTGAACTTTGAGATTAGTATCTGCATGCCCGTCTCCCAAAAACAAGTCATGACGTGATCCACGAACGGGATCCCACCGGGAACAGCCAGCGTCACACCGCCCGTCGCATAGACTTCCCGTCGTCGTCTAACCACGCACCCCACGTTCCGATGATTGAAGCTCGGACGGATGGAGTCGCACGCCAAGAAACTAGAAACTCAATCCCAGCATACAGCTTGTGGGTTTATGTAAACTGTAGGGGCTTCAGGCATATACTTACCTTGCAGTTGCAGCCTAAACGGATACAGTACATGTAAGTGGCATTATCAATTTAGTGCGCGCAGCGGAGATCTCTCGGCGGAACTCACGCCGACTTTCGTTGCTACCCTAAGTACCACCTGCAGCCTATCCCGAGTTCCGAAAATGGTGCTACGGGTAGACGCGGTATTATACGTATGAAGTTGACCGAGGATATCCTTGACCGTTCAGTTCTTCTCGCGAGAGGTGAGAGGTTTGCAATGGAGTCTGCAGTGTAGATCTTGATTTGCGGATTCAAGGTCCATGTGTATTACATCCCTTTGAGTGGGCTGAGAGTATATGGATAGGCTTGAATCAATCTTGCTCAATTTCAGTTCCTTAATCAATCCCTCCGGCGTGAAATTGCCGTACCCACGGCCGAGTTCGCTGGTCTCTTGGCTTGGCTCGGAATATCTTCTTGGCTCGGTCTTGGAGTCGGATGATGCCGAGGATAAGGTACTGTAGCCTGGAGATACGTACTGTACAGGTTAGAAACTGAGGCGGTCGGGAAGTGTCTCCGACCTCCGTGCTCATGCTGTTGCGGTTGCCGGCGCTCCAGCTCCGGGAAATGGTTACTTTGTTTGGTTTGGGTTGTTTTCGGGTTCAGGTTGTGGGGACGGATGGATGTGCTTTTGGAGAGTTGATGGACTGAGATACTTAGTGTTGGTGATGTGGGTTGTTTGTGGGTGAGGATTATGAGGTGTTGGCTTTGCGAGAGGTTTCTGTTGTTTATGTTACGGGAAAGGCTGGCTGGAATGGCTGTCATCTATCTGCCTCTAATTCAGAGTCGAATCTTCTTCACCCATGGAAACTTCTTTCTACATACGATTTGCTGCCATTCTAGAAGGTATTTGAGGCTCAACCTAACCACAGTAATTCTACCACGGCTCTAGCAGCCAGCCGCCTTGTACCATTGGCTCATCTTCCATTACTTCAGCTCCTGATGTGAGGCATGCCGTTCGTCGTCTGGTAGATGTCATGCATGGTATAATTTGAGAAGTAAGAACAACTGTATCTAGAGCGTCACGTGCTGTCAAAGGAAAGATGTCGGAATCACAGTGACAGCAAATTTATCATCTACTCTAATCACTCAATCCGGACTCAGCTCTTTGAGTTTACGGCTGTCTAGCGAAAGGTGATACTGCCTTCTGCTTGTGTATTGTGTAGCTTTTCTGTACAGGTAAATGGTTTTGTAATTGGTTATTGATGGCGAGGCTATCTTTTTGGGCTTGTGAGCTTTACTGTACTTGTTGCAGGAGCTTTGATGATTGATCAATAGAGTAGATTTTTGTACGAAGCTCTATACCATTTGTGCCTTGGACGGTCACTGTAGCTGTCTATTTCCGAATTAGGAAAGAGGCTATGGATCACATGGAATCACATGACCTGCCCAAGCAGCTGAGTGATGCTTCCTTCAGTTTAGTGCAGCCTCACAACTTTCCTTTTCAGACCAGCCTATTCAGTATTCATCAATTCATTGACATTGCGTCTTCTCTCGGATTAGATGGCCTCACCAGCTCTTACTACCGGGGGCCTAACCATCGGAGATGGCTCAGGGGCCTGAAACATCATCGTAGAAGCCTATGGTGTGTTAACAATGCAGACCCAGCCTGGCCGCTATTACCCAGCAGGGCAGCCAAGCTCTGACGCAAACAGGCTTTGGCATTCGCATCAGGGCCGATGAGCATTTAGAGATACACAGTGAACGCAATCGAGCGACAGCAAGATTCGTGAATATTCCTTTGACTTTCTATAGCAGACACGCGAGGATACAGCGCTGATACATTTCGTTCTCCAGCACTGATGCGCTATCTACCAGATGTACTTGTACCGTTGCTGGCCATCCCGCTCCTCCGACTTCTTTGCCTTGGTGTTGAGTAGATGAAGATAAACAGCCAACAGCGACGTCAGCACGATGCCTGCCGCTGCAAAGGACGAGAGTGTGATACCACCAGGCCGATACTGCGGGGAGTCGGATGTGGGGAAGAAGTAAGAACCATAGATGTTCGACGAGTTACCGAACAAGTTCACCAGTGCGTACACAATGGCCCGCTTGGTGCGTGTCCGAGGGATCGTACTTGCAATCCAGGCTTGGACAACATTGAACGCCGAATAAGATCCGGCGCACATGAGGAACATTCCCACATATCTGACAGCTGTCGCATGTGACGAAATGACCATGATGTTTCCGACGATATCGATGCAGAGGGGCCAGATGATCAAGATTGCACGGTGGCTCGTGCGGTTTGCGATCAAGGAGTTCCCGAGCGCCGTGAAGAATCCGAATACGTACACGGGAGCAGTGATGAGGAGGGTGATGGTGTTGTCGAATCCGAGGGTTTTCATGATTGTCTGTCCCTCGTTAGTATGAATCTCCGATGAGCACTGCGCTTTACGCACCGGGAAGAAATAAGTCCAGCTCTGCGAGGTGAGCTGGCAGATTTGAATCGCGATCAGCATCCATGCTTTTGGATCTGTGAGTGCATCTCTCAAGCCTTCTTTGACGGATCCATTCTCATCGACCTCGTCGTTTGCAGCGCGTGCCAGACGCCACTCCGCAAAGCGTTGTTCCTGCTCGTTCAACCACTTGCGCTGTCCTGAGCGCGGAAAGTCGGGCAGAAGCGCAACCGCCAGCAAACCTGCTACCATCGTGCCAGCTCCTTCGATAATGAAGAGCCATCTGTTGTTCTTTGGTCAGCACGGTCTATGACTATCTTTTGAAAGGGCAGGCGCGCACCTCCATCCGGCAAGCCCACCCTTGCCGTTCAACCCGTCCATGATGCCCGCGGCGAGTAAGCCACCGAAGCCGTTGGCCACTGTGTTTCCACAGTACACCAAAGCAACCCGCACGGCGATCTCTGTTGGCTTGTACCAGGAGCTTATCAGTAGCCTTTGCTCAGATTGTCAGTCATCACAGCTTCAAAGCCTTGACCTGGGAAAGACACATACAATGCTCCGGAGAAGAAAGGTGATTCGGCGAACCCGAGGAACACTCGCACACACATGATTCCGGCAAAGTTCTTTGTTGCTGCTGTGCACAGTGATATGCCACCCCAGATGAAAATTGCCGTTGGGATGTACCGTGATGGCTTCAGACGGGTGAGGAGAATGTTACTTGGGACCTGACCCAATAAATACCCAACGAACTATAGTGAAAGCGTCAAAGCGTCAAAATACAGAACACATTGCCTCCCTCATACCGACGAGCAACTTACCATGATGGCTACCGCTGTCTGATACTGGGTGTCTGAGAGGTTGAGGTCCTCTTGCATTCCTCCGAGGCGGGCATTGGCAATGTTCGACCGGTCGAGGATGTTGAAGATGAACAACAGAAAGAGCGAGGAGATCAGATGAAGATCGATCTTGCGAACCACTGTCAGGGGTCAGCTTGTTAAGCCCAGTAGGCGGGCCATTAGGGCAGCGGCACATTTCTTCTCCAAGGCTTGTGTTTCCTCCTCCGACAACCCTTCGAAGGACCCCGAAACCCTGTCATCGTATGGCTTTGTGGTTGACTCTACATGAAGAGATGATCCTTTGGAGTCGATGTCCGCCATTGTGCTTCTAAGTAAAGGTATGAACTTCCTCCTAGTCCACAATCGCAAAGAGAATGGCTATCTTCGAACAAAGATGGCAGAAAAGGTGAAAACAGGAAGGAGTAGCGATGTGACTAAAGAGATTGTATGGAAGGAGGAGTAGGCCTCTGCTATTCAGGGCAGAGTGGCATGCCACCAGCAAATGCTTTGACTAAACAGGGCTTATATATCGTGTGCTAGGTTTTTGATAGACACGTTACCCCAGCCGCAATGACTACTGCATCAGACAACCAGGGAAATGCGGGACTCGCAACTCGCTTAGTGGCCCATGCGGGGTCCCCATGCGCGGGATATCTGCGTCCGGGGATTGACTCTCTCCGCATCTTGTTGGTCATGGTAACTACCCACAAGCAGCAAGCACGTCTCGATATGAAAGTCAATTGAAAGTCTACTCATGCATTCCAGCTGCGGATATGATTCTTTCCGACATATCGAAATGTTCCCCAGCTATCCTCTGTCTGCCCTTGGAAATAAGGCGCATGCTTGTACTGTACAATTGAACACTGCATGAATGCCACTACCTATAGTGAAAGTGCACTATTCATGTCAATGCGCCCTTGTCTGCCGATCTGGACTCCAAAGTCCTGTCACCAGTGCACAGAAGCAAGTTCGGCAATGAAGATCGGCTCTGGTATGGTCCGCCCAGTCTCCCATCGTTTCCGTCCATTTTCCGTCAGGTATCCGCAGGTATCCGACAAATCGGTTTCTTTTCCATACTAGCTTGTTCCTCTCTGTCGCGAAGCTTAGGTCGAGTTAGAATTTAGGCTAAGCATGGGGAACCGACACACACTCTGGATTCTCGGGCTCGCGGTAGAACTCTCCACTGCATCTCCGCATTTGACCCGCTGCTGTCCGCTCGGATGACCATATTTCCGCCTTAGCACGAGCAGTGACTATATTTTTCCATGGGACTAGATCTCCATGGGGTGAAATTGGCTCCTCGAGTCTGTGCGCTAGCGTGATGAGCTGCTAATTGGCCGGCCGGGAGGCATAGTTGCCCGGACTCTAGCTACCCTGTTCATCAATCTTGGTTCTTTATGCAAGCGCTTGTTTCCTTGATCTTTTTGGTCAAGTTGACGTTGCTGAGGATAACCAAAACGAATATCCATGTTTCTCTCGCAGACTACATTGAGACCGTGATCACTCATCCTGCTGTGGGGAACAAGCGAGCACCATCAACCCAGTTTTGCGAGGGAGAGTGGTACGAAGATCGATTGCTTCGTGCTTCCCGTCCTATGCATTACCTATTTGATCACATATGTAGACATGGCCATGTCGGGATATGCGTCTATCTTTAGCCCGAAGGAAAATATGAACCTAAAGAAACGAGGATAACTGGTTGGATAAGCATATCGTTTATCTACATTCTAGTCAACATAATCAAAGGTGTATATGTTTTTCCCAATGAAAACACAAATGTAGAGCCTGAATACCTGCAGTTCGAGTAGCCGTCGAGTTTTGTGATGCAGAGAGCCTCAGTACAGAATGGGATGGTAGGTAGTTTGATTATATGGGGTAGCGTTGCAATGGCTCTCGCAGCGTGTCATCACTTTCAGAGCTTTGAAACTGAAAGGGTTTAGTGTCGTGTTCCGCACCTGCATACCTTCTACTCACGGTGACATGATAGAAAATTGAATGGCATCTCATTCGCATTGGATGATAATCTACTTTCCTGGAAGTTACCCACTCTTTTGGTGGTCTATTGCCTTTTCTGATCAGTCAGATTCATGGCTTCCTTGCCTCGTGGCGAGGACTCCTCATGATGTGCTGTATACCGTTCAGAAGTGATTAGCTACCTTGGAAGTTGACCTCAAGCCAGCAAATTGCTTGGCATAATATCTACTATATAGCCCGACCAGTTATCACTTCTCCGTCTAAGGGTTGTACTGCATGACACTGCGACTCCAGCTTGGATGCAAGTGGGGAGATCGTCGTGGGGTCGCGAGGGGTTTTGGTAGGGGTGACGGTTGTATGCTGAATGCATGACTTGGATAAAGGGAGAGGGGAATAGTGGGGCTTAGACGCGTGGGTAATCGACCATAGAAGAGATGGTGATGATGTCTGGATGGCTCCCGCACCTTTCGCCGCCTGGATTTCCGCGGTGGTTTTTCCGTCGGGGATGCATACTTAGGGCTGCGGCGAGCGGAAATCTGACCCACCTCACTCTCTTCGACAATTCGGTAATTGTCTGAGTATACTCATGTCCAGAAAGAAATACTCTCCTGTTACTTATATTCCCTGCGACTGTCATCAATTGCTTCTATTCTCAAGCACAAACATCTCCACGATAAACAGCTCACCATGTCTCTCCCCTCCCACTTCACGCTCAACACCGGCGCCAAGATCCCCGCCGTGGGCTTCGGCACCTGGCAGGCCAAGCCGCTGGAGGTCGAGAACGCGGTCGAAGAGGCCCTGAAGCAAGGCTACCGACACATTGACTGCGCAGCCATCTACCGCAATGAGGCCGAGGTGGGCAATGGAATCCGCAAGTCGGGGGTGCCGCGCGAGGAAATCTTCATCACCGGCAAGCTGTGGAACACGAAGCACTCACCGGAGGACGTGGAGCCGGCGCTGGACAAGACGCTGAAGGACCTGGGGGTGGACTATCTAGATCTGTACCTGATGCACTGGCCGTGGTATGCCCTCGTCTCTTCACCCATCCCCAGCAAGAGCGACCGGCTGCTAACCCATGAACCCCCCGCTAGCGCCTTCCAACCGGGCGACAAATGGTTCCCGCTCGACTCGGCGGGCGTCTTCGCCCTCGCGCCCACCGACCCCGTAACGACCTACAAAGCCATGGAAAAGCTGCTGCACACAGGCAAAGTCCGCGCAATCGGCGTCTCAAACTTCACCACCGACCGCCTCGCGCACCTCCTCACCCACGTCGACGTCGTCCCCGCCGCCAACCAAATCGAAGCCCACCCCTACCTCCAACAACCCGAACTCCTTTCCTTCTGCCAGAGCAAGAACATCATCGTCGAAGCCTACTCTCCGCTCGGCAACAACCAGACCGGCGAGCCCCGCACCGTCGACGACCCCGCCGTGCATGAGGTCGCGCGCTCCCTCGATATAGATCCCGGTGCCTTGCTCGCGAGCTGGGGCGTGCAGCGTGGTACTGTCGTGTTGTCGAAGAGTGTCACGCCTTCGAGGATTAAAGCCAACTTGGGGGTTAGGGAGCTCCCTGAGGAGGCGTTTGGGCGGTTGAATGCGTTGGAACGCGGCAAGAGGTTTAATTTCCCGGCGAGGTGGGGGTACGATATCTTTGGGGAAGTCGGGGAGGAGGCTGTGCGGAGGGCGGCGGTTGATGCTGCGGAGGAGAATAAGGTTAAGTTTACGGTTTAGGATTCTTGGTTGGGGGCGGGGTGTGGTTTGTTGGTGGTGTAGGTTGTTGTTGATATAGATTTGCTTTGGTTCAATGTGATGATTTATGGCTATTTATGAAGGTGCCTTCATGTATTATCTGTTTGATGGTGTGATGAGCTAGTTTGCTGTGATAATACATATTGGGTATCTTCTGTTGTACTCGCCCTGAGAAGTCCACACTAACGCGTTCTCAAGTAATCAATGGTTTAAATCATTACGTCCTCCTCTGTGGTGGTGTTCATCCGTTGACACATGTCTGGCTTTTCCGGAAGCTGGTCCTCATTCTTACGGAGAATATCTTCTCTCTTCGGTAGAGATCTGGTCTCGGGACAGTCAGCGAGACGAAGGACATCGCACAGCCAGGCGAAACTCTCGGAGGAGATCCCATTGCGTAGAGTCCAGTTTAGGAGCTCGGTGTGGAACTGCGATACAGAGTCTAATAGCTGTGTTAGTATAACCTGAGATAGAAAAGAGGTGCACAGTGGGGCTCACCCCGACTGGACTGAAGGGTTATAGGGGGAAGATTCATGCAAGGAGGATTGGTAGACGAAGGCAGGTTGTTTGTGTTATGTTCATTGGTAGACGGGGCCGCGGTGGCTGGTTCATCAGGTGACATCTTGTCCGAAGACTCTTCAACGGCCGGCTGAGTGTCCCAGAACATCTTGTAGGAGGTCTGTGGACTGTCGGAGTGCTGCTTCTTGAAGGGTTGTTTATCGGAGGAGTGCTTCGCGGGGCGCTTGTTCTCGGAATGCTGCCTCTCGGGATATAGCTTGCGGGGAAGCGTTCTCTCCGGGGAACGTTGAGGGAGGAAGATCTTGTTGACAGACTGGACATTTACTGGCGTCTGGTTCAAATGTCCGATAGTAACAGATGGCTTGTCACTGCGCGGCTTGGAGGAAGGTAGTGGCGCGTCGCACGTGTCATGGGAGGGCGGCACGGGGTAGTAGGAAGGCTGCTCAACGAAACACTGATCATTATAGGATGACTCATCCGAGTGTTGTTCGTCGAACGAAGACTCGCCGTCAGATTCATCATCGAGCGTAGGCTCATCGTCATTTTTATCGTCGAATGGAGGCTCAACGTAGTATGGTCTCGGAGCCGGATCCCAGTACTGCTCAGGATTCGAAAACGCATCCCACTTCTGGTCGTTGGTTGAAGGGCTATCGCAACACTCATCATCGGAAGTTGACTCGCGGCAGCACTGGTCTTCCAAGGACGGCTGATCCCAGCAACTTCCTCGGGAAACTGGCTCAGAGTTGCACTGGCCATCGTGGGTTGGCTCATCGTAGCCATGGTCGTCAGAATCGAACGACGACTCGTCAGGGCGGTAGTCATCGAAGGGCTCTTCATCGGAAGACATCTTGACGAGCAGCTCAGTCAAGACAAGAAATACTCGACAGCAAGGTGTACAAGCTCGGTGCTGAGGAAGTGAGAAGAAAGACTGAAGTTGTGGTCCAGGAATCATTGAATGCTTCAGTCCAGCTCTGTGAGTTCCCAGGGTCAGGTGACCGCCTACTTTGCTATGTTCACTGTATGCATGGCTTGTCTGAAGAAACTTAGAGGGTTTAAGGATGGAAATGGAATTCAGGGAACTATTAATACTGCTGGCATTCAGGGTATTAGAGACTAACACGCAACGATATTCATAACATGGAACAATCATGAGCAGTTCGAAAACACGTCAAAAGGTCATAATCATATTTGCAGTATGAAAACAGACAGCAGCACTTTTGAGTATCTATATGTAGCATAGTAGAGCGAAATGGTAAATTAGCAGTGGAACATGTTATACTCGAGACGATCTTTCTCCAGGCTTAGTGTAAGTATGTCCACTCGGTTATTCTGTGTGAATATGAATGCATTAGTAATTATGCAAGTGGTTGAGTCTAAAACGGATATGCCTTGTCCACCTGCCGGACTTTTCAGGCAAGAGCAACCGCGGGGACCTCAAGCGGAGGCGGCAGCGGAAAAGGAGCGGATTTCCCCACGCCTCGGTTGTTGTTTTCCTCCAACCCCTCATTCGGATTCCCCTTTCCAGATCCGATCTGCGAGCACTCCACCTGATCCTTCGAAAGTTTCAGAAATGGACAGAGACAGAGCGGGGCATCTTTTTCTCACTTCGTCTGATGCAATCAATTCCGGAAAATGACCGACCGACGGATATCCGGCCGAATACCATCGACGGTCACGGCAACCGCACAGAATCATAAGATAGAAGAATGAACGTACCACTTGCCTCATCCTCATTCCAGGACTATCTCCTTCACACAAAGCACGCATCATGGCAGCCGCAGTGCAATCGCAATCTGCGGTACCAACGCCCACTCTCTCGCCACCGACCAGTTTTACCCCCGTGAGCGCCGCCTCGTCAGCCACGTCCGTGGATGAGCAAGATGCCGTGGAAGAGAACTTTGACACAATAGATCATCTCCTTCAATCACGAGCCAAAGGACGTCTTGGAGATGAGCCCATCGTGGCCTATCCTTCTTTCGGTACCAACTACATCTACTACAGTCCCAAACAGGTGAGACTCACCACAGCGCTCACAATCGCTATGTTCACTAACACAGTCTTCACTAGCTTGACGCATTCGTCGAGACAGCTTCCATACATTACGCCAAAGCTATCCCTCAACGACGTTCGTCTGAGGACCCAGTACAGGTGGTGGGATTATTGGGCCCGTCCGGCTTTGAATACCTGATCACACTGCTCGCTCTTTCGCGACTAGGACATACAGTACTCCTGCTATCGACTCGCATTGCCGAGGATGCCTACGTTAGCCTTGTCGAGAATACGAAAGCGTCGTTTCTCGTCACTCATACCAGCTTCCATGCCACTGGCGCCAAGGTAGCGCAGAGGACGGGCATCAACCTTCAGCCATTACTGTCGCGTGAAGATTTCGACAATGTCACCACAGGCACCGTGAGGCTGCCACCAGCTGAGTTGGATGGGACAGTCGAAAATAAGCATGTGTGTTGGATCATCCACTCCAGTGGCTCAACAGGACATCCCAAGCCCATCTACCAGACGCATGCCGGTGCCCTCAAGAACTACGCTAACAATTTCGGCCTATGCGGATTCATCACTCTGCCCCTCTTCCATGCCCATGGAATAAGTTGTCTTTTCCGTGCAGTGCACTCCCAGAAGCTCATATACCTTTACAATGCCGAACTCCCCCTGACTGCCCCTCATCTTCTCACAACCCTCCAAGAGCACCAAGATATTCAAGTTCTTTACGCTGTTCCATACGCCCTGAAGTTGTTGTCTGAATCACCCGAGGGACTTGAGGTAATGGCCCGGTTGGAGCTGGTGATGTTTGGCGGCTCTGCCTGCCCGAAGCCCATTGGGGACAAGCTCGTGCAAAGTGGCGTGCGTCTCATTTCTCATTATGGCACTACTGAGACGGGCCAGTTGATGACTTCATTTCGTGAACGCGAGGACCCTGATTGGGACTACGTCCGACCCGGGCCGACGCTGTTGCCCTACATCCGCTGGGAAGAGCAGATGCCTGGTATTTACGAACTTTGTGTCCTCGAAGGCTGGCCCTCGAAAGTAGCCAGTAACCGATCGGACAATTCGTATGCTACCAAGGATCTTTTTGAGAAGCATCCAACGACCCCCAATGCCTGGAGATACTACGCCCGTCTGGACGACACGTTGGTGCTGGAAAATGGTGAAAAGGCCAACCCCCTTGTAATTGAGGGTGTGGCCCGCAATGATCCCAACGTGGCCGAGGCCATTGCCTTTGGAGCAAACAAGCCTCGTCTGGGCTTATTCTTGATTCCAGCGGAGAATACTTCTTGCAAGACTGCAGAAGAGCTCATAGATGCTGTATATCCTGCTATCGAGCGGTGTAATGCAGACTCGCCGGCATATGCCTACATCTCCCGCGAGATGATTCGAGTACTGCCACCAGATGCAGTCTACCGAAAAACAGACAAGGGCACAGTCATCCGATCAGCCTTCTATCGAGACTACCAGAACATGATCGATGAGGTTTATGATGTTGAGGATGCTACCGGAGACCAGATCCTCGAGGGTGAGGACCTTTTAGGTTTTCTTCGCGCGCAGCTACTCGCAGTCGCACCGTCTATCAATACTTCTATGGTTGAAGATACGACGGACCTGTTCAGCCTAGGAATCGACAGCTTGCAGTCTATCCGACTACGCAGCGCTATCATGAGGACGCTTGATCTGGGTCAACAGAAGCTTTCTCAGAACTTTGTATTTGAAAATCCCTCGCTGCAGGCCATGGCCAATGAACTCACTCGGCTGCGCCTAGGACAAGGACCTAGAACCGAGATTCCCGTTGAGGAGCGCATGCAAAGCCTAATTGACAAGTACGGCTCTGGCTTCAAGGTCCATGTACCTGCTTTCCGGGAGGAGACGGGTGAGCACGTCATTGTTACGGGTGCCACAGGCTCGCTGGGCGCTCACATCATTGCTCAATTGGCAAAGCGTGATGATGTGCGGACTATATTTTGTTTGGTCCGTGCCAGTTCTCGTTACACGGCTCTGAAACGGGTCCGTCAGTCACTACGGGCGCGGGCCTTGTCATCTGAATTAGGCCCCCTGGCTGAGCACAAGATTATCGCTTTGCCTTCGGATCTGTCAATTCCTACGTTAGGTCTGGACGAAGCGACTTATGCGCAGCTAACGCAATCAGTGACAACTGTCATGCATTGCGCATGGTCCGTCAACTTTAACTGGTCCTTGGAGAGCTTCGAGGCAAGCTGCATCGCGGGCACTCGGCACCTGTTAGATCTGTGTCTTAATGTGCGCAGTTCAAACCCAGCACGTTTTTCGTTCTGCTCGTCTGTGAGCACTGTGGCCCGCACCCCAGGTAACTGGGTTCCAGAAACCTTGCCAGAATCACTCTCCTATGCACAAGGAATGGGTTATGCTCAATCGAAGCTCGTAACAGAGCACGTTGTGAATCGTGCAGCTCGGGTGACAGGAATGACGGCTCGCGTTTTGCGATCGGGGCAGATCATTGCAGACACTGTTCATGGTATCTGGAATGCCACGGAAGCCATTCCGATGATGTTTCAGACAGCGGAAACCATTGGAGCCCTTCCGCAGTTGGACGATCTCCTCTCATGGACACCCGTAGATGTGTTGGCAGCGAGCGTCATTGACCTGACCCTTGCGCCGGTTGCAAATGATGTACTCAATGTCACCAACCCTAACCTCAATCACTGGGGCAAAGACCTCCTCCCACTCCTACGCCAGGCTGGGTTGAGATTTGAAACTCTTTCCCCTCGCGAATGGGTCCGTCGTCTTCAGCAATCAAGCCGCGACCCCGATGTCAACCCGCCCATCAAATTGGTCGAGTTTTTCGCCAGCAAGTACGACAAGGAGAGCCCTAGTCGAGTTCTTCTCTATGACACCAAGCAAGCCCAGGCGGCTGCCCCAGCGTTGCGTCAAGCCGGAGGACTTACGCTCGATCTCGTTCGTCGTTTTGTGTCATATTTTCGCAGGCAATGGACCAAGACAATTCTAGAATCACCCCGGGAGGTCATTTTCCTGACTGGACCCTGCGGCTGCGGCAAGAGTACAGCCGCTCAGGCACTGGCGCAACGATTCTGCATTCCTGTCATTGAGGGCGACGATTTGCATTCCCCAGCCTCGCGGGCCAAAATGGCCAACGGCATCCCTCTTGAGGATCGAGATCGATGGGATTGGTTAGCACATATCAGAGGCGCAGTCATGGATCGGTTACAACATTCAACAGCGCCCGCCGTTGCAGTGACCTGTTCCGCACTACGAACGGTCTATCGTGATGAGCTGCGACGTCTTTCGGATTTGTTTGACTTTCCTGTCACGGTCACCTTCGTGCTTCTTTCCGTCCTTAACGGCGAGCAGCTGAAAGAGCGGGTTGCCGCCCGCTCCGCGGTAGAAGCGCACTACATGCAAGCTAAGATGGTGGAGTCCCAACTTCATACACTGGAGAGCCCGGGCCCATCGGAAAGCGATGTAATTGTGCTAGACTCAAGTCGCTCCAAGGAGAAGATGATTCAGGACGTTGAGGAGACTGGTGGAGGGATTCTGTCGTTATAAATTTAGATTGCACATAAAGTAGAGCTATGGGCATATATTGTCATAAATTGGATCAGCTGTATATGAGAAGCATTCTTCAAATAGTTTAGAGAGAAGGCCTCTCGTGCCAGTGACGATGTATCTGCCATAGTATTTTCTTCCAAGCGCCAGGGGGCTCGATGTTATCTATGCATTTGTATCAGATAAAAACCTCGGAAGAAGGGCTCGATGGACCTGCTTCCTGCTTAGCCCAGAGCGGTATATGCCTGGCTTTCATCTGTTCCACCATGTGGGCAATCAGGCCTTTGATAGCCTAACCATTGTATCATACCAAATGTATAGCGTGCTCCTCAGCTCTGTTAGCTTGGCAATGGATGATAATTTCAAAAGTCGCAAAGCAACTCGACTCATCTGAAGACAGCCAATCTATCTGTGACATTGAGTTTGGACACGCCCGGCAGCAAATCCTCCCCGAAGCGAACCGGTTTCTCAAACACGACCACCACATCTGATCCACCAAATTGGAAATAGGAGATTACCTCCCCTTTCCTCACCCGCTGGCCCTCATGGACTGTCATCACCACCGACGACACTTGCGCCATCCCAATCAGCAACACCGCCACCCGACCAACTCCTCTCTCTCGATCACAATCAACCCGCAAGTCCGACACCACTGATAGCCCGCATCGTCCGGGGTATCCAAGATCCGCGGATCCTTCCACGGCATCCTCTCTCGTCTAACCTCCTCCTTAACATTCCTCCTCAACCCCCGATCCAGCCGCAAGCCTCGGCCCTCGATGTTTTTCACCTGGTGATCCGTCCTGAAACCGACGCATGCCGCCGATGATAATGCGCCGTGCCCAGACACGCATGCATCAAACATCCGCCTCAGTAAAACACCGCTCTGTTCGTCCCCTGCAGTAGCCTCTCGATGGGCCAGATCACCGACTTACAGTCCACCGTGATCCTAACGCCGCCCGCCTGATGGACCGCTCACCAGCCATCCAGCACCGCATCAGCCACACTCACCACCACCGCCTCATCCTCGGGACTCGCAACCGGTCGCGCCAAGTCCACATCCCCACCGTCTCCCAAACCAATGATTGAGGACTGCCATCCACCGGCCGGCTCCCCCCACAATCCAGCCTTCCGATTATACCCGTCGTTCAGGTAGAAGGTATACAGCGAGGCCGCCGACTCCGGCGTGTGGAGGAACTGGCCCCGCTGCTCAGCAAAGCAGACCAGCCAATAGCTCAACCAGGTGAGGCCCGCATTCGAGGTATGGGGTTGGACGGCCGTTTGGAACCCGCGCAGCGCCGGCTGGTCGATCACCCAGTAGAAGACGACGACCTTGTTCAGCAGCTCGTCCCCCGTGCTGCTGACGCGCGGCACCCAGCGCATGTGGTCGTCGGCGAACGACAGGTAGTCGTCCAGCGAGCGGATGCCTTCCCGGGCCATCTCGTTCGCGCCCCCATTGTGCGGGTCCAACGCTGTGTTGATGGCGGTTAGGAAGGCGGTCTTGCGGTCGGGGCATCGGTGGATGTAGTCCTGGAGGTCCCGGATGAGAGGTTCTCTAGGGGTGTAGGATGTGTTGAGATGGCCATTTTTGTGGTTGGGGTTGATTGGGGATGTGGTGAATGTGGTCGGTTGATTGGGATTGGGATTCAAAATGGCATGGGGATATCGAGAGGAGGTTGCAGTCGAACATGATCTCGGGCTTGAGCGATCTGGATGGTTGGAAACTGGATTGCGGCGAGAGACAAAGTTCGATATAGGAACTTTGATCGCTATCTATAATCCATGTTGTTGGACCTATGGGCTACGATTGTCACGTGAAAGTACTCGGTGTATAAGCGTGCATTATCCCCTGGATAAGGTGCAATTAACTGGGGCGTTCCCGGTTTGGATAAACTATGTTTGTGATGCGTGGATCTCGATACAAAATTCGAGATCATACCAGATAACCAATTATTCTGGCAAGATCTTCTATCTGCGTTGTGGCACCTAACACTATATCTAGAGCTAATCCGCTCAGCGCTTACGCGCGTCGCGATCATATCTACAATTGCTTCCTAGGCGCCTTACCTCCCCTTATCGGCGGCGGGCGCTCCGGACCCCCTCTATACACCCCATCCTCATCCGCCAGGCTCCGTAACTCGCCCACATCCGTGGTCGCAACCGAGACCGACACCGCCTGACTGTTGGCATACCCAGCGGAAAGCCGGATACTCACCTGAGAGTTCTCGACACTGTGAACAAGGAGCAACGTATCCTCATCGAAAGCTGTTTTCTCGTCCGCGACAAGAAATACAGAATGATCTACCACCGTCATCGACGCATTCTCGCACAGGAATCGCGCGATTTTGCCGATGTCCCAGCAAAGAAAGGGATACGGGGACGACGCAACCGGTGGCTTGGTGGCTGAGCCTTCTGTGTATTGTTGGAGGTCGGCTGCGCTGGTTGTCGTGAGAAGGAGAAGGCTTGCAGGCGAATCGATCTTGCGTGCGGTCTCGTATGCTTTAGATAAGATAGATGCGATTACCTGTCGATGTCGGTTATTTAAGATGGGTTTGCACTCGTGGACTGTGAGGGTTTGGTACCGTAGATGACACCTCGTGGGTGCAGATGATGGGAATAAGGCTCATTGTTGGGATGTTTGTTGTTGTTGATGCTGGAGTGAGGTGACTTGGATTGAGGTGCTGTGGCGGTGCTAAGATGCTGCCAGCCTACGTCACCTGAACAAACCGGTTGTGGTCTCTTCCCTTGTGACTCATCCGCACCGAGAGGCCCGGTCATCTTGATAAAGTATCTATGAATTGAAGAACGGATAGCCTGTTGGACATGCTTCTTGATTGACCTAGACCAGCATATATTTAGTAAGAAAGATATTGCACAAAGCGCGGATTCTTAGAGCACAAATAATCTTAAAAATTATTATTTGAAGCCCTGGATGCCAAGTGCACTGTACTATACTCCGTACATCGGTCACAACTGAAATTCAGATCTCCACCCATATTAGGTGATGGATCAGATGCTCAGGGCTGTGAAGGAAGGTGGGAGGGCCCGTCACCTCTAACTACCCAGCACCTGCAGCACCACATCCAGCCAGTCCCTCGGTCCTCACGAGCCCCTCTTGACCTCTGCATTGCCAATCCTGCTTTCCATCCACACCATAATAAACAAATGAACCCCCACTTTTACATCCAATCTTCCAATCCTTTTTATCTCAGTCTCAGCCACTGGTTCGGGGAAAACCACCAGCTGCAATCAATCCGACCTTCACCAATGGCCAACGCCGAAGTCAATACCAATACTCTCGAAACTAGGATACCCAGCTATCCAACCAGCTGCTTGGAGATCACCATCCTCAGACAAACAGCGTGACAAGTCCATTCATGGCTGCATAAAGGACTTACAGCCGCCTTTGCTTGCACTGGGTCGTGGCAGCGTGAATTCCAACCGGGGGTCCTCTGCTGACCTAGCTAATACTGCGTATACCCCGCCATCTGTCGAGTGGGACTTGTTATTTTCTTCCATCACACGATTCAAGATGGGCAGACTTCGGGAGAGATTTTGGGACATGTTCCCAAAGAACGAAAAATAAAATCGACTAATATATCAAGCTCAAGCTTTGGGCGAGGAAAGGAAGAGAAGAAAGATGTACTGGTACCTGACCTTTTTGGCTGCAATCATGCTGACCAGTACCTCCCAACAGCCACACGCAGGTTCATTTGATCGCAAGCGAGGGGATCCTCCTTCCAAAAGGGCAGAGTCAAGCCAACAGTTTCCATTGCCAAGCCAGTCAAACAACGCAGTTTCTAGCGTGACCCTTGAAGATACTCGAAGAGACAGGCCACCGCAGAATATTCTGACAGACGACGAACGAAACGACCGCGCTGCACAAGCCAAAGATGCTTCCGTCGGGAAGGGACTTTGGAAAGAGGCGCGTGCAAAACTGGATGCAGACAGACTGTCGAAACTTGAGAAATTCATCGGTGACGGTGAATGTGACCTTCAAGATGCAGCCAGGGCGAAGCTGTCAGCGGTCAAAGAATACCGCACAACCGTGAAGATTGGTAATAGAAAGATCAACGTCAGGGATGGGGCGATGAAAGTCTGCGAGACAATCCTCCGCTATGATTCTCTCATCACAGCGGCTGTAGCCGCTGAACCTCATGCCAGCCTTGCTTGGGGAAGCGTTGCTGCCTTCCTACCAGTAAGACAATTAAACCCCAAAACAGGAGTGCACGTTCGTCTGACCAGCCCGCTTCCAGATTCTGTCCACGACATTATCGCAGACCGACGATGCTCTCAATAACCTAAGCGCCATCTCAGCTTTACTTGTACGATTTCGTGCCATTGAGGTCATTTACGACCTATCAGAGCATCCAGAGGAGAAATTCGCGGCCTCGAAATACATTCAAGACCTTCACGGCCAGCTGAGAACCCAAACCATTGACATGTACACTCGGATTCTAGAGTACCAGATTGAGCTCATTGGTCATTACTCACGTAACCAATTTCAACGGGTGGTCAAGGACATTGCCGTTCCATCACAGGGAATAGGAATCTTCTCGGCTATTCAAAAGAATGAAGCTGATGCCAATAACACTCTAAGAATATTGGACAGTGGTGCTATCGCGGGCATGGATCGCCAATTATCATTGCTCGGCGAAGATATCCAAAAGGTTCGGGATATGATTTTGAAAGTCAATGAAGCTGTCCTGGTAAAGCATCACCAATTTACCTTGATTTGGACTTTCTTGGCTTACCGTGACAAAGGATGTTGCACAAAATGAATTCATAAGGCAACTTCCCTGGGCAACATGTGCTGGTTTCAACGAAGGACTGGGTGGAATGGTCCCACCTTCCTGCCATGAAAATACCAGGAGAGATATACTGGAAATCATCCGCTGCTGGGGCGAAGACGGTGGCGGGGAGCAGAAATGTATTTTCTGGCTAAGCGGCATGGCCGGCACCGGCAAATCAACAATTGCGCGTACTGTTGCTCGCATATTCCATGGGAATGCTCACCTCGGAGCCAGCTTCTTCTTTTCCAAGGGCCAAGAAGATCGGACCAACAGCGAAAGATTCTTCTCGACTCTGGCGCATGATCTCGCCACAAAAGTGCCTGGATTCGATGCATGCCTATACCAAGCCGTACCCAAGCATGAGGACATGCGCACGAAAAGTTTAAAAGACCAGTGGGAGTTTCTCATCCTTAACCCCCTCCAATCCTTGGGCTCAAGATTACTTGTGCCCGTGCAATTGGTGGTGGTCATCGATGCACTTGACGAATGCAAAGGCACTGAGGCTGTACCTCATATCGTCAGTCTCTTGTTAGAGGCCAATTCACTGCAACGAATTCGGCTCAAGATTCTTGTTACAAGTCGAAATGAGAAGCACATTGTTCAGAGCCTGGATGGAAATCCCGATGTGACTCATCTGTCGTTGGAAGAAGGGGTCGGGGCAAGGAATATCGAACATGACATTTCCGTCTACATCCGGCATGAGCTTGATAGGATCGCACAATCTGCGCGATTGAAGGAACTAGAAGGCTGGCCGCTATCGAAGAAGTTACAAGTCTGGCCGAAGGAGAATCAAACCCAGGAATTAGTGCGTTGGAGTGGAAAACTGTTCATTGCTGCGGCTACCGCATGTAAATTTCTGGATGACACCGATTTCCCGATTGACAGACTCTCAAGATTTCTCGAGGCCAAGAGGACAACAGGCAGTGGGACAGACGCTCTTGACGATATGTACCGTCATCTCCTTCGGTCCGCAAGCTCCGAACGCGATGAGGACGAGCTTATTCGGCTCTTCCCCATCGTTGTAGGAGCTATACTTGTTTCCAAAGAACCGATTTCAGTATTTGACATGAAGAGGCTATTGGAATTGGAAGTCGGTCAGATAACTTTCATACTAGGCCGCCTGAAATCTGTCTTGATTGTCCCGCATGATGTAACAGCGCCAGTTCGACTTTTTCATCTCTCGTTCCGTGATTTCCTTGTCGACGAAAAAAGATGCCTAGACAAGAATCTTCTGATCGACGAGAGAAAAGCTAATGCAAGATCGTTTCAGAATTGTTTGAAGCACATTTCAAGCCGACTAAAAAAGGATATGTGTGGTCTACATCAGCCAGGCACGCTCTTTTCTGAAATTGATCAAAACCGCGTCACCCAATACATTCCTCACGTCGTTCAATATGCATGCCAATATTGGGCTTCTCATTTGAAGGACGCAGGGCCTTCCTCATCCGAGACAGGGATGTGGATAGAGGCTTCTGGATTTCTTAAGGAACATCTTCTTCATTGGATCGAGGCCCTCGCTCTTCTCGAAAGAGTTGATGATGCAGTAAATGCAACTGCGATTTTGAAAAATCTCGCCTTGATAAGTTCAGGTTCAGTTGAGTATGGATTAGATTGCCTAGTTCATGAACAAGCAGAATACCGACCATCGAGCCTTTACCGATGACGCCCACCGATTCATTCTCTAGCATCGAGCCATCATTGCAAACGCACCACTCCAGGTTTACTATATGGCAACTGCTTTCACCCCCGCGAAAAGTCTGATACGAAACCAGTTTTCGAAACACTACCCGCAATGGCTACGCAAGTCTCCTGCCATTGAAAGTCATTGGGGCCTCGAAGAACAGGTTTTTGCCACAGGTGGTCCAACACAGGCTGTAGCGGTATCTCCAAACGGAACATTGGTGGCAATTGCCACCAATTTTGCTATTACTGTGTGGAATGCAATGACTGGAAAACTGAATTACACCTTCGAGGTCATTGACTTCCTGCCAGAGAAGGCCAATTTCCTGGTGTTTTCTTCGAGTGGAGATGCGCTCACAGTTTCTTACCGAATAAGTTCAGAAGAAGCCAGCGGTGGGTCTTACGTCGGAGAGGGTGGTATAAGAGACACGGGAAACAAGCAGAGCGGCTTATCACCACTTTTTCTCCAGACGGGACGCGAGTCATGCTTTATTCGAACACAAAACGTGGTTTCCCACTAGCAGTGTGGTGCGTCGCCAGCGGAAAGTGCGAGTTTGAAGTCCACCGGCCCAGAGAGATATTCAGTGTCGCAACTCTCTCACACAACAACACCTTGGTGGCAATGGGATTTCGACTGACAGATGGAGTTGAAATTCAAGGAATCGGAACCGAGAAAATAAAGCACATCAGATTTGCGCTTTTCATCTATAAAGTTCCATCGTGCATTGAGTTCTCGCCTCATGACACTAGATTAGCTGTCGGATGGGATCCAGGCGTGGTCACGATCCACAACATCGCTGAAGAGAACATTGAATATGTCTTGGAGGCGCAATACCCTATTGCCAAGCTCTTGAAGTTCGATGCCAATGACCAGTGGGGTGAAGATCCTTTCTATACTTTTAATAGTTCGCACGAGTGGATTCTTTATGACAACAAGAAGGTCCTTGCTGTACCCTCAGGGTTCCGTCCGAAGAGATCTGTGACAGGTGATTTCCCTTGGCAAGACTACGGGGCAAATACTGTTGTATTTCTAACTGAAACTGATAGCCTTGGCACCTTCATATTTCAAGATGTTCCTACAGTGCTTTGAAATGAAAGGCATGCAATGCATCGGGTTCGAAAGGATTGTCGAAGCTGATATATAAATCGAAGTGTTTTCATTCGGTGTGGGGTTTCGGTTTGCGGGCACAGTACTTGTCGTACAAACTTGGTCGCAATGTGCTATACATAGCGAAGCAACATGAATGATGAGCGTTTGAATCCGTCAGACCTTATAGCTTTTTCCTCTTCCCTTGAAAAAAAGGCAAAAGCACAGGCCCATGTTCTATATCAGAGCTTGTAATTAATCGCCGTTCGGCCAACCGTATACAATCTACTCATCATTCTTCATCAAATTCTGTAGATAGAGCTCAACATGCAGCTTCCTGAGTATAGTCTCCAATGAGCTGGCAGACTTGTCGGACAGCCCAAGGAGAATATGTTACATAGTGTAGCCAAGTAGCAGTAAAAGCGAAGACTAGACATGATCGGTGTTTGAAGGTGGACCTTGGATATTGATCTTTCTCTATGTGAAATAAATATTTCAAAGCTCAATTCAACAATTTCCGATGTGGTGTAATGGTCAACATCGCTGTCTCTCACACAGCAGCTCGGGGTTCGATTCCCCGCATCGGAATACATTTTTTCTGATTCTTTTTCGTGCCCTTTTTGCCAGTTGAATAGGTGGGGTTGCAAAAGTCTGCGGCGGAGCTCAGGGGATATGGCCCGTGCGCGCGGGGGTGTACCGTCCAGCCGGGTCCAATAGGAACCTGAGCTACGGCAGCCGGTGTGTCCGCTCACCGAGAGATTCATCATCAGTGCAGCATCACAGAAAAGGAAAAAGTATTTATGTCACGCGGGAACTGTGAGATTGCGGGTATTAGGCTTGGAATACTGGTCGTATTCCCTTGGATGGCTAGCCCTCTTCCATGAGAGCTACGCTGCGGCATGGATACTACCAGTTAATTATACTAGAGGTATGTCTATATAGAGGCTCGTATTTTCAATCCCTGGCTTCTTCCTACTAGATGTTTTGAGTCCGGATCTTTAAGCCTTGATTATCAGCTATGATACCCAGCGATAAGGGTATAGTGTTCAACATTACCAATACTTTAGTGTCATACAGCGTGTTATTCGACACAATCATCGAGTAGCGCGGCGACCGACCTCGGCCAGAGGGCATAAGCCCACCGCACTGGGCTTATCTCAGAAAGAAAGAGTTCTGTTCTCCTTGCAATGATAGTAATAGCGATGTTCGCTTTCTTGGGTTGGCTTTGAACAGGCGAAGATATCAAGGTATTGCAAGTCACTATCAGGCGTGAATTCCTGTGAGAAAGAAATATATCTTATAAGATGCTTACTTTGGGCCGTGTGACTCATGAGCGAAGGGCGGTGATCTTAATTGTTTTGGGTCTATAGAGAATCTCGAATGCTGCTGGCTCTTGTTCATAGACTACTGATGCCAAATTGCAAAAAGCCCAGTATACCAGTGTCCCTAGCATCTTCCCATTCAAGGGCTTTACAGCCCAACCAACCATTTCATGAATAAAAACACCCTGATGTCAAGTTTATATACATTATTCCCGACCAAAGAACCCTCAAGATTCTATTACGGATAATATAGCGTATCATTATCAAATCTTCTTCGAAATCAGCGTCTCAAATGTGGATGCTTTGACAGACAGTTGCCCAAACAGCCTCGAAAAGGACCCAAAGGACGCGAAGACAGAGGAAACGGAGGATATTCCTACGGCCACTTAGAAGGTTATTTGGTAAACCAAATACTCTAAGCAGTGGCCGCTATATCCTTCCGTTCCTAATACACATATACCTAATGTTGACTTAATTGCCATTACGTAGCTCCAGTTGGTCCACTAGGTCGGCACCCGAACCACTTCTCTTTCAAAGTCTCGAAATGACTGAGATCTTATCTCACAACTCAGCCAGTTTTCATTAATGACCTATCTGTCAGATGCCGGTAAGCCATTCGCAACCAGGGTACTTCATATTCCGGTTCGTCTGGATCCTTTGTCTGCGAATTTTTTGTCTGCGGAGAGAGGTCCCGAGAAAAACCCTAGGAAAAGTCCTTTGATCAAGGCTCCATGTAAAGGTATATATTGAGATCACTAGACCTCAATATCAGACATATCTTCAGGGACTAGTAATTTGGCTTTCGTCTAGCTACTTCTTGAAGTTCTAGTACTTAGGACTCTTAGCCTCTTACAGTATCTACCCAGCTATCTATCCTCAATCGACACAAGAATGGCAGCAGCATCCGGCTTTATTCACTGCCAGAAATGTGGCAATGGTCTAGTCAACCTGGGCATAATGTGTCTGGCGACGCAGGTCATGCAGCTCGTCTTCACATTTTCCCATGACGATTGGGATATAGCTGGACGCGTGGTGGTGCAAGGTCTCGCATTGATTATACTCCTTGTTATTTGGTCCATACACTTGGATAATTGGCAGGACAACCTGGAACACTGCTCGATCCATGCCAGAAACAATTCCTTCATCTTTGGGCTCGTCGCGGCCAACCTCTCCCTTGCCTACCTAGGGGTGACACAGCAGAGTGCGCCCACGTTGACGCATGTCACCTGCGTTCTGTGGTCCGTTCATGCGGGGCTGGTTCTAGGTACGTTCTACTACGTTCTTCTAAAAGGGGCACGGAATCATGGTCAGCATGTTAAGAAGGAATAATTTGAGCCCTTATGGTGGTCACGAGTCTTACTGCGGCTTCAGGGGGTGGATTTCCTTACCTTTATTGCTTCTACATATACACTCGGCGAGGGAGTGCTATGAGGATGCGGAGAAGCAGGTGGCTGGACTGGTTCAATAGTAGAGAATTCATGTACTGTATTGTATTGTACATGCACAGTACCTGACTTTGCTTCTTATTTCAGGATACCATCAACTTAACTGAATATTTCATCGAAATTTCAATTCTAAAAATAGTTTCATCAAATGTTGGACTTCATTCATAAAACTATTACTCCGCTCACGATGCCAAAACTTACAGAAAGCCGTCACGACCCCGCCATCCTTGGTCCGCATCTCCTCAAATATCACCTTGAACTCCCTCAGTTGGTCTACCCCATACTCCGTACCGCTCAATCAGTCAAAAGCGGCACCAACTTATTATAAATCTGAAGAAGAAAAGAAAGTGACAACGTACAGCAAGGTTGATTCCCGCCGGAACTCCGCTCAATAAGCACGGGTTTCCTAAAACGGCAAGTCAACGGGCGGCTGCAGCCTAGAGAGATAAGCCGCTTACCTCAGGCCACACTCAGGCTAACTTCCCCGCTTCCTCCTCCTTCTTCATCTGCATCGAAGTTCATGATCTTTTCTTTCCATTCTCTGGTAGCATACCATTGCAGGTGGATCCAATTGACAAGTACGATTCGAGGCTCAAACAGCCATCAGAATGGTTCGACGGTCCAATACCTCCTCCCCCTTGACTCCGGAGTTTGACGTACTTGTTGAGGAGAAACTCGCCAAATGGAAGGTCCCCGGCCTGACCGTGTCTGTGATTCATGGATCAAGCACCTATGCCAAGGTAAGCACTGTTTAATCGCAAAATACATCAAAGAGCATGAGATTAACACAATGCGTAGGCATACGGAATCGCCGAATTCCCAGACAAGAAAATGACCGTCGAATCTCTGTTTGATACTTGTAGTACCACAAAAGCCTTCACTGCTGCCCTCATGTCGATGGTCATTGATGATAGCAAGAACTCATCGACACCAATCACCTGGGATACACCAGTCTCATCTTTGATCAGAGATGATTTTGTCTTGGCGGACCAGTATGCCACCGCAAACACCACCGTCGAAGACATGCTTTCCCATCGTTCCGGCTTACCGGGGCATTTTGGGTCTATGTCACTGGCCTTTCCGAACGAGACCCTCCGGGGGGAAGTTCGAAAGCTACGTGATCTGCCCCTAGCGTTTGCCCCACGCACGACATTCAATTACTGTAATCACATGTTCATGGTTGCGTCGCATGTGCTGGAAACGCTGTCGGGTGACGACCTTGGAAGCATCATGAAGAGGCGGATATGGAAGCCTCTTGGAATGGATGATACGTACTTCTCTAACAAAGACGTTCTGGCATCTCCATCAACTGCACAACGCCTGGTAAAAGGTTATACGTGGGACCCCACCACGGAACGCTATGTCGAACGCCCGTACATAGACTATGCACCTACTACCGGGACCGGTGCCATTGTCAGTAACGTTCTCGACTACGCTAAGTGGATACGCACGATGATCTATCAAGGAGCACCGATCTCACCTGAGGGATATAAGGAGCTTTTGTCTCCGCGAACAATCATTCGAGACTGGGAGGACTTGATTGTTCCTCCTGCCCCGTTCCATCTCTACTCGCTCGGCTGGTTTGTGGATAACTATCATGGCGAGCAGTTGTTCTGGCATGCGGGAAGCTGGGAGGGATTTGGAATCATGGTTGGTTTTGTCCCGAGCAGACAGTTCGGCTTCGCCATGATGGGGAACACGCAGAAGGCCAGGTATGCGGAACTTGAGCTATATCTCTATCTTCTGGATCGCCTGCTGGGCAAGTCAGATGAAGGTAGGGAGACATATATAGCCAAGATTGAGGCGTTTGTGCGGGAGAGGCAGAAAACCCAGCTGCAGAGCCTGGAGGAGGTGAAACAACGACTGTTCCCATCTTTTACCGATCGATTTCCGCTTCCTTTATCGTTGGATGACTATACGGGTACATATTCGCACCCGGGTCACGGGCCTATCACACTCTTTATCAAGGATGAAAGACTTCATGCAGACTTGATGGATCGAGTGGCAAAGGCATGGATGCGCCTGGAGCATGTCAGTGGGCTGTTCTTTGTGGTCAAGTTCTATAAGCCTGGGGCAGAAGGAGTTGACCCTGAGTATACTTCGGCGCAGTTCTATGTGGGTGTGACGGGCGTGGTGGAGAGGCTGGGTCTGGATTTGGAGCCCGCACTGAAGGGGCAGATGATCTGGTTTGAAAGAGTGCAAGGATAGCAATAGTGTTTATGAAGTTCGCTGGCGTGTGACATTCCACAAGTGTCACAGCATTTGCTGTGTTTGTAATAATCCCAGTTCATTATTTGGTAGACATGCAATGGAAATGGAGCCTACCAATGACCTCCCCTTCAAGTTTCACAATGGTAGAATTGATTGGGCTGTGCGGTTGCCCGCATTCATTCACTGCAAATGACAATAGGAATTGTAAATAGGAGCCTAAATCAGAAGCTCTCTTTCAAGTTATTCAAGGCCCTCGGCTCCCCCTTCTGTTCTTCCACGTCCACCACCTTCATTCACTTTCTCCCACCTTCTCTTTCCCATTTCCCATCTCTCATCTCCCGTCTCTTACTATCCTCCATCTACTATTTATCTTCCATCTTCCATCTTCCATCTTCCATCTTCCATCTTCCATCTTACTCTTTTCATTTCTCAATCTCTATCTTCCCTCCCACTTTGCCTAATTCATCTTCTATCATCCCTCTCTTGACTGCCTACCTTGGACGCGATTTTTCATGTTTGGAACAAGGTCCGGGATGACATCGAGAGGAAGATCTCGCTTGACGGGGTGAACCTGATCAGTTGTTATCGCACGGGGAGTCCCGAAGACCGCGGCGCGAGTCACCCAACAGTCGTTCTCGGCATCATGCGCAACTCAAGCAGGGATTGGAGGCGCACTCGCGAGGACATTCTTGTATCCTGGAGAGTTTTGAACTCGCGGATGTCGGCGTGCTCATTACCAAGAAATCAATCCAGCTTTGTGTAGCTAAGTCCGATTATAAAGGACGGAACATCGACAGAATGGCCGCTAATGGTGCAGCCCGCGTGGGCCAGAGTCTGGCGAACATTGATGCTTCTGGTAGCACTGATACGGGTACTCTGGGTGGTTATTTCGAGGTCCGGAGACCCACAACCAATAAATGGGTACCGGTCGTCTTGACCTGCATGCACTGTGTCATCACCCGGTCTGGCGCTAGATGCAAACAAAGTGAAAAGTAAGTCATCTCTCGAAACCCAAAATAAGAGCTCGACAGTGTTGAAAATGCTCCAGAGTATGAGGAATGGAAGAGGAGTGAGGTGCGACTCGATGATCCGGAGAAGGAATCCCTCCTAATGATAAATACGATGGATGAACTTATTCTGCAAGCCTTCGGCTTGAGCTTCGGTCATCAGTCTGGTACAAATGACAGCTTTTCCCTCGACAATAATCAACTCTATTTCTTTATTCATTCCAACATGCAATACTATTTTCGCAAAGCCTGTTCAATCCAGTCGGTATCCATATCAATGTCAATCTGATTGAGAACTCCCTCCCAAAGCGCCGGATCATCATTAACATCGAAGTTGAAGGAGAGATCCTGCATCGAAGAAATGTCTTGATTCTGTGGTCTGTGCGCAGTCGGTGCAGGCTCTTTCAGGGCGTTTGAAGATGGCTTGGACCTCTGCGTGGTGGCGGGGGTGACCGGTGTGAACTCACTGTTGTCTTCATCAGTTCTTCTTCGGCTGGGGTCAATGGTAGATTGTAATTCAAGGAGCAATGAGTGGCGAGCCTCAAGGATGGTGTTTCCACGATCGGCCATTCCCCGGAGAAGATTTAACGCAGTCGTCATGGAGTGTGCATTGAGATCGTTATGTGGAAATGCCGCATTCACCATCACCAGCAGAAGAGCGGCCGAGAATATATATTCTCCATCTAGATATCCGTAGGTGGCTGAATGTGCGTTAGATAATCATGTCCAGCGGTATGATTGGATCCATATGCACATACCAACAAGATTCTGCTTTGCAGCGGCGTCCATGACCATAATAGTAGCGCGAGCTGCCGAGATACAGCTCTCAATAACTTGTACTGCATTCTGGGAAAGACCCTTTTTCCAGTCGCCGGTTACCGACCCCGCCGTTTCTGCATCGAGCCGACGCTGGATTACATAGTAAACCAGCGGCCTTGCCGTCATATTTACACAGGAATAGAAGTGCAGAAATAGAGATACGGATGCACGGTTGACATTCGTGCCAAGAGCCGAGAAGTCAATGCGTAAGCGATCGGGTACCCGCCGTAGCCAGTCGAATAATTCATCCATGATACTCTGTACAGAGAGGACTAGGTTCGAGCCAGAACGAGGCTTCTTCCGATATATCTCTATCATTCGAATGTTAACACTGTCATTGGAAGAGCTTTGAAACGGGGCTCTAACCTTCTCCGACACGACCCATAGTCCTGGATAGTTGGGTATAGTATATTAGCGCGTCGCCCGGATTCTAGTTAGAGTCAGTCGATGCTCGCTCATCATTATAGAATAGACATCCTTACGGTAGGTTCCGGCCAGGCGGTGCCTATATCTTCATCTTGAATAGTAATGGGGTTTCCTGACTTAACGGATAGGAGCCTAAAAGAGCCCATGAGTTGGTCTTGTTCTCTGTTCCAGTTGACTCCGGCTTACCGATCGAGGCTGTATACAGACCACCAGGATCGACGTCGACGATTTCGATCCTCCTCACTCATCGTAGGGTCGGAGGCTTCTTGATGCAGCCCTAAGGAAATGGCCATTCGGAGCGCGATACCGATCTAATGATCATCAGTAAGAGGTGCCGCACGAATCCGAAACACGATAGCAACGTACATAGAGAAATGCTGCATCTCGGCGATTGAGATTCTGCATGTAATACGCCACGTAGCAAAGCACTTCAACAAAGAATATAGAGCCTTCTTCGTGAATGTCAGGTAGAAAGCGCAGTGCATGTTTAAAATACTTGAAGCCCGGGGGACCATCATCTCCCGACCATTGATTCACCGAGTACATCAGGCCATACGAGATAATAAGCAGGACCTGGCAATAGACTAGGCATGATTCTCGGCTGCGTAGATCGGGAGGCTGGTGATAGACTATGTTCAGTCGCTCTTCGTAGTCTCGAGGCTGGATGAGAGAGAAGATAGTCCCGATGTAGCTATACTGCACCCAATATAGACGCTTGGCGTACTCAAACGGCGGTAACTGTGGGAGTGCCGGGCTTATCGAGCGACGCAAGGAAGTTGGGTCATCATACAATGGACGCACGTCCCATGCTAAATTCTTTGAAGTGGGATTCAGACGCTTGGCTAAGTGAGTAGCAGAAGATGCCCCAATGAATTCTAATCAGTATGTCAGCGTCTTCTTGCTATGGTTAGGTGAAATCGTACGGTGTTCGCCCGATCGGCTTAAGAGGAGGTTATCGGCTCCATTGTACCACCAGTCATCTCTCTCTAGCGAAACCTCGACAGGGTTTGTAGAAGTACTTGGAGCAGCTGGCGTGGAAGTGGAAGCTGATGGTGGAGGGCGATTTCCGTCTGGGCCATTGCAAATTAGCCAATGAACACCACCGTCAATAACGATTTCAGGGTCAATCGCACCTTGGCGAGAGGCTTGCGCATCGGACAGCAAACGACGGAAGTAACTGGCTGGTCAGATGTGGCCTGGTTATGTATCGTACTCCACTCACCTTTCAGTAATTGACACGCGTTTCTCGGCTTCGGAATACACACAATCATGACCAACATCCTCGATGCAGCGCATGGATAGGGCGGATTGCCAGCGCAGCGGGTTTTCCTGTTGCGACAGCGATTGCATCTGCAGCGAGATATTAGCTGCTACCATATTGCAGCAAGGAAGCTCGGCCCGTCCATACGCGACCATCGACCGTCTTGCGCTTGCACGATTATCGGCGGAGCGATGCTGGAGGCCGCTACGGGCCTTCCCATGAGCCATTTGCAGATCTTTTGTTCCTAGCCTGTGAGCGTAGCGGCCATATCGATGCGAATGACGGAAATCAAATGTCTTGATATGTTGTTCGAATTGTGGGGGGCGACGGCAGCTGATAAGAGAGATCGCGCACGTTGACAGTTTAGTCACGTTGATAAGCGTCAAAAGTGGGAAAGATTAAGGATCAGAAAGGCAGAACAAGAGGAACACAGTCTGGGACTGATTCCAGTTGGTCCACAAAGCCCTCGTGGTGTTTCACACGAAGTATGACAAGTCAAAAAGACTACTTCGTAGACAAATCGGCTCCAAACATTGCGGGGAAATCCAGACGCGAGGCCAAGGCGGTCAACCCAATTGGGAGCAAGATCCATGATTCCAAGTTGCCCAGCACTTGGGTTTGCTGGGCATTTCACCCCACGCGATCGATTTCCACATTCATCTACTAATCTACCACCGGTTCCCCGAGGTTTTTCTTGCTGCAGATCACTCAGCCTACACTTACTGAATATAACTTTCCTTTGTTGTGGTCGGTCCACATTTCACTGAGGAGCAAACCTTTCGGCCCGATCGCCCTGTGACCATCCATGCGCCCGGGAACCAGATTCATATCACGTAACTTCAAACGACTGGCCTGCCTTGGAGCACCTCCGGGCTCTAGGCTGAACC
This sequence comes from Aspergillus homomorphus CBS 101889, assembly GCF_003184865.1. Taxonomy (NCBI): domain Eukaryota; kingdom Fungi; phylum Ascomycota; class Eurotiomycetes; order Eurotiales; family Aspergillaceae; genus Aspergillus; species Aspergillus homomorphus. The sequence continues at coordinate 386,440 of NW_020291903.1, forward strand.
CACCCGAGGCAGCTTGTGCTTGAGGACCTTTCAAACGTGTCGCAGGGTTTTCTTGGAGGAGGAATGACGTTGAGAGGATGTTTTCTCCGATTCATTTTCTCGACCCGGTTTCGGGATAACGCGGCTGGAGGAAATTATGTCCCCCCAATCGTCGCACAACCAGCTAAATGAGAGCTCTCATCTTCTGATCTCTTCTTCGACATGAAAACATCTTACAGATGAATTCTCAACGGTATCGAGAATCGCTGCCATGCTGTTGGGCGTGCTAGTCGTGTTTCTGGCCTTGCTGGCTTTTGCCAACGCTTTCCGCCAACACGCACGCTTGAAGTCCATTCCGGGTCCCCTAATTGCCGGGGTCTCACGATGGTGGCACATATACATGCGTACTTCCCAAGACTACGGTCGCGAGCTTTCCGCACTTCATGCGAAATATGGGAAGATATTTCGCTTGGGACCGAACCACATCAGTGTCTCGGATCCAGAAGTCATTTCCCAGCTTTGCCTGTCCCAGACGTACAGTATCAGTGTAGGTTCACCACGTTATGACCCAAGATGAAATCCCTTGCTGATTTGATTAGCTATCTTCCAACGCTCAGATATCTCCCAATTTCGATGATTATGGTGACCACGGTACTCCGACAGCTTCGTTCAGACAGCCGATCAGATTTGACGAATATGAAGGCATCAACGATGTCCCCCGCAAACAACTCTTGAGCGCTGTAAATAGACAGCATTATGTAGACTTGGCAGCCTGGTTGAGGATCTTCGCTACGACATTCATCGACACATTCATATTCGACGAACCGTCTAATACGGCTCGGATGAAGACCCGATCCACGAATGCTCACTCGCCCCAGATCACATCTATAGTAGATCATATACTCTTCAACAGCCCTATATCGTCCATGAAGAGATACCGTGGCCGCCAACTCATCCATTATGCAATGCGCTCAATCCACAACCTCGCCATCCCTGCGCAAAGCGCTGGCCTTGCCAAACCAACCCCAGATTCCTCCATAACCTCCAACGACTCCATTCCAGCATCCGACGATCTAGCTTCCGAAGCCGAGTCCATGATTGCAGCTTTCGTCTCCGTTTTTCCTTTCCTTCTTCGATACCCCCAAATTCTCTCGATCCTCCAACACGAGATCGATTCAGCCTACATCACCGGCGCCCTGTCCGACACCCCTCGCTGGGGCGAGATCCGCCGGCTTTCCTACCTTAGCGCTGTGATGAAAGAGTCCCTACGCCTATCCTGTAGCCCCAATACAGACAGAGAGTTTCGGACTTCCGCCTCATATGACCTCCGATCAGAACCCGCCATCCCGAGTGGGACGACCATCATCATCTGCAACGCTTACGTCGCACAATTCAACCGCGAGATCTACGGAGACGATGCGCACTTGTTCCGCCCGGAACGATGGCTCCCCGTCGCCGATGATAACGCGCAGCAACGCAAGCGCATGGATCAAGCCCTTTTACTTTTTCATCCAGGTCTGCGCACTAACACAAGGCTCCGCGCCGTCTGGCTGGAATTGAAGAAGGTAGTTGTTCAGCTGCTGCTCAAGTTCGATGTGAGTGTAGCCATTTGCGCCCCCCGCCCCCAAAAACATACCTCTTAAAATGCCTTTGACTCACATATCCGAACCTGAATTCAGATTCAACCTCTTTCAAATACCGATATCGAGCCTACCCTGGACGTTCTCGGTTCTTCCCCGACCGTCTGCATGAGCCCGCGAAGGCCAGGGCTCTAAAACAAACCCTCAGACATACCATTCATTGGCTTTCAACTTGCTCTACTTGAGTACAGACAAAAGACGCCTTTATCTTCCTGCTTTCATGTTCTCAACCGCATGATTCTTTCTCCTCCAAAGATTCCCAGCACACCGGCAGCATTTATTTCCGCGTCTAATGTTGATTTTGTTCCCTTGCGAACGCAAGGTACCCCCTGCTTTGTCGATATCCAGTCTGTATATCTCATAATACTATCTACAATCACCCCAATCTATCTTTGTCTCTTACTACCATCCACGCTTCCTAAGATATGCGTTCCTAAAATGGGATTTAGAAAGTGGGACCCGGTCCCAGCCGAGCCTCGGCTCAATCCAACCCCGATATCAGACCCCCTTCGGGATTAGATCGGAAACTACACCTACTCGTTCGTACCACGACCAACAAAGTTAATCTGCCCAAACAACCAGGGTCTTCACTTTGTAAGTAATAACTAAGTATACCAAGCTCCCACATACCGTGAATCTATCGTCCTGATATTTCTCAGCGCAAACATACACGTGCACCCTCAAACCGGTCACGATGTCGTTACTGGTAGCGAGCTCTTTTAAAACCCTTGAGTCTTCTTGAAACGGGACACATAGTATAGTCTCAACCAATCCCCACCTCATTCTCTTCTCTTTTGAAACAATATCTTCTGTGCATAGGTAGCAAAGGTGTATCTTGTCTGTGTCCGTTGGGTGTGGAATTGGAGGAAGGTCTTCCACTGGTTCTGTTGGCCGCACAGCCCAACCCGCAGTGGGTGGGAGGATTGCCGAGTCGGGATGGAGATGCTCACAATCATTTAATATCATGAGGGAATCGTGGAATCGCAACCGATTTTGAATCGAGATGACTTACTCGTATTGCGCATCAAGTGGAGAAGGCCATAGCATGTGAGCGGTAGAATGGTGATAGCGCCACCACCAAGACATCGAGCCACCCACCTACTTTCAAGCTCAGTGCGCCAGCCACAGTCAATCACCTTGAAGCTTGAACATCATGTTTCTTTTGATCATATGGCATGGGCTGGCTCACCTGTGAGCTTTGAATCCAGCCGGCGAGGAGAACTCCCCCCATGCCTCCGCCAATGATTCATCACTGAGTTCTTCATGAATAGTTTCCTGGTATGTCTTCATTTACCGGTGCCCAGCCCATTGCCAAGCCACCGACAACTGCACATCTGAGGGGCTTACCCGAGCCAACGAATCCTGCGTGCATGAATCTTGGCTCTCCCCGTGGGGGTCAGACTCGAGCGTTCCCATCGTACTCTGAGGGATAGGGAGCTCGAGTGGGGACAGAGGAAATACAGGAGGGGAATAGCCGCAGACTGCTCGGAAAGTGAAGTCCTGCTGGTAGAGGTCGGATGGCAGGACCAGCCGAATAACAAAGCAAGATTTGCAATTTCAGAACGACGTACAGCTAGAACGACAATGCAAACTTCATTCAAAGCATTGGAAGAGAAATACGAGCTCCCTCGTCAGTAAGCCAAAAAGAGCAATAAACTCGCTTGCGCGATGCGGTGGTCTCACCGCACAGCCTGAGGGCGAAGCACCAAAGTCCGCTATCCAATTTAAGCATAGTGATTTACCCAGGGACGCGATCTGGTCCTGTGGCACAAAAAGTATATGCGTCGCCTGCAGTGCCAGTGATCAGAGGTATCAACTGACATGGACAAGGTCACCTTCCTCTCAAGTGTCCATTGGCGAAGATAAAACTGTTTTCGCTCCTACATGTCAATGTCATGCTCCAGTGGAAGCTGACATGCCGCTCACAAATGAATATGTGGGGCAACACAAGCGGCTAAAGCTTAATGCTTAGTTCCAAGTGGGTATCCAGCACCCGCGGGCCGAGAGATAAACTCAAGCATATTGGGGAGTGGGGAAGTGTGCCCCGGATGCCGTTGTCCAATTCATTCCTACCTTTGAGTGCGTTCATCTAACATGATTCTGGTGAGCCGTCAGTACCCTCTGAATATTGAGACTTCTGCTTCTGTCCTCTCACACAGGCTAACTTACCCAAGCATTGTTTAAATTGCCAAGAATCGCTTGCGAGTGGGGTCACTAGTATGTAAGCCCTAGCACTTTCGCCAAGCAGAGCTTTAGCAATAAAGGGTCTTTTGATCGACACCAAAGACTCACGAGATTTGGAATTCATTGACTCAATGGGTTGCTAAGACGCTCGCCAGGTATGAATGGGTGGAAGCTTAACCCGGCAATATACGGAGGTCAGCAAACCAGCACTCAGCGGCATTCTATCGATCAGCACAGCCTCAGGCGGGGTTGAAGGGTGTTATTCCGATGAGATTGGATTGTTCGGTCATACTCCGCACTAAAGAGGGCACACTTATGCTAGTAGGGCAAATATCCCTTTATCCCTGCGAGACCTTTCTTCGTGCATTGTCTACTTTTGAACTGGCGTGCTTATGCTTCTGCCATACCTATCTAACGGCATAGCTGTTCCGAAACGTGCGAGGGGCTCTGCTGTGCTGCCAAAAAGAAGATTCAGACCATCTATCTCCGACATTGCTGATGTGGTGTGATTCTTCTGGCCTTACTGTCTAGCAATACCAAATCATCTACAGCTTGCTTGGCATGTTTCGAGTCCCCGCTTTAGCCAAGCTGCTCGAAATTTGGAAGATGGACCATTGCCAAAATTTTGTCAGTGCAGTACAGTACATTTGACCTGAACATGATGGTATGTTGATATCCCCACATAGCATCTATTGTTCCGTATCTCCGTAACAATTCAATGAGCGCACTGCAGATCGAGCAAAAGTATACGTGAGACCTCTCCGCTACCGCTACTGTATGGAAGTAAGCTTCCAATCTCGGGGCTAGTCCCAGGGGGCAGCCGAGCGTGTTATCTACTATACAGAACTCTACCTGACTCTCTCTATACCTACTTCTTTATAAATCCGCAACAGCATATGTTTGGATCGTGTTGTGGATTTGGCACTTCCATAAAGTGGGGTTATGGGCTGAATTTCATCAACAACATAGATTCAAGCGTATACGCTCTCTGAAAAGAGTTTGGCCCCAGAACAAGAGCCAGTCAGAAAGGTATTCAGTGTCTCATGCACTGCAACCTCACTAGCAAACACTATCATCGAAGGATTCTATCCATTTACTCCGCATCTTACTAACAGGCACTAGCATCGAAGGAATGCGTCCTTTCATCCCATGTTCCAAATACCAACCGCGAAGATGAACATCACCGCAGCTTCAACCTTTCCAGACTCTCAAGGCGACAATTACCCTTACCACCAAACAAAACCTATATAAGGAACGCTACAACCCCCTCAGCTATCGATCATCAACCAAACAGCTCAATCTCAAACCATCCCCCAACCCCATTCCACAATCATCAAAAATGCTCATCCTTCAATCCATCCCCGTCCTGCTCCTCGCCATCTCCACCCCAACCTCAGCTTGGGGCTTCCAAGCCTGGCACAGCACGAAATGCACCGGCAGTTCGCTGAACACGATCGCCCGCGCAACGAAGACCGGGTGCTTCAATTTCGACATGAACGCAAACTCCCGCATCTACTCGATGAAGGGAGACTTCAACTCGGGGGACTACAAGATCGAGATCTACCCCGACGGAGAACTGCAAGGGCACAGCGGCGTGGCCCGCCCATAGTATCACGCCCGGCAAATGCGAGGTGTACAAGAAGTGGACTTCGGACGTGGTCATCTACTCGTATAAGGTGACGGCTAAATAGTTGATGCTGGGGTTTATTTGGTATGTTGCTTTTTGCCAGCTGTGTCGACCTCGTCTTTTCGGATGTTCCGGAAATGCTGATGATGGTGTGTAGATATGTGGATAGGCTCTGGGCTTCGGCTTTGATGAAGACGGTCATGGTTATCGCGTCTTTCTGCAATTATACCTAACTTCTTCTGCCGATTTTGGCAGAACTATATTCCACCGCTAGTGATCTTTATTTATAACCAAGATATTCCGGGGATATTATGTTCAAGCGAGCACAAGTGTTCCTGGCTAGCCCTCTTAGCACCCTCAGCAATGGCATAATATATGCATATGAAGACTCAACTAGTACCTAATTCCTTATCTTATCTAGCAGAAGATGCACCCTACAGTAAAACCGACACTCCATCTCACCGGCAGAAAGCCATCCCCGCATAGTGAAGGCGGTAAGCAGCGCCCATTCCCCCCTACTTACAGAAGGTAATTAGAGTATACTCCGTAAGCACCACGTTCTAGAATCATGATCCCTCCGCCCAAACTCAATTCCACACGCCGCCAAAGCCAATCTGAATAATCAACCCCCAAGCTCCCAAGATTCCGACCGGACCGGCAGTCAACAAACCAAGATCCCGCCACCGAAATGATGCACCGTCCCTCCCGATGAACACATTCCTCCGACCCATCATGACATCATGACATCACCACCACGCAGACCAACTCATCCAGACACATCCAGATTTATAACCCCTTCTCCAACCACCATCAACCCATTACTCACCCATTTCCCAGAAATAAAATGCCTCGAATCTCCCCATCCCTAAGCAGACAATTCATCCAGACTTCATTCCCTACCACATTCCAAACCCGTATCCCTCGAATTGCCGGACTCACAGCTTCTCTCTACCCTCGCTTCAATACCACAACCACGAAAGCAACCGGCTACCGCGCGTACAGCACAAACAAATACACGAGCGGCAACATGACGACGCAACCGCCCAAGAACGAGATGGTGTATTTCCCCGGCGTGATGTCGCCGGGCCGCAAGTTCGGCGTGTTCCGGAAGGTGCTGCACACGGGGCTGTACTCGCAGTTCGTGGCCATGGAGGTGCCAGTTAATGGGGAGATTGGGGATGAGGTATGTTCATCGTCGGGAACTGTGGTAAGGAGCGGAGGAAAGCTGACCGGAATTGGGGTTAGGTGCATACGGTCGACCAGACTTTGATCTTTACGCACGGGAAGGGCAAGGCGATTGTTGCTGGCAAGGAGCAGGAGGTCAAGCAGGGTGATGTGGTCATTGTGCCGGCTGGCACGCAGCATCAGTTCCTCAATGCGGGAGATACCCCGTTGGAGCTGGTGACTATCTATGCCCCTGCTGAGCATGACCCCCGCACTGTGCATCAGACGAAGGAGGAAGGCGATGCGCAAGAGGAGGCCGGCGAGGATGAGGCGCCTGAGTGGAGCCAGCGGAGTAAGAGTGAGAATGAGAAGATTGGATTGGTGAAGGTACCACAGTAGTGGGATTTGTGCTAAGGCAGAACATTCTCATTGTATTATATATGAGGTAATCAGAGTTTCAGACAAACAAATCAACTTGAATGTCACCCAATGTTGATGCCAAACAGACAGTCTCCAGTTAATACTGTGACTGACTTGTCAGATGATCAACGGTCGCAAGAATTCGTGGTTCCTTAGACGGCCTCGTCTTTCAGCGCAGCTGCAGGGCAAGGAGCTACCTCAGCTGTCGACCTGGGGCTTGCGCTGGGTCAATGAAAACTAAAGGCACGCTATTTTCGCCGCTATCCGGGTAACCAAAATTATTTGGCCGCCTAGTCCTGTATATGTTAGCGTGAAACCAGTTGGTAATGAAGCTATCACAAAAGAAATACCTGTTCGTTCTTCCTTCGCGGCTTGAGACTCCTCCGTGAGCCAGCAGTCCTGGGTATGTTGGTAGGCACGAACATATTATGGCCAAACCCAAGTTGACTACTGACCAAAGGCCAACCCGGCCGTAATCGACTGGTGAGGTCAGCGTTGAACTGACGACACTGGTTATCTCATAACCCACGAAAGAAGTCAACGGTTCTCAATCCGTGATTTGTGCGTATCATACCGCTCGCGTAAACACTAGATTTGTCAGGATGAGATATTACTAACTTTCAGAAAGCTCATTAAGCACTTACCTAAAGCCTGAAAGGAACATTGCTAGTATCGCTAGCATCTTCCTCCGGCTCAACTGGAGATCGCAGATTCTACGTCCAGGTAGCCACTGAATCGCAATTTCCACCAAGCGATCTAGAAACCCCAAAATTAAGAAAGGAATCTGCGCAGAAAAGCAATATCCTGAGATGGATCTGTTCCAGAAATGCTGTGGGGGAATGCAGAGTACAACATAAGCAATTGTTGTGGCGCAGCAGATTGCTACACAGCAAATCGTAAAGCAGACAACGCGCTGTCGAAATAGTGGATCTGGGAAGGCGCGCCGGTAGAAACTGAGGACAGAAAGTCTGACCAATAGTATCACAATGCCATAAATGATCGGATCAGCAAACCTGGCTTTTAGATATCGATTTGACATTCTTTCTGTCTTTCCGGAATCTTGGTAGACCTGGCCGGCATAATAAGTGTGCACACAGACAAGGACCTCACCGCAGTAGCCGAGAAATGCGAATAGGCTGGCAACAGAAAGCCAGTCATCAGCGCCCATATGTAGGCCCTCTGAGTATCTTGCCCATAGACGAAAGACTTGGGATATCGCAGACAGCACGAGGAAGACGGTTATCAATCTAATGGTCGTCTGCCCAACAATTTGTAGTTCAGGGGAGTTCAAAATCGCCGATGAGGCCATTTTGGCAGAGCTATGATATGAAGTTTGAAGAGCGCGACACAGACCAAGGACGTAACGGGCTAGGATCTGCGGTATTTGACGGACGTTATAAGATCTAATCTATTTTTCAAAGACAGTGGGAGTTAGTTCAACTTGATCAGTAAGTGGGAAGGGAGATACATGGTCAGCTGGGCTTCGATACCTGTACTCTAGACATGCAAGTGTATGTGATAAGAGAAAGATGGTGGGCCACGAACGTGTTGTTGCAATTGTTACTCATATGATGAGGCAGCTGCGTTGATTTGTGTGTCTCAGGGAAGGAATGGGATTGACTGCCCCCCGCTCGTGATCCTTACCCCCTGTGATATGAACCAGGCGCTGACGTAGCCAATTATTCCACAAAACGAAACTGGCCCGCGTCATTCTAGGATAGCTCTGGAGAGTGGAACCCAAGGAAGTCTGTGAAGGTGTGACGGGATACAATTCTGACTGCAGAGGGAATGGGCCTCCGCTGAATTCTGCCTTCGGCCCCGAGCCTTTCCACCGAACAATCAATATCACCTCACTCCGATATGCCAGAGATAATCTCGCCTAGCTTATAGTTTATCCACTTTATAAAGCTGTTCTAGGCGATTGACCATCATGCAAACAAAGTAGAAAGTTCATCCATATCACTGATAATGACATATGGTTCAAGTCCAACGTGGCTGACGGCGTGATTGTTGCCTCCCCTTGCTATCTCTGCTTCATGTCTATTTTTTGTCATGAACGGATACGGAACGAAATTCTGCACCTCACCATTCATGTTTAGTCTCTCCCTGTTACTGTCATGTTAGACTGATGCAGCAATGAGCTCGAGCAGAAGATGTCTCATACCGCCAGAAATGGTATAGTCTTGTTATAGACATGGCAGCAACCAAATCGCCAACTCCAGTCTACCCCATCATAATCCACGGGTGCTTTCAGCATATGTCTGCAGAGAGTCGGGGTACTCAAAGGCGAGAGATGGTATGAAAGCCGGGCATGATTGGATATCAGACTTGATATAAGATTATCATTAACAAGATCTATTCCAAACTCCTAGGTTGAGCATAAAAATAAACATCAAGCAGAAGACTTGTCCTTCCGGTATCGCTTCCAACTGACAAGCATGAAGAACACCGAGACCACCAACCCTAGGCCGGCGAATCCAATACCCAAATACAACGCTCCACGATAGCCTCGCAGCACGTCCATTCCTTCATTGTTCACATTTGACTCCACAGTACCAGCGAATCCCAAACCGAGCGAGATGGAATAGTTCACTGTAGTGGTGACCAGAGAGGCTGCAAGACCTTGGTGGTGATGATGCATGGAGTTACTCAGGATCAAAGTGCCTGATGGAAAAGACATGTCCCTGCACCTTGTTAGCCATCAGCTGTTGAGAAGTTTTGAAAGATGAAATACATACATTCCCCATGAAGTGATCAAGCTGACCACGAAGGCCTGTGCCCAATATGTTTGATGTAGAGGAACAGTCGCAAAGAGGGCCTGGCCGACGGTGAAGAAGCACATGGCGCAGAACATGATGACACTCGGAGGTAACCGACCGAGAAGGAAGCCAGTCACAAGGGCCGCAACTGCCCCCGACGGCGCAGCAGCAGACCATTTGGCTGTAGCAAGTAAAGGCGAGTCTTCCTTGATCACCTCCATGAACTGATAGAAATAATAGATGATAATCCCGAAACTGGACCAGCCAGCAGCGATGCAGCCGAGCACCCATGCCAGATCACCAGTCAGGACGGATCGGGGAATCAACGGACACGGAGCCGATCGTTCAACGAAGAGAAAGATCCCGAAGAAGACGAACCCAATGAGGAGGAGAATGTATGTATATGGCGTCGGCCATCCTACCAGCGCTGCTTGGTTCCAGGCAAAGTTGATGAGAACCAGTGCCAAAATACCGGTCATTGCTCCAAGAACGTCTAGACGAGCCCATGTCGAAAGATCATCCTTGAATTGTGGCCGACGCGCGTTGGGGATAACCAGCAGGCCTAGCACGGATAGCACAAAACACACCATGCCCATCACCCAATAAGCCCAAGGCCACCAGACGAGCTGAGCAAAGATTGATGAGAATACTCCACCAACAATGAATCCTCCTGGAGCAGTGGCCCCGAAACAGCTAAAGATCATCTCTTTCCGCAGACCGGGAGGGTATGCTCGGCCGAAAATCGCAATGGCGTTCGGAAGCAGCATGGCTGGGCCGATACCCTGCAGGGCCCGGCAGCAATCGAAGAACACCTTGTTGGACCATACACTGAACCCAGCGAGGAGCGACCACAGTCCGAACCAGGAGAAGCCGATGATAAACATGAGACGATGGCCATACACATCACCGAGCCGACCAGCCACCAGAATGAATGTGCCGACCGTCAAGCTGTAGGCTGCGGCAAACCAGCTCAGCTCGCCCGCATTGGTGGTGCCGAAGCTGTCGCCAATGATATGTGCAGGCGCGATTGACATGCACAGGCCAGCCTGTGTCATGAACTGAGCCATACATACTACAGCAATGAAGACAATCTCCTTCCAGAGAACTGAAGGAGGTTTGAGTGTTGACTGGGCAGTTTCCAGCCGAGTCAGTGCCTCGGGATCATGGTCGTCGGCCTGATCTTCGGTCGATTTATTGTGTAGCTCGTTGCCGGTACAGGTGGAATCGGAACCCGACGGAGTGAGCGCGTCGTGAAGATGACGATCTGGTTGTTCTGTGTGAATGGCCATTTTTGTTTCAACGGCTTTTACAACACGCCAAAAAATACCGCAACAATGAACAAGGCAGCGAAATGAAAGGTCGAAACCACACGCCCGGGCCTGAGCTCGGGGAAATCTCCTACGTTAAGTATTGCAGGCAAGTATAGCTCACCATAATGACTAGATTTACCGAGGACCCGCTCAATCGCCACCGATGGTGTGGAATGCGACGCGGTTTGTTGATTAAGGCTGAAGATAGTTCCTAATTAGGGCAGCAAGACGGTTAAGGCCGTGCAGACCCATACTTAAAAGTCTTGTCCCGTCGGAACCTACTCCGGACCCGACGGATTTCGCTGCAACAATGACAACAGCCGAGCCGATAACATCATATACGAGTGTGTTAACAAACTGTCGGCCAATATTTGCGTTCGCGGCCAATTCCCTCTACTCATTGCTCTTCGTACTACAACCGAAAATAGAGTCCATCGTTGCTAGCTAGCGCAGGGTCTAAACCCTCGACAGCAGCTTCGCAGACGCGATCGATGCTCGATAAAATAATCAAAGCTGCGATCCTTCAATGACTTCATGCGAGCTCGATCTTGACAATTTCCAGGGCAGCGCTAGGCCTGATCAGGAATACCGACGACCTACCTAGTATTCTCGAATGGCACAGCAGTCTACATCTTCTGGAAGAGATCAGAATCTCCACGAAAGATCCTTTCAGCACGTGGTCATCTCGGCTGGCAATTCTTGGGTAGCTTTGTTCGCACTTGTCTTTATGAGCTAGTTGAATGAAGCCTTATTGTACCCACGGTTGTATGTGCATTGATCTCTTACGAGCTCAATTCAATGCAGGTCTATTTGTCCTGAATAAGCACTCTCGGAAACTCTCTTCCGTGCGCTGGGAAGTCGGGCCTACTTTGTCCTCGGGTCTTCTGATGCATCAGTGTACTGATTCTGGACGTCAGGTTGTGAGAAAAACGCTTTGCCTTTCTTTCAGTGTCTCAACAGGAAGAATACAATAAATCTTATCTCGAGGTCCCTAGCTCTTTTGATGGTCTGCATCTCGATATTGTCTGTCTCGAGGACTCTCTACCACATCTTATCTTGCTGCGACGTGCCAAGCTCTTACCACAAACGATATTCGTATATCTTGCAGCGATCCAGGCGAGCATGGGCCATCAGAGCGATACGTTACTACATCATAACAAAAGCTACGCATCGATCACATGTTTGGATCTTCTCCTCACAATCCGACCATGCAACAACCTCCTAAGCTTGAGGGGGATGGGAATAAAACCTACACAGTGACAGCACACTGTACAATTATTCATTCAGTCCCATGCATCTTTCATTGTCAGGTCTTTAAAGCTAGCATTCTTGTGCATCCATCGTCTAGACAAGGATACGGCCAGAAATCTTGACGGAAATCGCCTCTATTGCTATCGTCCATTGGAGGTATATAAGCACCAACCATTGCCCCGGCTATTTTATGGCCCGCCTATCAGTTTACCTGAAACTATTCATATTGAGTTTGAATTCTACGAGGCCATGTTAAGATTTCTTTATCGATATGCCCCAACAGCTACTCATCACACCCCCCAAGCCGCGTGACGTCTTTACGGAGCGACAACAGTGCCAGGTTGCTCAGCTTTTCCAAGACAGCAAGATCCCCTACGTTTATTTCCTGGCACCAAGCCTTGCCGCCCGGAGCCCGGACTATAACGCAAGCAGTTGGGTCGTCCCCGATAGATACTTCGGCCGAGCCGTCCGAACCCTTCAGAGGGCAGAGTTTCCGAAGTGTGTGCTGAAAAGAGAATGCGCCCTACGCTCCCTGGAATGCCTGCGACCCTTGCCCGACTATCATTTTCATTCCAACAAGTACCCCACCGTGGAGCAATTCGAGTACGGCCACCCCATATGCACCTCGATCGACTTGTACAGGAAGTCGACCCTACTATGGATGTTTCCAGACCCCCCGATTGACATCGTCACCCCACACGATTCCTGTTACGAGGCTCGAGGGCTCACCAAGCCTGGCTTGCGCAGCTACCTGCCCTTGGCCGACAAGCTTCCGGTGACAGTCCTGACCTTCCCCAAATTCATTGAAGCTTTCATCATGCTGGCCTGCCGCGACTGCGAGGGCCACTGGTCTTTCAAGTTCTGGATCGACTTCCTCCTGTTTATCAGACGGTATGAGGAGGGGGCGCGCCAGCGCGATCCCGCCCTCGCAGACGACGCCGATAAAGCCTACCCTCTCTGGCGGATGGAGATGATCGGCGAACCGTACCGGGATTACTACAAACGCTTAGTCTATTACGACTACGATCAACGCTGGGACAACGACTGTGGCACCCAAACTTTAAGGTTTCTGCAGATGACTTTGCGGGACGTGATAGACCTACCGAAAGGCGATGGCCGCCTTCTGTGGTGCTGCTGGGGCAAACCGCTCCCACAGCATAAAGATCACTCGCGGCCTGCGTGGAGGAACGTCCGGTGTTTAGGCGAAGGCCGGCCTGAGCTGGACTTGCAGAGACTGGGCACCCAACATCGGTGTGTCCATAAACTTGCTCCTGCTCACCCGAGACCATACCACGAGCGTCCTACAGCTTTCGCGCTACCCTCGCCTTCTACTTCTCCTGCACCTTCTGAACCTACATACCCCGAGTCTGATCTCTCAGATTCTGAACCACACGACTCATATTGGATGTAGTATATATCTTCATCGCGTTATATATTACTACCTTTCATGTGTGAATCGGTTCTTTTCGTGCTCTTGATCTAACGGGGTTGCCTCTTGATTCCCTGTTATACCTACGATACCCGTCGTTTCTATTTCTCTCGAAGTTTGGTGGGCAATACTCCTGCCGGAATCGCGACTTAGTCCGCACTTCAATTGTGATACTCTATACGAACGTTAAGAAAAATTTTATCTCATTCCAATTCCTTTCTGTAATTTAATGTAATGGCCAGAGAGTACAGCTTGTGAGTACATGTCCACGGACATGCTCCAACATCATCTGCTATGAGTCCCCAGGCATTGCTTGGCTTGGACGATTAGACTCAATGCCGTGCAGATCTACGGAGCACACCTGCTTGGCATGTTTACAGGCTACAGGCTGGATGATAAAAGTCCGCCAGCATCGACTGTACATCCCTCCAAAGCCAGCTCCGGACAGTCGCTTTCCGAGTGGTGAGGAGTGACCTTAAGGTACGCCCTTTGCATACTTTCGAGGTCTCAAGCGCTGTTGATGGCTGTTGTAGTGGGTAGAAATGACAGACCAAGAAAGGCAGTTTATTAGAAGAACCCACTCGGACAGACATGCTCCGTAGGCGGTGAACTCAGAAATCATGTGACTCGGCAGAATCACCAAGCCTCTCATTCCACCGGACAATCAAACATCCCATCCTTGATCAATCCTAGAACAAGGACGCGGGAAAGGAAAAGGCAAACTTCTCTTCCAGGTGTTATTACCTGCAGTCCAGCGCAGGTAGCGTTCTATGGTGTACTTTGTAGTTATGATACTGCCGAATATCGGCATCGGCAGGGAGTGGATCTGGTGGCTTGCTCCACCTGATCTCTGCCAGATTAGCTAATCACAATCACATGCCCATCCCGGGCGGACGAGGCAGCAAGAAATTGTGAGAGTCACTGCTGTGCAGTAGGTAGGGTAGAGGAGAAAAAAAAAAAAAAGAAAAGTGAACCTCACTTACTCACCGGGTGGACTCATCCGACCGATCGCAATCAGACAAAATGTGACTCGGAAAAACCTTTGTCTCGTCTGCCTTCTATCCGTCATCATGCTGTGTTCTCTTCTCCTCAGTTCTTTGTTACCGACCTTACCATCTCGGATCGTCGTCCTCTAACGCGCTCTGTGATCGTGGCTGGACGGTGCTCTACCTTCTACCCCGCCGGAGCGAAGACAGACTGCTATAAGGTGACAAACACCCCTTTCCAGCTGTACATCGGCGCTGGAGTCACCCTCTTACCAATTTCGAACCCGCGCAGTATTACCTTGGTCGCCTTTGCCTCCCTAAAAACCATACCTCGTCTGTTTTGTCCGACACTGTTGTTTTCCCTCCAACACTCACTTCCCGTTTCCCTTGTTTTGACGGCTGCCTTCCCATACTGCCGCCATGGGGAACAGCCCCGCTGCCATCATTATCGCCAGGTAAGACTTTACCCCCCACGCCTTCTGAGCTCAGTACTCAAAGAGGACACTGCTTACGCTCGCTGTTTCATCAGACATGGCGCCCGTTTGGATGCGGCCGACAAAAATTGGCATCTGACATCACCGACTCCCTATGATCCTCCCCTCTCCTACGGCGGTTGGCTACAGTCTCGCGCGCTAGGTGCTAGAATTGTCAACCTGCTACAGACTATGGACGATGAAGCAGACTCCACGCAGAATGAAGATGAACAGAAACTATCCCCTGTCCGTGCACAAAAACCAAAGCGCAAGCGCAGGATCATCATCCATACCTCTCCTTTCCTTCGCTGTCTTCAGACGGCTATCGCAGTCAGCTCAGGGATCTGTCAAAATTCCCCTGAACCGGACTACCAACAACCATATGCCTCGATCGCAGACCGAATTCACAATGCTACACCTCATTCTATATCGAATCTGACCTTGGAGACACCGCCGACCTCAAGTTCTCGATCAAATCCGGACAGCACGCGATGCCTCTTGCGCGTTGACGCTTTCCTAGGAGAATGGCTCAGTCCCGACTATTTCGAGCAGATTGTTCCGCCTCCATCGTCTGATCGACTGATTGCAGCCGCGAAAATCGAACTGTTGCGGCGGGAGCCGAGCTTTGTTCCTAAGGCAGATATCACCACCAAACCGTCCCTCGGTTTCTTCCCGGGTGGCTGGGGCAGCGCGTCAACTCCAGTGTCTCCCGGTCCAGAGCTCAATGCGATCAGCAAAAATGGAGCTTCACCTACAACAAACTCCACGCAGGGGCAGCGGAATCGTGCCGGTAGTTGTGACGCTTTGGGTGCCGGTGAATCCTCCCGCGGGCGGAAATTGCTGAGGAAGATCAACACCAACCTGCCGTCTATTCCCGACAGCGCATATGTGCCTCCAACGCCCAGCTATGCCATCTCTCCTTCCGACTCAATTCCTGCTGGCTATGTGACGCATGCCCGTGATGCCTGCGTGAAAGTCGACTATCAATGGGACAGCATGCGGAAGGAGATGAACTGGGGTAACGGGGGTGAATACGGGGAGGAATGGAGCTCAATGCATACGCGATTTCGCACTGGGATGGAACGCATGGTCAACTGGTACGACGAGCATGATACTTCAGTTTCTACTCGTCAGCGTCAGCGACATTCCAAAATGTTGAACGGAACCGGGGAAATCGCCCAGTCTCAAGATGATGACGACGAGACTGAGACGATTCTGGTTGTGATCACTCATGGAGCTGGCTGCAATGCTCTCATTGGGGCAATTTCAGGGGAGCCAGCGCTGGTGGATATTGGCACGGCGTCGCTTACGCTGGCGGTGCGCAACCCCGATCTACACGAGTCAATCGGGACTACTTCCACTGCTTCTGTTGGGTCCCTAGACTCGGAGCAGTCTCTGGATGAGCTGTCCAACCTGCAGAGCTATCGCCTGAAGAAGGTGGCATCCACAGAGCATTTACGAACTGGGGTTAGCACTTCTGTTGTCTCGTCCCCTGTCAACCTTACCTCGCCGAGCATGTCGACGTATCGCCAGCGTGTTACCCCGCGACAGTCGACGTCTCAAGGAATGTTCATCATTGGTCCCTCTTCTACATCTGGGATGGGCTCTCAGACCTGGACGTCGGCGCGGCCCTCGACCGCCACCGCCCCCAGTGGCTCGACGGGGCTATGGGGATCCGTGTCTGCCTCAGCTGAGCCAGCGGATGACATTGTGCCCAACTTTGGCGACTGGACCACGCCGGCACCCTTATCAGCGGTGGATCAACCGGTTGCCACCGAGCAAACCTGGACCAGTAATATCCCCCAACGCGCGATGTCGCAGCGCGGTCTGTGGGGTAGCGAACCCCTGCAAAAGGATCGGGAAGCGGGCACCAAACGGCGTTGGACCGTGACCGAACGACGAAGGCTCTGATTCGCATGGCAGGCATGTGATATTGCTCATTAGCTTCTTGGCGCTGGACGCATGGTGCTTGGACGTCAATCATGATTTCACGAATTCCTTTAGTCTAGCCATGTAGTAGCTTTGAAATCTTGCTAACTTGGGAGGCATGTATTAACATCATGGATTATGTATCTAAAACACAATATACCCACAACAACCAATCGAGAACAAAAAAATCATTCCGCTCCACCTTGATTCCTGCCGCAGCTTTTCACTGGTAGCATACTTCACTTAGCCATAGCATTTGATGACCTTCAGACCCTGGACCGTGGCTCTGACACTCTCGTCGCACCGTCCGGCCCGTATTGCCATTCTTGCCATTCGACCAGCTGCACAGCAAGATTGACACGTAGTACACACCACCCCAAAGCAAGGCAACAACCGCGGGGCTCGACCCAGCTGAGAACAAACAACAATCCTTCAAGGCCATCATTCAGCCTTACTCGAACCAGTCTAGCGAGAACCGATTGGTGAGAAATACCCCTCCCGGAGAGATTCCATCCACGATCCTTCCCGCCTGCGCGCCCCTCGGAGACATAATTATTCATCCTCTCCCCTTCCCTTCGCGGCGGGAATAACTCGGCTTCCGCAGTGTTGATTTGAAATCTCTGGTGTCTTAGCTTGATCGGTACGGACCGATATGCGGAGGAATTATGATGCCAGAGTTTGGAGACTATCCCGCAGGTATCAGGAATTGGAAGTGCAACTCACTACCTTATAGGTGAGTGGGCGGGGATCGATTGGGTTTAGGCTTACTTTGGCTAGCGTCCGTTGTGGGTTTTCGTTTGGTCTGTTTGGAATTTGGAGGGGAAGATCGCGGGGAAGGAAGGACAAGTGCTTTGTTTCTTTGTCCTTTCTGGCATTATACTGCAGGAAACGTGGGAACAATGAGGCTTGTTGATGATCTTCTTCAGACGGTGTTGAACGAGAGGAGTGATTACTATGCTCGGGCATGTCAGCGTGAGTATTTCTCCGGAGGAGGAAGATATAAGAAGACCTCAAGGTCAACGTTGGTTGACCATGCTCGTTACTGAATAACCGACGCCATCTTGGATTGACAGTGCTTCTGCGCTCAAGATCTCTTTGTCGTCGAATCAAGATCAATACTCCTAGCCTTCTGCCGAAAAAATGGCGACTCAACCGAGCATACCGGCCGACCGAAGCCTCAGCATCGATCGCCTGCCACTGGCACTTGCGGACGCAGTCACAGACTTGCTAGAGGAGACTGACTTGATCAGGTTCTCAGAGACCCAACGCGGCATCTATGATGCCTATCATCACCCGAAGTGCTCTGCCTGTACTTTTGAGCCATTATCCCCGCAGGACGTATTCTATATACACGAGTGGGCAGTTGTCAGCACCCGATTCACGGTCTTCGAAATACATCGGGGAAGGTCCTTCAGTCTCCCCAACGACAGAATCCGCCTGGCTCCGGCTATTGGCGATGGTCTCCGTCGTCCAGATGTCAGAGATGCCTTTACCGAGACGTTTGCCAATACACTCGTGGAAAGTGGATTGTCGCTGTTGGCCCTCGCTGTGGCTCGTCGTCGAAGGGACGTGGTGGATATTCTCCTCAGGTATGGTGCGGACCCCAACTACGGAGGTTATCCGTGTAAGCTGAGTCCTTTAGATTATGCGAAATTGTCCGCTTGCGACCCGAATGCCATGATGGGAGCTGACGCGGGCCCGCCCGAGGGCGAGGCCCAGGCTGCTGTGGCGATGGCCGAGACGCTGCTGCGCGCCGGTGCGACGTTCACCCACCGCGATGTATGGGACCTCATCCTGTGGTCAGGGCGGGCCGACCTTGTGCGGCTGGCGGCGGCGAACGGCGCGGAGCACGGCAAGATGCTCCATCACCTATATTGGTGCGACGGGAAGAATCAACCAGTGTTTCGCGGCGTGGACGCGCTGACTTCTATCCTTTACCACCCGTACCATGCCGTTATCGAAGGAAGGGTCAGCGGTGCCGTCATTCAGACGATCGTCAACGTCGAGCCCGTGCTGATGAACCATAGGGACAGTTTCGGCCGCACCGTCATCCACCAAGCAATGTGTTTGGGCATGTGGACGCTGGTGGAAGGCTTGATCCGCCTCCCGTCCACCGCCTCGCCTATAGCCAACGACGCCGGCAACCCCTTGAACATCGCGCTCTGGCTCGGAAAGACAGCGATGGCCGTCAACTTGATGGATCGCCCCGAATACGACTTGCACGAGATGCATAACCCCCCTGTCACATGCTCGCTCATTCATAAGAAAAGCGTGCCGCTTATGGTTGCCATCGAATGCAACGCTAGGTCCCCGCTCAGTCTGCGTGTGTTGGCCACCCATCGCAAGATGGCTTTGCCGTTCAAAGGAGCGCATGGCCTCGACATAAAAGCGTGCGCGCTGCAGATGGCGCAGGTCTATCGGCTTGCTGCTGAAGACATTGCTTTGATCGAGTCGATCCCGCAGCGGTAGTTTTTTGTTGTCACCAGAGCTCTTTTTGTGTGTGGCTGCATTTTGTGGGGACGACACCACGAAGGTGGGTTCTTCAGGTAGGGCGCTCTTCTTATCTCGCTTTCCCAAAATCTATCATAAAACAATGATCATCATTCATTGACTTAACCTGTGCCTTTCCCTTCCTGTAGCAAGAAAGAGTAAAGAACAATACTTGTAAATGATTCTCGGGGACATGGATAGGTATATCTCAAGCTCAGTTGGAGGCTTTCGATCGATCAGATAACTGTTCACCAACAACCCATGAATGAACTTGAACTCACGACTTCGCGTTGATACGAGTAGGTCTATGAGCATCGAAGAATGTAAAGCATGTCAACGGAGACTTGTCTGTATAAAGCTTCATCTTGTGGTCTGTTTTCGTCATCTGGTCTAGAAATCTGGTTTTGTCTGATGCGAAGCATTTTCTCTGTCTCTGTTTGAACTGAAGGTGCAAGCTCGATTCAATATCTAATTCCTTGTGCCTGCTCTGGCTGTTGCTTTCGCTCGTTGAAGAACTTCCACTTACAATTTGGGTAGAGTCTTTCCACGTCTTGGGTCTTGAATATAAGCTGCTGAGGGAGAGCGCTCGCCACCAAATCAACCCTTGCATCCATCGATGCTTCTATCTGCGATCGATGTCGAACCCACCCAGTGAGATTCGGAATTCCATTCGTGCAGAACACCGTGTGTGGCAAACATGTTAGGGATGCCCTTTCTTCGTGGCGTGGTGCTGAAAATCAAGGATCTTGGGGTTCCGGTTCATTAACTGTTTACTTAGGGATAACGACTTGGGTATATGGTATTGAAAATATTATTTGCAGTGTTCAGTATTGTGCGTTCGTCTTCTTTACTCCCGCATCGCAATATATTTGACGGTGTCTGGGCTCGGATCAAACCGCCAAGAGCTATTTCCTGCATGATGCATTTAGAACACTAGAGATCCCTGTTTGCTGGGAAAATCCGGTTCTATGCACACGCCTAATGACAAATCGCCCTGTCTCTGGGGACACCTCATCCGAACAATGGGGGAGGCTGGGAATTCGATGCGATGGCTGTTGCCCGTAGCCGCCACCCAATTGCTCAACAGGCCTATCTATCAAATCAGGTAGACTATTACACAGCTCTAGATAGCCAGAGCTCTGACCAGACGCTTGTGCAAGGACCACATTCTGGCGGGTCTGGCGTAGACAAGCGTTTCTGCCTCAGGTGTCGACAGCTACGTAAGCGCAGCGGACGGGGGGATCTCGTCCAGCCACTGGAATTTACTATTTTGGGCGGCGCGGGCAAGCAAGCTGAGAGGTGAATTTAAATACGCCGCCCACCAAGGCGGGCCTCGATCTGGTCCCCCTCAATGTTCCAGCCTCCATTCTCTCAATGCGAACCTTCCCCTTTCCTCCCCCCTCCATTACTGACCTGTCCTGACGTTGCCCTCTCTCTTTTGCATTGAGTGCAACCGAGATCATGTCCGCCCCGCGACGCAATGGCCAGCCGCCGCTCTCGTGTGAACCGTGCCGCAAGGCCAAGGTGCGCTGCGATAACGCGACCCCGGCCTGCCAGAACTGTATCCGTCGAGGCAAGGCCGACGGCTGTGTCTATCCCATCTCCCCCGTAACACGCACCTGGTACTCCGACAATGCCCCGTCGCCGACCGCGTCGCCGCGCTCACAGGGCCGCCCGGATTCCCTCATTCAGGGCGGCCGGTCGACCCCCAACGGCGACGAGAAGCTCGCCATGGGCCTGCCCCCAAACAACAACTCCGCCATGTTCAGCGAGATGGACGAGCAGTTCCGGGGGTCACTGTACATCGATTCCTCCTCCGCGGGCCGGGCCGAACCCGCCACACCAGATCCGAGGCAGGTTCAGATGGGCGCACGACTGCTCGCCTTGCTGTTCGAAAATCTCCCCCTGTACGAGCACTTGGCTGAAACATCGCTCGATGTCTGGCCCGAGGGCTGCATCCTGGGCCACCGTCTTATCACGGGCATGTTCGAGGCACTGGAGGATATCCTAGAGGCCCTGACGTCCGACCCCAGCTATGTTAAGGACCGCCATTCGACCATGCTGCGGTGGTCGCAGAAGATCTTCGATGACAGCTCGAAGGCCCTGACCGTGCATGCTTCCACCACGCCCGAGGACTACATCCGTCGGCTCTCCTCGCGGTGGGAGGGTATTGGCCTAGTGTACTCGATTGTGGGACAAGGTGCCATGCTGGAGCGCGATTGGCGGTCCATTCGCGAGCGTGAACGCAACGTGCCTCGTGACCAGAAGTCGCTCGCCGCCCAAGCCGTCTCTGCCAGCGATGCTTGTCTTCAGTTCTGTGACACTTTTGGGGCGGTGGATGATTCGCTCGGCTGGCTCTTGTTCCAGCACCTTCATTTGCTGACTCTGGTTTATGGTGAGAATGGTATGTTTCTGCCGTCCCTGTGGATTCAAGGGCTAGACGGACGCTAACGATTTGTAGATCCCCGAGCTTGGAGAAAGCTGGCTGAGCTTGCAACTGTCGCCTTCACCCTTGGCTCCAATCAGTCGGAAAAGGACACGAAGACGCCGTTCTTCGTGGTCGAGCTTCGCAAACGTCTAGTTGCAGGCGCGTACAGCATCGACAAACAGCTGGCAACTTCCTTGGGCAGACCTCCCCAGATCAGCTGGCGCTACTATGACGTCCAGTTTCCGCTCGACCTGAGCTATGATGAGATCCTGGCGGAACCGAAAATCCGCGAGGCGGCCATCAGTAAACTTGACAAGACCGGCTGGAACACCCAGGGCGTCGTTGGGAAGTCAGCGTGGCTTCGCATCGCTCTCCTCATTGGCTCGACCCGGGAGCAGATCCTTGAGTTGTCCCTCAGTCGCCGTATTGACGATTTGACACGGAAGGTTCAGTAAGTGCATTGATACACCTGTAAACCCAAAATATTGCTTACGCGTTGTGTCTAGGGAGGTGTCGCAGCAATCTCACAAAACTTGGAACGAGCTGCCCAGCTTCCTGCGCTGGCGGCCTGGCTCTCCGGACCCGAACGGGTCTAGCAGTGTTCTGCTGCCTCTTTACCTGAACTTTCTCTACAACGACTTCCTCCTCTATCGCGTGTTGGTCAAGCGGACACAGAGCGGAGGCGAGGGGTTGATCAGCGTCTCGCAGAACATCTTGAGCACCATCCTTGAGCTCATTGGGAAAGAGATCGGATCTAGGGCAGGCACCTACAATGTTGGGTGGAACGTACGTTTTGCCAATGCTTCCATGCCGATCATATGCACTAACAAGCTACAGGCATCATCCTTTGGCATTCCGGCAGCCGGGGTCTTAGCGATCGAGCTCCTCCGTCAGTCCGAAGCCCAGTCTCAGCTCCAAGCCACCACTTTCCGCCGATCGGAGGTGATCCAGAAACTCACCGTCTTCGCGTCCCATCTACAGTACGTCGTGCGGCCACACGACGGCATGTACGATGTCTGCCAGCGTGCCCGGAAGGTCATCTCCAACATCCTCGATCGGGTGCTGTCGGTCAGCCCGTCTCCGATGCCCGCGTCTCTGCCCGCCGATGTTCTGGCGACGAACTGGCTAAACGGGGAGGCTGTCACCTTAGATGACGGCACTGACTTGTACCGGTGGATTGAGAGTCTCTACCCTGATACCACTGGCGCCGCTTCCTGGGCTTGAACTCCACATTCATGATATGGAAACGATTGATGAATAGCCGATGACTGTGGGGCAGATCGAGGTCTTTCTGCCGCCCGCAACCTACCATGTTATGACGATATACCCCCATGACCCAAGACGAACCAAAAGTGTGCAGGTTTCGGTTGACTTGTATGAAGAAAGCCGCTTTATTTGCTCGTCAATGTTGTATTCCAGGTCGCCGACATTTTCTTTTTCTATTTTCTGTGGATTTCCTTTGCGTTCCTCCCAGCTTCTGGTGCAATTGATACGTGATGACCTGAAATGTACTTGGGCCACAATGATATTTATGCCATGTAGCGTCTCCCGACCGGCGCGAGACACGTCAGTCAGCATATGCAGTTACTCGTAATTCGGCGAAACTTCTTGTGAACTGAAGCGATATAGTTCCATTTTAGAGTTTCTACTATCTGCTCTCAACGAATCGGACAGTGCTCGCCCTGTCTGATGACTCTGTAGGACAGATACTCCGGACTCCGTTAGGACTACTGAGGCAGCTCAGAGTTGAGAGGTGTTGCGCCTGGCTATGTTTAGAAGCACTAGTGCGGGTTGAAGGGCGATAAGTTACCGGTCTATTGACAAGCCGATAAGCACCATGTGATCACCTGGGAATGTGGGGCAGGTTGTATTGGGGAATGTGATGATAACACTGGCGACTGGAACTCCGTCTGGATTCTCTCAACTCTGCGCATTTTCGCTCAAGTCTCAAGAGTGATGACTCAATTGCAGGTTTTAGTCATTCCAAGAACCATCCGGCTTAGCGACCGAGGTTGACCGGATGCTCGGGATCAGCATTGGGCTGAAGGAGACTTGGAGAACCTTCGTGACTCCGCTGTCTGTCCTCCGCCACCGCGTAGATCCCGTGTGTCAATCGTGATCCACTGATTGGTCGGCCAGCTCCGCATTTTCCGGGTGCCTGCATGGCTGCCTTGATGCCTGGTACGGTGCCAGACCCAGGGTACTGCGTCACTGCCCCATAGTCCCGTCTCTCTCTTCCCCCCCATTCCTGTCCTTGTACTTGTACACATCCATCCCTTTATCTCTCTCTCATCCTCTTTCTCTCCTATCTCTGTCTTACTGTTTCTCTCTCGTTTGCTGCCTCATTTGCTACATATTATCTTGTCTGTCTCTACCTTGATTGGAAATAAGGCATGTCAGCTGTCGCAAACGACGGTTACTCCGTCATCCACACCAGTGGCCGAACCGGCGCCCCCGATCTCCGCTTGATCCATTACAACGACGTCTACCACGTTGAGTAAGTCGTTTCCTTTGTCGCAATCTCCAGAGTAAAGACCGCCGCTAACAATCCCTTCCCATAGACCAGGATCCGCAGAGCCCGTCGGTGGTGTACCACGCTTCCAGTCTGTCGTTGATTACTATCGTTCCGACCCCGCGTTCGCCGGCCATCCCGGCGTGCTGACCTTCTTCTCCGGCGATGCCTACAACCCGAGTCTAGAGAGCTCCGTCACAAAGGGGAAGCATATGGTTCCGTTCTTGAACAAAGTGGGCACCGATGTCGCGTGTGTCGGGGTATGTCGTTTCTCTGTTCCTGCGCTGTCATTGTCTGTGTTTTCTTGGTTGTGGCGGAAAACGAAGCTGACGGCTGAATACTGGCTTACTAGAATCACGATCTCGATTTCGGAGTCACGCAATTCCGCCATTTACGCACACAATGCCAGTTTCCCTGGCTATTGGCTAATGTTATCGATCCCGCATTGGGGGTCGATGTACCCATCGCTGATTGTGAGAAGACCTGGATGCTGACTGCGTCCAATGGCATTAAAGTTGGGGTGATCGGGCTCGGGGAGAGGGAGTGGTAAGTTTTGTGAGCCCACACCGCCACTCGAGACGTCATTTTGCTAACCTGTTTTCAAACGCTAGGTTAGGAACTATCAACGCCCTACCCCCGGATCTTATCTACAAATCCGCATCGAAAACGGCCCTGGAACTTGCGCCGCGGCTGCGCGAACAAGGCGCGGATATTGTTGTCGCCGTCACCCACCAACGTGAACCGAATGATTATAAGTTGGCGGAGAACTTGACGCCAGGGCTGGTGGACATTATCTTAGGGGGTCACGATCACTTCTATGCGCACGCTGTGGTCAACGGGGTTCATATTCTGCGGTCGGGCACTGATTTCAAGCAGCTTAGCTATCTGGAGGCCTGGCGCAAGCCAGACGGTGCGGGATGGGACTTCGACATCGTGCGCAGAGACTTGGTGCGATCGATTCCTGAGGACCCGTCGACCAGGGCCATGGTGGGCCGGCTGACGTCGAGCTTGAAGGCGAAATTGGAGAAGCCTATCGGGTATACCGCTCGACCGCTGGACGGTCGGTTCTCGACTGTACGGCAGAGGGAGTCCAACCTCGGCAACTTCGCCTGCGATCTCATGCGGTTCTACTATGGTGCTGACTGTGCGATGATGGCTGGAGGCACCATCCGTGGCGACCAGATCTACCCGCCCGGAGTGTTGAAAGTCAAGGATATCCTGAACTGCTTTCCTTTCGAGGACCCCGTTGTTCTACTTCGCATCAAGGGCAAAGCGCTTTTCGATGCCTTGGAGAATGGAGTCAGTCAGCTTCCCGCGTTGGAGGGACGTTTCCCGCAGGTGTCGAACATCTCATTCAGCTTCAATCCGTCGGCGCCGTCAGGGTCGCGGATTAACTGGGCTAAGATCGACGGTCAGCCCATTGACTTCGATCGCAGCTACCTGCTTGCCACTCGCGGATACATGGGGCGTGGCAAAGACGGCTTTACGTCACTGCTCGTACAGTCCGAGGGTGGCGTAGTGGAAGAGGTCGTCGACGAAGAGAGTGGCATTCTCATCAGCACTTTGCTCCGCCAGTACTTCCTTAGCCTGAAAGTCCTCGGGAAGTGGCAGCGCTGGAGTCAGAGCTTGACTCGCCACTGGGACACGGTGCACAAGAGTCTGCACGGTGATGGATGGCTGAAAGCCCCTTCGGCCCAGCCGTCCCCGGCCTCCGAGAAGGTCCCCTACCATGTGCAGCGGCCGACGTTGAAGCGCACGAAGCAGAAATACTACTACGGACGCTACTCGCCGAGCGACTCCTCCGAATCCGATAAGTCCGATCAGGCGTCGCTCGATTCGGATTCCGATACTGACCCGGAGGTCCTGTCGGCGCCACACCCGACAACGAACTATGTCACCCTGCCCGCTAAGTCGGCCATGGAGGAGGAACATCGTCTGCGTCTTGCTCGCAAGGTGACGCGCCTCTGGATGCGCAAGGCCGGGCTGCAACCCTCGCCGATCAATGACTCGGAAGATCTGGGAGGATTCACACCCACGTGGACGCCTGGTATTTCCCCTAGATTGGAGGGGCGCATTGTTATTGAAGGTGCTTGATATAGTTTTTTCTTTTCTTCTCTCTTCTCTTTTTTTCTTCCGGTGTTGACTACTTCATTGGTTTTGGGTGTTGTATAAGAGGGAAGCAAGCATTTCGGAGTATTTCGGGTTTGGGTATGAGTCATGATCTATACAACATGAGCATTTGTGTTATAGTTTGGATATAATCATGTTAATAATTGAGATAGACTCATATAGAGTACTTTTGAATGATTTACTTCTACTTTGTAGGATTGTTGGGTGCTTGAAGTTGGAGATATGCTATTGCTTGGTGGTACTAGTGAGTATTGCAGATCCTATCCAATTACCACAGTTGCTGATAGATCGACAGGTACACAATGTTAGTCTCACCCAATATCATCCTTGGCGCATCTCCGCTGTTCCGTTCGCCGAACCCTGCGCTAACATAATAGGACTGTCGTCACCTCCACAACCATCTTGCTAATTCTAAGGGTGAATGAACATATCATAGTGACGAAATCCACCTATCCCATTGAATACAGACTCCCAGCAGTGACTACCCTCTATCTCCATCCTCAGACTTCTACTGCAGCCTATTGAATAGACAATGACAATACGAGGTAGATATTCACATCCGCCGCCAGGTGAATAATGAATCCTTAGCAGCTGGTCGATATCAAGCCAATCGCTTGACCAGCTCCGGACCAGGGCGTCTTCTTCCCTCTTACTTCTTCCTCCCTTCCGATACCTTCTCTTGTCTCGCTCACAGTCTTCGTTACTACCTCTTCTGTTCTTCTGGTCTTTCTGTATCAACCTCTCGTTCCATACCTCTTACACCGAAATCTCCATGGCCCATTCTGAATACTCCTATCTCCATCTACTTAGAAGCCGCTTTGGTCGTTATCCGATATCCCTCGCCTCAATAACCCTCAATCCTGAAAGCAGTCCACATCAGGATCTTCTTCGAGCGAACGCGCCCAATGCCGCATTCTGCTGCGCTGACAAAGCCACCAGCTTCCTTGTGCATATTACTCGGTGTGTGGGTGTGGTTGGTGAGATAGAGAGAGACCTTATACAGAGCACCCTCTGGCTGTACGAACAAAAAGACCACATCACCAGGACATGTCACGACACGGTAAGTTGAACTCCTATGCAGACACTCTTTTAAGCATGATTTTAAGCACAGGGGCTAATTAGGATAATAGATCAATGAACCTCTAGAGCTTGGCGTTGTTAAATACCTGAACTATGCAGAGAGCACATCGGCAGAACAAGCCAAGCCACGATAAGTCTGAGCCCTATCTCGATACTCTTCTTAGCACGGTGGCTAAGTAGTTCAAGGCTTTCTGTGGCCAATGGCCATACATACGAAAAGAAGAGGGAATGGCTTCTCTTCATGTGCCCTCTTATACGAGTTTCTGGTTCTAGGCTGGTGCGGACTCCCCTCGATGCCCCACTCCTCTGGTGTGTGCAGTTCACGGAACGAGATCGGCGTACTCCTGGCCTGGTCTCCTATTAGCACGAAGCTTGAGTGGAGGTGACCATGTGGGACTCGTAAAGTCGCACTCCGAAGCTTTTGATTTGTCTTATCACGCCTCACTGTGTCTATGTCGAACGGGTTCTCTGATGTGGTCAGTCCAAGAAAGACGCCGCCAATTTTCTCCCTGTCACATCCCAGGCAAATCGACATGGCTATAGGAGGCCCACTCATACAAAGATCAAGTTAAATCCTCATTTTTAGCCCGTTTTCACCATCAACGTCCAATTATAAATTCTAGCCGAGGTTCCCTTCGTTCCTGCGGTGTTTTTCTGTCTGAAGTGCTTGCGCACCTCGGTAAAGAATTATTAACGTGACTCCATGGAGCTTTTTTCGCCTCAGTGTCGTTTTGATGCTGTTTCTTCCATTAAATGCGAACAGTGCGCGAGCCGCAAGACCAATTGTTCCGCGGTAAGTACTGTTTCAAGGCGGCAAAACCCCAACCAAACGATGATTAGACAGCGTCGGGTATGTCTCCCCGGCAGAACTCATCAACAATATATTGTTCCAGAGATTGGTCTCTAGCGTGTGTTGGATGTTTCGCTCGCTCTTTATTTAATCTTAAAGATTTATTACCTTTTTCAAAAGCATGACACTATTCTGCCACTCTACCAGCTATCTCTCAGCATAGACGATTTCCAGCCTGCAGATGAGCAACGTCCTAGGCCGACTTACGCAGCCCAGCACTGCAACCCTCGCGTGCTAGTTTTCCTAATCATGACCGGGACAAAGGACGAACCACTATAACGGCCTCTATACCGCGTGTACTCCGCCTGTAAACGTTGATGTCCGCCTGTGAACGTTGATGTCCGTTTCTCCGAGTTCCAATGTGGGAAATGGGCATCAACATTCGCGGGCCGAATAGCATCAATGCGACAATCGCGGTGCGCAATATAATTTTCACTTCCACAGCATTTAGAGTCTAGACTCTAAATGTCACCCGCCGACACTCCTAGAGATCTTTCGCACCCATTCCGAGGACCGTGGGAATGGCTAATGGGGGCAATCTCGCTCATGAGCCTGCGGCCGGAAGATCGATTCGCCAGCGGCTCTGGCCAGACCAGGCTTCTTTTATCTTCTCAGTGCTTTGATGCTAGATATGAATATAGCACGTGCAGCTCGAAGTCGTCTCATATATCTCCCGATCATGGCAGCCGGCCTTTGTTCTCTTCACTCGTGGCCTATACTGTCTTTCTACAGCCTCCTCCACCTCTCTACGATCTTCATCATTCTACCTTTTGATACTGTGACATAAAAATATATCTTCAATTGCAAGCAGGTTACAGACCCAAACTGTTATACACTCACATTAAACCCCTCTGCTGACAGAACCCAGACAAACATGTCGGCGGCGATTGCCTGTGTGGCTTATGACAATGTCTACACTCGCTTGGCCACCACGGTGGGCTTCGTCGCATTAACCGCCGCCACCTCGTCTGCCCCTGCAAATCTGGTCGCCGGCGTCCACAGCCCCTTTCCGACCTTCACCGTTGATGCCGATGGGGATGTCGTGATGCAGGATGCCCCGCCCCTGACCGACAATGATGAAGATACCTTGATGACAGACGCGCCTTGATTGTACGTATGCGTCATGCGCCAGCTGCAAGCTCTGGCTAACAAAACAGCAGGAATAAGGGTTAAGCATGCTAGGAGGAAAGAGAGGCTTTCCTCTGTCTCTTTGCCTAATTGTCCTCTTCGCCACTTTCTACCTGTGCTCGCTTCTCACCTCGTCCCCGCCCTCATCTTCGTCGTCTTCTTTTCTCCTCCCACCGTATCTTTCCTTTGTCAGTCTATGTACACTATGTGAATGGCCACAGGCCTGATCGGCAATCTTGCTAGCGCTGGAACATTTACGTTCAACTCGCGAATCCGATCAATGACACAAGATCATCTCGAAAGTTACGGAAGCATCGACGTCGTTAGCTCAGGATTTCTCAGATTCACTAGAAATCTACAAACTGGTCAGCGGCAGGCCACTGTCAAGCCGATAAATATCAGTACCAAGACAACACATTCGGATCGTTACCTGTGACCGCTTGAAAGACGAAGATGCGGCTGGAAATTATATCGTGAGGATGAAATCAACTCATTGGTCTGCTCCTTTCGTTGTTTCATGGCTTCTTCTTGGGTTGTCTCGGTGATAAAGGTCCAGGGAACCGCAATTTCCCGTCTCGTGGTTCGAGCATCACACTCCCTCAGGATGCTTCATCCTCGCTATAGCTCGCTATGGACCTACAAAAGGTGTCTCGGACAACAAATAAGATAGGTGGCCCCACGGGTCTTGGAGGAAAATACGATCATAACATAGGTACAAAAACGCTGGATATGTTCTACTAGGAAAGTCCGCAGGTCAGTATGGGTCGAACCCCCAGGGTGACCTAACCTGCATGATCGTCGCGAACAAAAAAGGCATCCAGGACACCTGGATAGATTTCACTCGGGAAGTTCGCAGCTTTTTAACAAAGGAGGGCGCCATCAACAGCCCGGTCGAGATGCTCGACCCGACCTTCTTCAAGGGGGTGAGCACATCGCCATGCACACCAAAGGACGCGATTTTCCATGTTTGGAATAAGGTCCGAGATGAAATCG
The DNA here is from genome assembly GCF_003184865.1 of Aspergillus homomorphus CBS 101889. NCBI lineage: Eukaryota > Fungi > Ascomycota > Eurotiomycetes > Eurotiales > Aspergillaceae > Aspergillus > Aspergillus homomorphus. Next base: position 417,202 of record NW_020291903.1, read on the forward strand.
AGATGAGTGAAGAGATACCGATGCGATTGTCGGTCTTTTTCCACGGTGGCCTCTGGGAACCGTGGAGAAAATGCAACCACACCCAAACGAGTGAAGAAAATACTGCTGCTGTTGTCGGTCTCTGCTCAATCTCTGGACCGGAGATTACAATAATCTGTCGCAGACTACTAGATCTGCGATACACGCTGCCACTTATTGTGGCCAGCCTATGCCTTGCGTATAATCGAGTTGGTGGCGCAGAATGCCGAAAGAAGCAAATCATCTTTCAGCATGTTGAATAGAGCATCATTCCTTCTGATGGGTGTTGATTTGTCTCGACCGGTGACTGTTCCTTAAAATGAGAACTGGGCTTTCCGCTCGATTCAGGTCCTGAAATGGGCTACAACTTCTGCTTTACGGCGATGCACATCTTTGCAATATACAAAATCCTGGGCTGAAGCTTGCGCACCTTATGCCACTCCGAACAATGATATGGCTTCAGCCAGATGCGTATTGACTTTAGCAATGAGGAAGGCTACTGGGATGCAGTTGGTTCCGGGGTATATGGACGAACCACACCTGCGTGCAAATGATAATATTGCAAGACAAAAGCTGAGAGACTGGAAGGAGGTGGAAGAAGTCCGAACATGAGACCCCTTGCGGTCTCTGATTACGGTCAGAAGTTAGGCAAGGCGCTTGCTTGGGCCAAGCGCACTGCGATAGCTAGACACAATGACCGGGCAGGTCCTAAGAGCTTAACAAGAAGCTCAGCCACAGCCTGAGGCTTCTTTCGTTGACTGTTGCTCGAGGCTTGGGGTGGTTTTCGGTCATGGTCGTCTCCCTGCCGTTCATAAATTCATTGTTGAGATTACCTCTGTTGGTGATGATGTGAATTGCTCTCATGGTCAGAATTGGCTGCGGACAGCACCATGAGGGGCAACATGACGAAGCTGCTTCGGAGATAGGGCTTGTCTCAGGCGAAGCGTACAGTCATCACATTCCTCGGCTATAAAGCTGGACATGCAATGGTTGGTCTCCATACACATGCCGTCGGCATATTCACAGATGCCGGACAAGTTGATGATCTGATAACTGGCATTTCTACTTCCGCGATGCGCTGCAGGAGTTGCAACAGGTGGCTGCTTTACTTTACCCAACCCGGTCCAGCAACAGGCGCAGCGATCAGCATCGTTCCACCACAAGCTACACGAGTTCCTCTGCTCGCCATTCGCAGACACCATCCATACAAGCTCATCGATGTAATCGACGATCGAAGCTCGGTCCTTCTTTCTCGATGCGGTGCCTTGCTTCATGCACCGGTAACCCTCAACACGTCGTTGAGGTTACGGAGATCAACTTTTCTGCATAATAGTCTCCCAGAAAATCAGCACAAGAACAACCACATAAGTCAAGTGATTCTTCGGAGAAATAGATGAATTAAATAGGCTTCCACAATTCGCAGAACAGCTCTTATCTCTGGTCCCGATCACATCTCCGGAACATAACATGCACTCTTCAACACTAAAGTCCCACCGGTGCTCAAGGCCCATTTCACATGGGACCTCTATTCCCATATCTTTAACAAATCTGTCCATACGGATAGCCAGAACACAACGTGCGTGAGACTTTATATACGCTCACCCTGAATGGCCTCGTTTGCCGAATGCGTTGAGTGTGCAAACTAGTCAGCATCCGGCATATCCCTGAACATCCACATGCTACTGCAAGAGGATCAGGAATTACTCTTCTGATTACGACGTCATTTATCGGTTAATCCTCGTCGTCGAGAGCCTCAAGCGGCGGATCAACCGCTCGATCATGAGTATGGTTCATTCCATGGGACGTCAGGAGCCTGGTTGACGGGTTTCTTGCGTAAGGTATTCAAAACTGGAAATGGAGGAGGAAGAGAGAACCCCTTCGGAGCCCTTCTTTGACTCGAAGCAATTTTCAAGCCCCTTGAGGTGTGTTTCGCATGCACTTAAATGTGTCGTGGTCGAGGGCCAGCAATCGTGGAAAGCTCCCCAGAGCTAGCCACCGGAGGCATTTTGGTCTTCAAAGCAAGAAGGCCGAATTGCTTTGTCCTACCGTGGCAGCATCAGGCTTTTACTATTCAGCCCAGCGTTCAGATGAGTAAGTTAGGTCCTTGGTCAGAAATCGTTGTCCGAAAACTTGGGACAGCTCTCGCGGTGCGGAAAAAAGCTACGCTGGTTTATGTACAGACGGAAACCCTTCATCAGAGGTGGCCACAAGCCGTGAAGGACCATGAGTTCTTTTATCCAATGCCCAGGATGAAGAACAACTTGACCGAAGTCATACAGACTATTACCAGTTCGAATCTAGGGAGCAAATGGATGATGATTCGAAAGCGTAAGCCGCCACTCGAACATCAACATACCCAAGTTCGAGCAATGAAAGAGAACGACTTGCTAGAATGCAATGATCTTATTGCAAACTTGGAATTGACCGCTTTTGACTTCGCCACTCTAAACACTCATGGAGGGGTGCATTATCGACAGGGATTCTGCAGTTATCCTACATCCTACAATGTATGGTGATTGTGGATATTACGATACTGGGAAAGAATTTTCAAGCCCGATTCAAACAGCAGTACAATATCTTCGTTCGTTGATCATAGGAAAGCCGGTTGCTTGCTCTACTGCTGTCCTTGAGTACAGTAACCAGGACATGCGAAGCAGTTACCCATCAGACGAACCTATGTGGTGAAGCTAGAGTTCGCCGGGCTTATGGCATGGACAAAATGAGCAGTATGTGCATGGGAGCCAAATGGAGGTTGTTTGCGATTGTCGAGTAGAGCCATTCGACCACCCAAAAAAGTCCGATATACCTGGTTCAGTGAGGACTTTTACCACCATGAGCCTGGTCAATACTCTGCCACGTCTTGACAGCGCTCTAGAACAGTTCCACACTGCACGGGATCTTACAAACCTGGGCCTTGCTAGCACTGTCACAGGAATGCCGGCTGTTTTTCGTGTGGGTTGTGGTACCGGGTCACCTCGGCGGCTCGGGTGGGAACTACCACTGGGGGTCCAGTGGCACCCGCTGCAGAGGCCGTCTTCGCAGAATGCTGAACTAGAGGTGTCTCACGCATATCCGCGTCCTCCTCTTACTCCACCACCCACTCCAGCTCTTGCGGCAAGAGCTAAATCCCAAGAGAGGACTGGATATATTCACCGGTGCTTTGTTGAACCATGATGAGAAATGTATACCATATCATGCCTGCTACGTGTCCAAGCCCGTTCCCCACGGCTGTGTACGGGCATTCGTAACCCTTAACGCAACTATGGCGAATTGAGAGTCGGTTTGGTCCGCTGTCCCAACTCAGGCGCAGTTGATACAACGTCTACAACGCATACCTACAACTCCGTCCACATCTACAATAACTACAATAAGACGAGCTGCACTCAATTTCCACCGAAGCAGAGCCCATCGCGCCTCCGGCAAGCACAACAAGTGGCGTCTCGCATCACAACGTTGACGTCGACACCGTAATGCCCGATGCGCCTTCATTAGAGGTGCGTCCAGATCGCCCACCAAAGGATAAATAAATGCTGACTGGTAACCAGGAGGAGAACCAGGAAGACGGGAACAGTCGATACGAATGAGGAGGAGGAAGTTGGATCTTGAAAATACAAGGAGGACGGCCATCACCCCGACGCTCCATCGAGCAAAGGCTCTATCGTGCAGATTGACCTGAACCGTATCTGACAGTGATCTGCGCCATGCTATACAGTTTCGCAATGGCGGAGCTCAGCTTCAATTACGCGTCTACAGGGGAAGGAGAGCCCACACTCTGCAAAGAGCTCGACTTCCTGGATCCATTCCACTCACGTATCGTCTGGAATTGCTCTATATTTTGTTCCTCTTGACCCGTCCGGAGGTAAACAAAATTCTATTGGGAAGAAATGACTACACTCTACAGTATGCCAACATCAAAAATCCAAACCTCGACAATTTAGTCCAGAATCTTTTAGACAATTCTATGTCCAAATCACTCGAGCTCGACAGACTTTTGCGCAAAGCGCATATTTCGTATTACGAGACGGTATAGATGCATTATTCCACCCCCTCTTCGCCATGATTCTCGCGAGAAAGTTCCTCATGTCGAAATTCATGCCGCAGCAGGCAACAAACTCTCGATCAAGGAAGCTCTGGATTACCTGAGCAATTTTAAAAAGAAAGAAAACACCCGACAATGCGGCAAGACGAGCGACCTTTTCTTGCAATGACTTCTAAAAAAATCCCCTTGATCATTGATTCACTATTTTGTGATGAACATGCGTCTACATGGGCAACCCTGAACAACGGTGATGTTTCAGCTTCGGATCAGAATAAAGTTCAACTCAGACAGCATAGATCAAAAGCAAACTTTTGTGATGCAAAAGCCGACAAGAGATTTCCTGCGAGTGAGAGTATTACTGGCCTCGTGGTTGCACTATATGGTTTAAACAACCCACCCAGTAACTTGGCCAATGTTAAACCTTACTACTATGAATCTTACCCTATTAGCCACCCGAACCTTATGCTTTTTTTCTCTTAAGCAGATTCCTTTTCTACACCAACAGCTCCTTTCTTCTTGATCCTATGGTGTTGCCGGGCGGAACGCCGGCGGCGGCAGTCCTTCAAGGTGCACTTATAGCAAAGGGCTTGGGATGCGGGGGGGGGATACTGAGTATGGCGGCCTGTTTTGGCACGCTTACTCGAATTTCTGTTTTTCGATGTCTCTATAAATCCGAAAACTAACCGGCCCTGTGGCCTTATTGCCTCTGCTGCTCTGCTTCCTTGCTTCACATGCAGTCTCTTCGGGAAGCTTTTCGCAATCTCGCATGGCATTATCCTGATCGAGCTCACGAGCTTCACGTGACTCTTAACGAGCTTCACGTATCCGAACCCGTGTCCGCTGCAACGAATTCGCACCTCAGATGGAGGCCATGCCATAGCTGGCGGTTTGATCCCGCGGGAGACACGGGATGAATTTATCGCATAGGAGATTGGCAGTGAAGGAGCAAGGCATCAAGCATATCTTCGGCCCGGTAACCGCTTCTTGGTTTACGGGGTTGGCTGAAAGGGTCGAGCAGATGATGGTCCAGGGATTGAGATAAGGAGCAGCGACATCGCCTCACTGGCTTTTCGAGTGGGATCAATGGATCGAGCCAGTGGTTCATGCCATCAACACGCGGGCAGTGCGTCCAGATCAAGTAGTATCTTTGACTGTGTCTACGTCTCCATATACAGAGTCGGGATACTTTTCAAGACTGAATTGTTTGCTTCTTTGGCTGGGTTGCGTGCCATCAATGGACCGTCGATTGACTCCTTCCGCTGCTCTGGCACCGTTATAGTTATCGCAAATGGAGACGCAATATGGCAAGAAGATAATGCCGCTTGGCATATGGCTCGGGAAGGCAGGTCCTACAAGAAGTCTTCGAAATCAGCAAATACCTATTGCTCGGTCCCTAGATTGAGATAAGCCCAACATCCCTCGAGGCCGATGCTACGACAAGTCTTCGGCAGACGTACACTCCAACTGGAAGACTTTCGCCTTAAGAGCACACAAACAACTCTGCTGCCGCGTCTATCGTGGCTCTCACGTTTTATAGGGCGAGACATGCCGAGAGCACAACAACGGGCGCCTAATCACCCAGAGAGGCATGAAGCAATTTGACTTTGGCAGACCATTTTCTGGAAGAGCAATGATGATGAGTATCTTACCAGAAGACAGAATCCAGTCCCGATTGGGTCACCAAAGGCCGTAGAATCCGGATACGACCGACTGGTGCGGCCTGGCTCCTACATTGGGGAGTAAGTGCATGGTCAGACAGGATTTTCATTTAGAGAGAAATGACACCATGAAGACTATAGCAATGTGAGTGAAGGGGTATCTCGCATTCTTCACCGGACGGCTCCGTGTATGATATAATGCCTGACATGGCTGAAGCAAAGACGACTCAGTGCACGCAGGGCTAAGATCAAGCCCCGATTTCAGTCCTGACAGACCCAGGCTTAGCAGGAAGAGGTCTGTTGCCGCCGTGGCGAGGGAACGCTGGTCAAGGGAAAGTTACAGGATTAAAGAAGAGCAGCGTGCTAAGATTACGGCTTGGAGATCGACCCAGAGCACTGCTTATCAAGCAAGGTATGCGTGTCTTCGGCCAAAGCCACGTACCGACGACAGATCTGTACACAAGGCTAGAGGCAGTGAAATCAACAAATGGCTGGGGAGACAGCTCTGTAATCCCCAATCCATTATCGCCATTATTGAAGCAGACAACACGCGGAAGCCTACTTTGAGAGTTGGTTCATTGCCTTCGCGCAATCGGAGATAGAGTCTCTCACCTGGCTATATTGCCAAGTATCGTCATTCTGGTAATCCTCGGCCATTACGGAGTCCACAGCAACACAATTGATCAATGGAGTGCCGCTTTCACGCGCTAATTGCACGCTATCTGCAAACATATCTCGGGGCAATGCCGCGAGTTGGGAACCCCAACTGAAAGTATGTTACCACTGGATGCAGCGAAATTTCCCGGGTTCAACCCAGTATTAGAATGGTTCCTGCTAAAGGTGCACGATACTAGTCAAGCACATGATATCAGTATCCGTGGAGTGGTCCAGAGCATGCGGGGGCTCACTGGTCTAAGAGGATTTAGCAGAGGAATGGGATATATTAGCATTTTGTCAATAGCAATGCTTAACCTTCCAAGGTACAGATAGGAGATTTCAATGGAACTAGTAAACAAAATAGATAGACAATTTTACGGCTCATTGTGTCCTGATTACATTTCAAAGACAATGCTGGAGTTCGAATGACCTGTTGGCAGATGTATTATTGCAACTCTAAGATACATGTGACTTTCAGAATTGAGATATAGATCTAGGTTGCCCGCTTGAATTCTATTGCTTAGAGCTCTCTTCCCAGCTTAATCTCTCCCTATGCCTTTTTTTTCCCTGGTACTTTTGTCTGAGCTGGCAGAAGTTCTCTCGGGAAGAACGGAATCTCTCTCCATTTGTCGTTGATGTCCATCAATGCAAACGAAACACGCGAAACCCACCCCATAAAACCCGGTGTTGATGAAACCCCCCGCTTCGATCCCCACCAGCAAACAACAGATAAAAGGGGCATATACTGTATCCTTCTGAAATGCATCATTGGCATTTTAACACATACTTTGTTCAATTTGTTGAAACCCTTCAGCCGGATCTCCGATGGGACAAGCAATTAACACACCTCCCACTAGCCTCAACCTCCTGTGATCAAACTAAAAATGGCTTCGTTCATTGGATGGAACCATAATCTGCGTCACTACACGATGCTCCCAGAAGACGAGGTCATCCCCCACCAGGTGTATGTTGACCGACTCTCTGGCCTGAGCATTCCATGTGAGCTGTGTGGCTACATTTCAAGTGAATACCACATCGTCTACCAATGTTCCTGCTGTTGGAAGTACTACCACGAGCGCTGCATCCACAGGCTCCGCACGGATGAAGCCCGCGACAACGGGCGTCTGCTTACTTTTGGCTGTCCCCACAATGGTGTTCCGTGGAAGCTTACGACGGCGTCGCCAGGTGTGACCAATTCCTATGGAATCTGGAGTCATGAGGAGAGTATAGCCGTTGATGCTGAGGCCGAAGAGAAGGGTGAGAATGAGGTGCTGCATGAGGAGGAGGACGACGACGACGACGATGCGGAGGATGAGAATGATGATGACAACGAGGAGGATGATGATAATGAGAATCAAGGGAATGACGACGAGGAGAGCGAGGAAGAAACCGAGGAGGACAGCGAGGAGTCGGACGACAAAGACGACGAGGACTACAAACCCGGCGCCGAAGCAGGTCGCCATCACCATCGTCCCAGCCTGACTCGCAAGTCCCGCAGTGGTCGGTACAGCTTTCGCGTCGATAAAGCCACCAAACAGATTATTTGCTCCTTTAACCTCCCGAGCACCGGGCAGCCTTGTGGACATCGCTCGAGCAGTCGTCAGCAGCAGTACCGCCATCATCAACGTCTGCACGAGGCACACTACTTTCCGTGCGACCAGTGCCCTAAGGTCTTTAAATGGACCCAAGGTCTTTATATTCACAAGAAAACGATACATCCAACTGGATATCTGGCCCCCACCTACAGAAGATGCATCTGCTTCGTCTGTGGCATACCCATCTCGACCCGAGTTTACCTCGACACACATTGCGACAAAATACATCGGCTTTCACAAAACGCAAAAGCTGTCTGTCCGGACTGTCCACAGCAGTTTATAACCTGGCGTAAGCTTATTCGGCACATGAGCGTCTCTCATCCGGACCGCGTTTTCGCTCCCTCAAGTTAGTACTGATACTACAGTCTAGCCTGCGGACAGGTGAGTCTCCCATCATTTTTTATTTTCCTGCGAGTTTACTCGCCTTTCCTATTATTAGTACGACAAAGATTCTCTATGCCGTTTCTGCTTCGCTTATCTTGATCAATATTTGTATCCTGATATATAAACTAATTACTGTTAGCTGGTTTAACCCATTCAGTCAGATCAGTTATCCTATAATGCAAGGGTCAGCTGGCAGACCAAGGCGCTCAAAACAAAGTCGCTTCTGCATATACGGATTTCCTATACACACGATTTCTCACTGAGTTCCCAGGCGATTCTTGACGCGGTACTTGGATGGTTATCGGTGTTCGGAGATGTTATTTGCTTCTCATCAAACCAACCTGGTCTGGTAACGCCCTATCTCCATGCAAGATCCAAGTATGAACAATGATCGTACAAATCCGTTCTCCCTGGCACCATCTCCTTTCCAAATCTGCAGGTCGCTTCGGCACTCCGATGCTTCCTCAATCTACGAGGTGCTGCTGTATGATGATCGGTATTGCCTGAAGGTAGTAAGTAACTCGCATATGCTTCTAAAAAGGATAGGACTAACCACCATACTCCCAAGTACCACGACAATGACGACCCCGGTTACTCAAAGAAGGATCGGGACTTGAATAGGCACCGTTGCAAACTCAAAGCCTATAAGAATCGACGACTCTCCGGAGTAAGCCAAAGTGGCGTGGTTCCATACTTTCAAGGCTATTATGATCAGGTCGAGCCAGCCCTGTATCAACCGCACATGAATCATTTCCGACTTGATCGTAACAAGTCGAAGGCTATCTTACTCGAATATCTGTCTCACGCAGAAGAGCTCAATTGTGTGAATTACTCCGAGAAATGCTCAGAAGTATGCCCTGCAGGGACTGGATGACATCCACCAGGCTTTTTTTCTTCATTACGATGGATATCCCAAGAATATCCTTGTCGCACGCGGAGACATAGGGCGATTAACTTGGATCGATTTCGACGTTGTCATGTCCTATCCCGATGCACGAACATTCCGCCGAACACCGATCACTATTGATTGAGCTGCTGGAATCTGTGTATGCAGCCTGATATCTTGGTGACTCGGTCTTTTCTGTTGTTGCGTGCTGCATAAGCTGTGTTGCTTTCTCTACAGTCTCTCTAACCCTCATCCGCATCAATCCATGCACCTTTGGTCCACAAGATCCTGGCAAGAATATTCGGTAACCTGCCCTCTGTGAAATGCCATGTGAAGGGCCTCGGGAAAGCACTCTCGTGTCGGATCAATTCCCTAGAAACATCGAGCCTCTCCACAATTTCTCCACTGATGATATCATAGCGCACTAGACCAGGCAACCATCAATGGCCTCTTATCAGCTATCTCCGAACGATCCGCATGTGCTCGAGTACTTCCCTCTACATCCTCCTGCAAGACCGCAATGGAAGCCCACAAGGTCGCGGTCGACGCCCTGGCCGCTCAGGTGAAGCAATTCCACGCTCGCCAGGAACCCTTCCGGATCTACCACGGCTCGACCAACTCCACGCGACAATCACAACATAACTCACGCAACACAATCAGCACTGCCCACCTGAACAATGTGCTCGACGTCAACGAAGCCACGGAGACCGTCACGGTCGAGCCCAACGTCCCGATGGACGCACTGGTGGCCGCAACACTCCAGCACGGCCTCGTGCCCCTAGTGGTGATGGAATTCCCGGGCATCACAGCGGGCGGCGGCTTCTCCGGCACATCCGGCGAGAGCAGTTCGTTCCGCCACGGATTCTTCGATGCGACAGTACAACAGATCGAGATCGTGATCCCTAACGGCGAGATCCGGCGCGCCTCGCGCACCACCGACCCGGACCTCTTCTGGGGCGCGGCCTCCGCCTTCGGCACCCTCGGCGTGGTCACCCTACTGGAGATCCAATGCCGGCGCGCCCGCCCCTTCGTCGAGCTGAGCTACATCCCGACGACCAGCATGGCCGAAGCGATGAAGGCCATCCGCGCCGCCACCGCTGACCCGTCGACTGAGTACCTCGACGGTATCGTCTTCGCAAAGGACCACATCGTCATCTGCGCCGGCAAACTGACCGATGAGCTTCCCGGTCTCCCGCAGCAACGCTTCACCCGCCCCCACGACCCGTGGTTCTATCTCCATGCGCAGACCCGCGCTCCTCCCCCTTCAGGATCTGCATCGATACCCCCACAGACGCCCCCAAAGGACCTGATCCCCCTGCAAGACTACCTCTTCCGCTACGACCGCGGCGCCTTCTGGACCGGCCGCTACGCCTACGCCTACTTCCTCACCCCCTTCAACCGCGTTACACGCTACCTCCTCGACTCCTTCATGCACACCCGCGTCATGTACCACGCCCTGCACCAGAGCGGCCTCGCCGCCCAGCACGTCATCCAGGACGTCGCCGTCCCCTACGCCGCGACCACCCGGTTCCTGGATTGGTTAGATGAGCCCCAGAACTTCGGCGCCTATCCCATCTGGCTCTGTCCACTGCTGCGCAAGAGTGAGCAGGGCGGGCTATTGCAGGGACAAGTCCCAACCCCATCCCAGTCGCAGTCGCCTGAGGCGGGTGCATACCCCCAGGGAAAGCACGCACCACCCAACCCCCAAGAAAACCCCCAAGCAAAAGAAAAAGAAAAGGATGAGAACTACCTAATGAACTTCGGCCTCTGGGCCCCCTCCCCGCACCGCGGGGGTGCCTTCATCGCGCAGAACCGCGCACTGGAAGGCAAGGTGCAGAGCCTCGGCGGGAAGAAGTGGCTGTATGCGCATGCGTACTACACCGAGCACGAGTTCTGGGAGATCTATGATCGGAGACGGTACGATGCGTTGCGGGAAAGGTATCATGCGGCGTATTTGCCGGATTTGTTTGAGAAGGTGCGTGTCAATTTGGATGCGTTGGATGTTCTCAAAAAGGAGGGGTGGGGGCCGTATCTTAGGAGGAAGGCTTGGGGTGTTTGGCCTTTTAGTGGGCTTTATGGGGTTTGGAGGGCTTGGTGCCGGGGGGAGTATTATTTGAGTGGGTAGGTTATATGATATCCTTGTTGATTTGGGGCTGGGGGAAAGGTTTGGTTGAGTGGGGTATTTTGGATACTAGAGAGCACGCTGTTTGGACAAATGTGTTTGCATATAAACAATTTAATTAACATATCATGTCATCAGTCGTGAGATATTTATTCGTCCAACTGGACAGCTACCGACAGTCCACTACATATCCAATTCTCCATGATATCTTCGTACTTCTTTTTGACCAACCAGAGTGAAACCTAATGCTGTCGCTTCAGCTCCTTTCTAAACGCATCCTCCTGTTTCACCACCTCCAATGGCAGCGTCCATCCAATGCCAAACAGGACGAAAGGCGCCCACTTCCAACGGAACGGGTTGACCAAAATACTGAACACGAACCAATAGAGCAGCTCGGTGTAGGTGAAGAAATCGAACGCCCCGACGGGGGACAGCTTCTTCATGAGCCGGGTAAAGTCGATCCAGGTCTTCATGCGGGCCTCGCTCGGCCGCGACAGCGGGTCCGTCAGGAACATGAGCAGGAACCGCGTGTAGATGCCGATGTGCATGTTGCCGACGGTGCCGATGGCGTTGACGTAGGTGCTGTTGTTGGCGCAGATGCTGGGGTACTTGGGCGGGAACGTCTGGAGATACCAGCTGGGCGGCGAGTAGGGCTCCTCGAAGGCGTCGTCGGGCAGGAACGAGAGCGACGGGCGCTTGAAGCCCGTGGCCATGATGACCACATCGCCGGGAACGACGGACTCATGGCCCGGTCCGCCCTTGGGCACGCCACGGCTGCGGAAGTTGAAGCGGATGCCCTCGGCTTCGGCGGAGACGATGTCGCCGCGCAGCCAGCGGGCTTTGCCTTGGCGGATCTGTTCGAAGAGTTCCGAGTTGGCCATGGGGGTGCCAGTGAACAGACCGCCGGAGGGGGCGATGTCGGACAGGTCGCGGTAGAAGAACTTGCGGAGCAGGGACTCGGGAATCCATGAGAGGGAGGTCTCCTGGCCGAAGATGTTCATTGCCAGCAGGGACTGCACGAACACGTTGCGGGGGATGATCCATTTGTCAGAGCGGGAGAGCACGTCGATCTCGGCAGCGTGGTTCTTCACGGCAAACTCGAGGGCCTCGATGGCACTGGCTCCACCGCCAATGATGAGGACTTTCTTGCCTTCGACGGACTTGCCGTCGAGCTCGGAGGAGTGGTAAATCTCGCCCTTGAAATTCTCCTGGGCTGGGATAGGAGGCATCTTTGGATCGCCGCAGACACCAACAGAGGCAATGACGCCGTCAAAGCGGCCATACTTGGACTCGTCGTTGTTGATGAGCCATCTGCCGTTCTTGGTCTGCTTGACCGAGGTGATAGGCGTGTTGAAGGTAGTGTGCTTCTGGAGATCGTAACGCTTCCACAGGCTGGTAATTTGCTCCTTGATCTGTGCTTGCGTAGGATAGGCTGCGTCGTACTTGACCGAGGGGTGGAACCGGTACATGATGCTGTGGATTTGCAAAGAAGAAGTCGAGTTCACACGCTGTGGGCTGGGTTAGCACGTCCAATTGCATGGAGGGACGGGTGATCTTACACTCCAGATGCCTCCAAGACCCTTATCCTTCGATCTTGCTTCAAAGATCTCTACATCGAACCCATGGCCGACACAGTGCGCTGCCGCCGAGACACCGGTTAAGCCAGCGCCAATCACAGCAATTCTCTTCTTTGGGAGGCCATCTGCAACCGCAGACGGCTTGGGAGGGTTAGGAGCGAAGATCCAGGTAATCAGTTGCTGCAGTAGCATGTAGCAGACAGTAAATGTCTGCAGGAATGGGTGCTTCAGAAAAGTCGTTATAGACAATCCCGACTGATTTTTTTCAGCCATGGCTAATAGTATATTATAGGCAATGAGGATGAGGAAGGTCGGTGGCACCGTCCGTGCCACTCAAAGATATCTGTTAGGGTGCAGTAGGACTTGAATGGACTGTCCTAATTTGAAGTTGACCTGAGAGAACGACTGGGGAAACAGGACCCTTTTTCAATGGCAACCGGACATGGAGGATGATGATGATGATGGGGGCTTGAAACAGCCATGTTCAAAGCATGACGTAGTTGTGGATCGGCCATCGTTCGAAGCATGTGAAGGCGGGACTGTCCACACACTGCCTGCTGAGTTCTTCTCCAACAAAAGGCCCACGCACCAACTATTGCGATTGCATAATTCCCACATGTCCACTAGAGAGCCGACCTTGTTCCTCTTCGGCTATCTGCTCCATTGGTCATATTTTGTGTATGAGAGCCCGGGGTCCTCCGACATGTGGGACTATCCATCTCGATCCAGGTCGTAGGGCCATAGGGCGAAGAGCAGCCCCCTGAGCTTTTCATTGAGCTGAGCACCGTAAAATTTGACTCTATTCGAGAAGCATGTTGATTGTGACACCCTATAAATGCGGTTGTGTGACTTGAACCTCGATCGGAATGCCCGTTTCGGGGGCCACCCAATCATCCTCTCGTTGCGTGGGGGTCGTGGCTTTAAAATGATTTGAGTTTCTTTATGCTTGACTGAACAAAGTTCCGATTCGGTATCTGCAGGATCATGATGTACTCCGACTGCAAGTGGTGACGGATTATGGCGTACATGAGTTGTTGATTCAGGTGGTTCTATATATAGCCACGGCATCGAATTCGAACAATCATGAATGTAACAAACATAAGTGATGAGTGGATAGTTGTTTGTCAGCCTTTTTCTCACAAGGGGCGATACTCAGAACAAGAATAAGCCGGACAATATTAGAATATATAGGATTAACGATAATATATAATGTCACGGAATTGGGATGAAGGAGTTTGAGGAAGAAGGTAAAAAGAGATGCCCGCCAAGCTCCAGGCCCAGCTCCAGAGCGCAGTTACCCGATCGAGCCTAGTTTGAAGCCGCGGCGGTGGGAGCTTATCCCATCATTCTGCCGGCGAGACTTCGGTGTTGCTTCAGCTCATCCATCCTGCGCTCGAAGCCTGCAACATCCGGACCCTGATTCGAGGTCTCGTACACTCAGTCCGCACTCGCATCATGTGCGACATTCGTTGAAACCTCTTTTGTGACAGCACCCCACCGATTCATGACCCTCGCGCCAATAGCGATTCCGAATCTCGACCTGTTTCGCTTCCCAGACTTTCTCCGAACGGGGACCAAATGGCGACACCGACCCTGGATCGTTTCCTCGCGAGCGTTGCTGAGATTGTGAAAGCCCGCGATGGAGCCAAGCTACAGGATTTTCTTCAAATTGAACCCCCGCTGCCTGATGTTTATCGGCAGATGACCAACGAGTTGCGGCAACACCATCCGTCTGGTCCGAGGGAAACGGATTTATTGCGGCGATGTGAAGGACTGGTACCGAAGTCTAAGGGTAGCTCCTGGGCTGCTTTTCCAACATTTATGAAACTCTACTTCACCTTCCTACGAGATGTGAATGTCGATAACTTGCTGGAGACATACGATCTCCTCAAGGGCCTTGTGAAGTATGCATTCCACTTACTCCCAAGTTCCGATCGCTGACGCTTGTTGCGTACAGTCAATGTGTTCTTGCATTGGGCGACAGTCAAATGGGTGTCATAGTGTTACCGACCGTCCTGTATTTCTCGAAAGTCCTTGCGAAGCTGGCCATGGGCCTCGACCGTCGTCCCGAATTGATTGCACATTTACTCAGACTCGACGGCCGGTCGAACCAGGATGAGACTGCGGAGAAGGTGACACTGGTGGAAAAGTCTGCAAATGTGGTTCGAGAGGCATTTATCAAGTGCTTGACTGATCGGAGCGGCACGCCTGGCATTCATGGAAAGCCGGAAGGCAAACGCATTGGGATTTATCTGATGGCCAACCTCTGCTTGAAACTACTTTTCCAGGTAATATCGCACTATGTAAACGATCATAACCACCTCTGACCACTCGACAGTGCGGAAAACTTCGAAATGCAGAGCAAATGTTCGCGAGTATTAGCGCGCAGTCCCCGCCTCTCAAATACTTCCCAGCCTCTCAGAGGGTGACATACCTCTACTACCTTGGACGCTACCTATTTTCGAACAATCTCTTCTATCCTGCGCAAATCGCCCTACAGGCTTCATACGATCAATGCCATCACCAAGCATTGAGCCAGAAACGCGTCATTCTGACCTACCTCGTCCCTTGCAATATCATCTTAGGCCGTTTCCCTACCCTACAACTGCTGCAGCGTCCTGAAGCTGAGGGACTGGCTGAACAATTCATCCCAATCTGCAAACTAATTGCTCGGGGTGACTATATTGCCTTCCGGGAGCATCTTGCAGTAGGCTCCCCTGAAACAGAATGGTTTGCACGCAAAGGGATCCTTCTCCCTTTACGTACACGTTGTGAGATTCTTGTGTGGAGGTCTCTTGCGCGCAAGGTTTTCATTCATGGTGGCTTCCACGGTGAACCTCAAGGTCCGAACCAACGTGGGCCGCCCCCATTCTTGTATCTCAGCAAGCTTGAGGTTGCTGTTCGTTGGATCCAGTCTCAGCACACAGTACCGGCTCAAAAGGCTTATGGTTTCTTTGCCTCGCAACCCGAGCTCGATGCACAAGCTGGAAATAATCGTGTCGGTTCCCAGGTAGTATACAAACAATTAGACTGGGACTTTGAAGGTGTAAACGACCTCGATGCGCAGGAAGCTATTCCAGGACCCAGCCTGATAGCAAAGTATGCTGATTTTTTAGCACCTGATGGGTATTTCGATGCTCAAGGGCAATGGCAAGCCAACCTAGCCGGAAACTTGGTTGATGGTCAGCCCTCGGCAGATTACAAGCACTTTGAGCTCGACCCCTACGCCAGCCGTCCTGACCTTGAGCCCGAGGATGGAAAACCTACGTTGATGATGCGTGAGATCGAATCGATTCTTGCATCGCTCCTGACTCAAGGTCTCATGCGCGGCTATTTGACCCACAAGAATCCCCGTTTGGCCATTCCTGGCGCACGCCTTCGCGGTGCTCTGCCTACCGGCTTTCCTAACGTGTGGCAGACAATATATTCTCGAGAAAGTGAAGATGAGAACGTCCCGGGATGGGTCCAGCCTCCTGCCGTCACAGCAGTCCCTACGGCTGGCGGAGGAAGGGTGGTGAATCTCTCGGGAGCACGACCTGTCGGAGTTCAATGATCTATCTTCCGATACGGCACTGTTCACCCCTCGACCAGCTATCCCCTGTATATAAGCGTCGCATATGATTTCCGCATGATACCAAATAGACGAGTATGACACAACTTCAAGAATCGAGTTGGCAGCATAGTACTCCGTTATGCAGTCGATATATTCGCATTGACATTGGAATCAATCCCCGGACATCCGAAATTCCGAGGTTCAGCCATTACAAATTGGGCAATTACTGCCGCCAAATCCTAATGTGCGAGACCCATGGTCTCGATTGATACCGAATGGGGGTGGTCAGACCCCAAAGCTCGGAGTCGGGCCCGAGATCTCGGCCTTATCGCAACGGCCGAGCCTGTGATCTGCAAGTAAAGCCGACCTGGGCAGACACGGGTACCTGCTTCTGCAGATTTACAGGAGTTAACAGGAGTGAGCTGAGGGCCACATGGTGGGAATCCTGCAAAAAGGATGCGTAAGCGTATACATTCTGGTCATTCAAAAGAATCGTGAAGAATGAGATTAGATCTAGGCAGCGGGCTTTCTGCAGACCCTCCCGACGATTTCGATCCACAATGTCTCGTTGTATGGCTAAGACTCATGCCATTCTATAGTACATTTGGATGAAGGCATTCACCAAATCAATTGTATAGGCCTTCGCGAAACGATGACGACGCCCATGGTAGTAAGGACGGTCTGCATTGCCGAACTGCGAGTTACACGCGACTTGTGACTACGTTGTGGAGGAGCGCATGTCCAACTACTGGGCGAATTTCATCCGGACCGGTAATCCTAACGGTGATGAACTGCCTGAGTTCCCTCCTAGCACGAAGGAGAAGAAGCAGACCATGTGGCTGGGAATTTCTTGGGGGTCGGGTTCGCTTTCTGCTGATGACTCGCGGGTTCAGTTTGTGGAGGGCTGGTTGGCTACGATGCCTGAGTGGTAGATGGGTTACTGCATTGCGCAATTTCGGAGGGGCTGTATGGATTCAATGCAGTGACGCTGTGCAGTCCTTGAGTCTATTCTGATCACATTTTGTTGGTGTTAGACACCTTCGCTTGTTGAGATTCATGTCTGCATGCTATTATAATATATACCTTTGGGGGCTTTCCCTTCTTATAACCAAGAGAATCCATTGTACTTATCATAGAGACCAAAATTAATTACTCGAAGGATGTATACTCACTGAGCAATCCGAGAGAAACGTAATCCAAACGCCAACCCGACAGACACAGATTGTCCCCTTCCCATCCCCAACATCAACAATTTACATCACATCCAGTGACAAACCACCCACCCTCCAAACCAACCCTAGCTAGTAGGACCGCCCATTAGGATACAATAATTACTCCTTCTGCCCCCCCTCGCTATCCCCATCCCCATTCTCCTCTTCCTTAACCCCATTCATCATCCGAAACCGCTTCTTCTCCCAACCAACCACATCCCCGCCCAAATTGCCCTTCTTCAAAACCCTTCCAGGCACCACCCCCTTCTCCTCCAACCACATCAACGGCCAGAACACCGCACATCCGAGGATACAGAACAACGTCGCCCACGTCTGCCACGCCAGCACCAGCAGCTGCCCAATCCCCCACGGCATCACGAACTTAATAAACTCCGACGGCTGATAGAAGTCCTCCTGCTTCTTGATGTAGTACCGTTTCCCCGATCCCTGCACTGGCGTCCGCCCGTCCTCCGGGTCGGTCGTTAGGTCCAGCACAGTCGTCAGCGTCACTGGCGCTACGTGGAAGGGGACCAGCCAGATGGAGAAGATTTGTGAGGTTGTTAGGTAGAGTTTTAGGCTGGGTTTGTCGAATGCTTTTTTTTTTGGCTTCTGGTTAGTTTGGTTTGGTTTGACGAGGCTAGGGGAGGTTCAGGTGATTAAGTATTGGGGATTGGGTAAGGGGCTTGGGGGAATAAGGTAGACTAGGGTAAAGTGTAAGGGGAATAAGGGTAGGGAATCTTACCAACAGAATGCACCTCCAGCTCAATCCGAGGCGACATGATCTTATACCACTGGTACACCTTCTCGATGAACCACCGGCTACCGGGGTAGCTCCATACGCGGCAGAACGGGTGCACGAAGGCCGCGGACGGGGTGAAGAATTTCTGGATCGTGCGCTCCTGATCTTGTGGGGAGGATTGCGTGAGGTGGTGGATTATGGTTGAGATTTCGGAGGCTATATTTTAGATGGGGTGGTTGTGGTTAGATTGGTGCTGTGGTTCTTCTCGGATTGTATATGGGGATTGATGGGAAGGAGAGGTGGGAGGGCTGCTGCTTACTGGGGTCTTCCATGTTGAAAGTGATATGGGTAACAATGGGGGTGTATGATCTAGTGCTGGTGATACAATTGTGCTGGGAAGATGCTGGTTCAATGCTGGCAGAGACCTAGATATAGGCAGTCATGTTGATGCAGTCAGTGATTGGACGATGATGTCACCGGTTGCGTTGCATGTGAAAATTCCCGCAATCTCGGAAAAGTTCTCTGCGCTCCACTGATGAACACATTGGCTCTGAGGTTGTTGTCTAATGTTTATGCAGCTAACTCTGAAACAAAACTTTTCATGGTATCGAATGTTATCTGCAAAATGAAAATAATACACCACAGAATTACCGCTTCCAGCTGTCGACCTTCTTGCGCCGCTTCTCGAAGATTTGCCCAACTCCCACTCCATCGTCCCGCTGTCCATCCTCGGTGACCTTGCGCTTCCGACTCCTGTCCAATGCATTGCCGCTTCCCTTGGCCCGCCGGGTGAGCTTCGTGATCCGGTCGGCACCCGCGGTAAGATCCCTCCAATCTTCACCTCCGTATTGGTTCTGCGGACCCTCGGCACGCAACCGCTTGGCACGGTCCTTCTTGCTTTCCTTCATCAACCGCACGAAGTTGGTCTCTTCGTAGGTGGTGCGCTCGGCCTCCCTCTCGCGTTCCTTCTTCGACTTGGTGTGTCTGCCGCCCTGCACAATCGTGCTACCGATGCTAGGCTCTGTCATAGGAGCGGACGACATCTCCGCACTAACGAACTCATCAATGACATTCGATCGCTGTGCGGGACGCTCGCGGCGCTCTTTGCGTTCGGTTGTGGGGAGAGCGGTAGGCATGATTCTGGGTGGTCGGTAGATGCCATCGCTGGCGGGCTGTTTGCTGAGCTTGTCGGGTTTGGACTGGGGTTCCACCTTCTTCGAGAAGGCCGAGACGTTGGGTCGGTATGCCATCTCATCAATATCCTCCTCGTCCTCCTCCTCACTGTCGCCCTCGCTTTCACTGCTGCCCTCCTCTGATCCAGACTCCTCGTCGTCGGAGCCCTTGGCTTTCTTGCTCTTGCCTGTAGACGCCGCTCCACGCTCTTCCCGCTCGGCATCCTCCGCGGCCTTGATGACCTTGTCCACCTGATACTTCAGTCGGCCTTCCAGCGGGCGGACACCGCGGTCCAGGTAGACGCGTAGCTCGACAAGCTTCTTAACGATGTCGTCCGGGAGCGACTCATCGGACTCATCCTCTTCATCTTTCTTGAGGCCCCTCAGTTGGAAAATGATCAGGAAGACGAGGTTCTGTAGGTAGGACAAGAGTAGGTCGGACTTGGTATCGAGAAGTGAAATGCCGTCTTGCGGCGGCTCGATCGACACGTCCGAGGGCGATTCCCGTTCGGCTTTGGGAAGAGACGAGCCAATGTTGTTCAGACAAGTAGTAAGAGTCTCTAATAGCGCGGAGACATTCTGCAGGCCCGAAGGCGTGGTTTGCGACACTGCGGCCGCCATTGCGATCTGATATGTGTGATTTGGGTCTGATGTCTGCCGCGGAAGATTTCGATGGGAAATTTTTAGAGATGGGTTATCGGCACGTGGCGATAAGAAGATTGTTAGTCATGGCACTGCGAACAGCAGCAGTGTCACGTCACGTGTGCCAAGACCGACGAGCTGGCCTCAATAATGGCCAAGTCGAAGTGACGACGATGCTCCCGCCGTTCTGGGAACAGCTCGGGTTTAGTCCAATTCTTACAGCTCAAACTCCTCATAAAAGCCCCCCCCCCCCTCCCCGCCCCCAGCCTTCGAGTTGATTCCTGCTTGCTGTTACCGAGCGGCCAACTCGCGCCCTTGTCAAGAATTGCTTGTGGCGTGCAAGCTGTAGATTGTAAGTTTCACCCCAGAAGCTACTACCGGTGCCTAGGCCCGGCTCCGAGTATCTTGGCTACAGTCTCCAGAGCCACCAGACACGATCTAATTCCGCCCATCATCTTCAGCAATCGCCCACCATGTGGTTCAGCAATCGAGCCCTGCCTTTGACCACCCTTCTCCTCTCTGCACCCTCGTTAACCGCCGCTTTCTACCTGCCCGGTGTCGCACCGACCTCGTACGATGAGGGCCAAGCGGTGCCGCTCTACGTGAACCACATCACCCCGGGTCTTGCGCAGCAGGATGAGCAATTACACTCCGTTTTCTCCTACGACTATTACCACCCGGCCTTCAAGTTCTGCGCCCCCGAGGGAGGACCGAAGGATGCACGGGAATCATTAGGGTCCATTCTGTTCGGGGACCGCATCCAGACGTCACCGCTGCAGCTGCACATGGGCAAGAACGAGACCTGCAAGGCGATCTGCGGCACGACCACGTTCGACGCTCGCAGTGCGAAGTTCGTCAACCGGAGGATAGAGCAAGGGTACAACATCAACTGGCTGGTCGACGGTCTTCCGGGAGCCCAGATCAACATCGAAGGCGTGACCCAGGACAAGTTCTACAGCCCGGGCTTTGCGCTCGGCTCCCTCAACGATGACGGACTCCCGGTCTTGAACAACCACTTTGAGATACTGATCGACTACCACCGGGTCGGATCCGGGGCTCAGGACAAGTACCGGGTCGTCGGTGTGCTTGTGCAGCCGGAGTCTCGGCGTAATGCGGCGGTTCTGGAGGATGGCACCGCGCATTGCGAAAGTGACGGCACTGGCGTTCTTCTGAACGAGGAAGGGGAAACCAATGTGGCCTGGACCTACAGTGTCTACTGGCGTGAGTCGTCCACCCCGTGGGCCACCCGCTGGGATAAGTACCTGCACGTTTACGACCCGAAGATCCACTGGTTCTCTCTCATCAACTCTGCTGTCTTCGTCGTGTTCCTAGTGGGTATGGTGAGCATGATCCTCATCCGGGCGCTGAAGAAGGACATTGCTCGTTATAACAGACTCGACATGATCAACTTGGATGATTTCAACAGCACATCGGCAGCGGTGGAGGACGGCATCCAGGAAGATTCGGGCTGGAAGTTGGTACACGGCGATGTGTTCCGGTGTCCCAAAGCCCCCCTGTTGCTGAGTGTGCTTGTGGGCAATGGTGCTCAGCTTTTCATGATGACTGGTGTCACCGTTGGTAAGGATCGATGCGATCTATGTACATGCGATAGTACTGACTCCAATGGTTAGTGTTCGCCCTCTTCGGTCTCCTTTCCCCTGCCAACCGTGGCTTCCTCGCAACTGCCATCCTCATCATCTACACGCTGTTTGGCTTTATTGGAGGTTATGTCTCGGCTCGTGTGTACAAGTCTCTGGGTGGAGACGCCTGGAAGCGCAACATCATTATGACTCCCGTCATCGTTCCGGCCCTCATCTTTGGCACATTCTTCCTGCTCAACCTGTTTGTCTGGGCTAAGGGCTCCAGTGGGGCTGTGCCCTTCACGACCATGCTTGCCCTGGTATTGATCTGGTTTGCCATCAGCGTGCCACTGAGTGTGGCGGGTAGCTGGCTAGGATTCAAGCAACAGGTAGGCTCCGCCCGGGAGCGCTCGCGGATTGTGGACTTTGACTTTTGCTAACAACACAATAGGCGATTGAGGGTCCAACCAAGACCAACCAGATTCCCCGCCAAGTGCCCCCGATGACCGGCACTCTCCGCACGATTCCATCGCTCCTGCTGACGGGTATTCTTCCCTTCGGGGCTATCTTTGTGGAGCTCTATTTCATCATGACCTCGCTCTGGACCAACAAGATCTACTACATGTTCGGCTTCCTGTTCCTTTGCTACGGGTTGATGGTCATCACCTCGGCTGCCACGACCGTTCTATTGGTCTACTTTTTGCTGTGTGCAGAGAACTACCGGTGGCACTGGCGGGCGTTTGCGGGGGCCGGAATGACCGGAGTGTATGTGTTCCTGAACGCGCTGCTGTTCTGGATCACCCGGGTCAGTTTTGGTGGTCCCACCGGTGCTGTTCTTTACATTGGCTATTCCGCCCTGATCGGATTTGTGGTCTTTATTCTGACGGGTATGTTGGACTCATTTCCAATGGGAGACGAAAACCCGGGCTGACCATTGGTTGACAGGCTCGATTGGATTCTTCGCCAGCTGGACGTTTGTGCAGCGCATCTACGGCTCGATCAAGGTCGACTAAAGAATTGGGCGGTGATTTGTTTGCGTCGTCAACTCGGCCCGCTCCCTGTGGAGCCACCGGGGCTTTTCACTCGGCCAGGCCAAAAAAGAAAAAAAGACCTCCGCTACCTCATCCGGGGTATGGCTGCTATTATTATCTCCTTTCCCCCTCGTCACCTCACGGTTAGACTTTCGCAGACCCTGGGACAACGGTTTGCACTCGCAACGCAAGACTGTCTTCGGGGTTTCCGTTCTCTCCCGTACCTCGTAGGGCCCGTAGGCCATTGTTGTCTGTTGATTACGAATTGATTGTGACAACCCTTTGTCTCGAATATCCCATGTATAGCGACAGTTTTTTCTTCCTTGCTTTCTTCTGATGTGTTCTACAGGTGTTTGTTTCTTTTTTTTGGGAGGGAAGAAGGCTGTACATAAATGAAGGAGGGAAGTGAGTGACCGATCGACTGTCAACCATTCTGCAATGGGCAACGTCAGAGTGGAGCAATGGGCGTGGATGATGAGGGATGATATGCGTGTGTGCGACGCATTGGAGGTGGTCTTTGTACTGTACATTATATGGGGGTGTGGAATGGGGCAGGATCTACTCAATAGGTAGTCTAGGCCAGACCGACCAGAGTCTCTCTCCCTTCTTTTGTCTTTTTGCAAGAAGTGGGCAATAAAATCGCCAAGCCCGCAATGTTCTGGACCGGCGGCTGAAGAAACATCACCGAATCGATCCCTCGGGCGTCGTCGCCACTATTTCCTTGCTTCCACTCACGCCCTCCCTCTTCTCTTTCCCTCGTCCTACTGTCAATTCTTAAATTAGTTCTATTCCTCCAAACACTCTCTCTACGTCCGTCCTTGTTCGCTTCAACTCTTTCCTCAACCACCCCTCCTACTAACATCCCACCCCCAGCCTCGGCCATCTTTCTTATCGGTCCCACCCATACCTTATTTACCCCGCGCTATCCGAAACTCCGTGGCTTTCCTCGCCCTTCTCTGCGCCGCCCATCCCGCAGACGCACCCCTGACGCACCCGTCCTGTACCCTTATACAGTCTAGATCAGACAGCGTGGTGAACGCATAGTTGACAATGGGCAAGTCGTAAGTGATGCGCTCCCTTCGCTGCCCCACGTTGCTGCATTACTCGAGGCGGGAGAGGGGGAGAGACAGAGCCAGGGCGCGATGTTTCAGGGCGCTCGTGGGCACTGGCGGTATGTCGCTTCTGAACATACGCAACAATATGCTCGGGCAAGAGAAAATGCTCTGTCCTCGTCTCTATCCTTCCATATCCACGCTCTCCGAATCGCTCTTCGCATCACCCCGGCCGACGACATCCTTGTCCCCCGCGGCGCCCCGCCTTATTTTCAACCCTGTGACCCAGCCCCAAAAAAAGCTAACGTCTCAAACCATACTGCAGACAATCCAAGCTTTCCCCAGCCCAACTGGACGAACTTCAAAAGGCGACGCATTTCGATAAGAAGGAGCTTCAGCAATGGTACAAAGGTTTGTTTGCCTTTCCAACATAGCTTTTCGACAAACCACAAAATCTCTAGCGCAACTCAAGAAAAAAAAAAACCACAGGCTAACGAAACCTCCAAACTCCCGCGGTCCTGCGCCGGGGGAGTGCATTTGTGTCGAAACATAGGTTTCCTAAAGGACTGTCCATCAGGGACCCTCACGAAGGAGGAATTCCAAAAGATCTACCGGCAGTTCTTTCCCTTCGGCGACCCGTCGTCATTTGCAAACTATGTGTTCCGGGTGTTCGACTCCGATAACAGCGGGATGATCGACTTCAAGGAGTTCATCTGCGCGCTGTCGGTGACGTCGCGCGGCAAGATGGAGGATAAGCTGGATTGGGCGTTCCAGCTGTACGATATCGATGGGGACGGGAAGATCACGTACGACGAGATGTTGGCGATTGTGGAGGCGATTTATAAGATGGTGCGTTTGTCCCTCTTGGTCTGTGATGTTGCTTTGGGGGCCCCCCGTCCTTTAGGGGGATGTCCCCGTACCGCGTTCGCGCTTAACTTCGCTAACACGGTTTTCAATTGGCGAGCAGGTCGGTTCGATGGTCAAACTCCCGGAAGACGAAGACACCCCCGAGAAGCGGGTGCGGAAGATCTTCCGCATGATGGACAAGGACGAGAACGGCAGTCTGGACATGGAGGAGTTCAAGGAGGGCAGCAAACGGGACGAGACGATCGTCAGCGCGCTCTCGCTGTACGATGGTCTGGTATAGTTTATTTCCACCACAATTACGATCCGCTTGTTTTTGCTTTCTGTTCACTCGGTGATTCCTGTCGCAACTACTACTACTACCTCCTTGCGCTCAATCTCTTTGTCTTTCTTGCTTTTTATGTATTTGCATTCTCCTCTCGAGCTTGCGATATCGACCTGATGTATGTATGCTAGTCAGGTCTGGCTTCAGGATTCCCTCCCATGTTTTGCTTTTGCTTTTGATGTATGTGACATGACATGGTCATGATCGGGATCTGTGATATACTTATGTTATATTTTTTATTTTCTATTCCACCGCATTCGTCCCAAACAATTATGGCGGTCCAGCGTTGTTCTGTTCTTCAATTCTTTCAATGTTATGATAAGACCGACGAGCTTGAGTTTGAGATCTGATTCTGTGTTGTTCCATATCTCTTGCTTTGCTTTTCTTCTTTCGCTCTGCGATTCGTGTTTCGGTGGGCGGCGGTTGGCTCTCTGCTTTTCTTAGTTTTGCTTTCACAATGTGCCTGCTCCTTCGTATTCTTCGGGTTATATAATCGTTCATCTATTGTTGTGATTTGGCTGGGTGGGTAGGTAGGTAGGTATACTCCTTTTATTGATGCGGAAGCGGTTCTCGATTAGAGTGTTGTTTGTAAACATAGACCCTTCATTGATATCTTCATATATTCAAAATCTCGCGGGTTTCATGAGGAGGGAGATCTTGTAAGGTTGTGGGTAAGTGCAGGCTGGAATAGAATCTCAAGTGAGGAATTGCTATAATAGAAGTGGACTCGTCTGCTATCGAGAGCAGACTTGCGATTGCATGGAGGTTAGATTTGTCTATTTTATAAAGACAAGAGTTGTCTATTCTATTCTATTGAGACTCCTATTCAGAATAACGTGTTGTTCTCGCTAGCATTCAGTGCGTGAGCCGAGTCCCAAGGGACGGACGGGGTTCTCGCTCCGCTGTCTATACCCCCGAAATTGATTGTTTTAGACCGCTGGTTCAACGCTGATTTATTCTATATTTTATGGTCATGTACAAAGAACGGGTATCGGGATCGCGGTTGTTAGGATCCTGAAACTTGACTGGCGGATGTGGATAAGAAGGATGAGGGGATTGTTGGCTGTAGGGAGGGAGAGGTAGAATGGATGGATGGGTGGATATAGCGAGGGGTAAGGAGCAGGGTATGGGATTCCATCTAGACAGAATCAATGTATATCCCTCTCTTGACGAGGTGAAACGCAAATAAAAGCAGAAGAAGAAGAAGAAGAAGAAGAAGAAGAAGAAGAAGAAGAAGAAGAAGAAGAAGAAGAAGAAGAAGAAGAAGAAGCACAGGGAATCGAAAGAGAGGCGTTATCGTGCGAGAACCCATGAGAGAAGCAGTACCCAAAGAAAACAGGTGGGATATGCTCATCATACGAAAAGAACACACAAGGTGGGCGTCCACAAGAAAAGTATTTTCGGAGAAAAAAGAAAGATAATACACATAAAAAAAAGAATTCGTGAATAATCATCGTCTATCAAAGAACCAGCTCGTGCGCTTGGGGCCTGTCTCCTGCGACTGGGCGCCGGCTACTGGAGCACTGCTCTCGTTTCCTCCGCCGCCGCCCCGGAGAGGTTTGGCAATTCGGGAGCCGCTGAAGTTGAAGCCGCCGCTGCTGTCCATGCTGGGGAGTCCGCGGGTCGAGCCCTGCTTGGCGGCCTCGAGGCGCTCTTTGACGGCCGTCAATTGGGCTTCGAAGCTGTTTTTGAGAAGGTGAGCGGTTAGCAAATATCACACGGAGGAAGTGGGCAGCAAAGAAAATCTTACCGGTGATTCGCTTGGGTGAGTTTCTCCTGACTCTCCTGGAGCAGGCTCTCCAAGCTGGCAATCCGCTCGTTCCGCGCGATCAGCTTGCGCTCCGCGATAGCCACCTCCTTCTTCAGGCTGCTGTTCTGCTCAACCAGCTGGCGCTGCACGTGGGTGAGCTGCTCGAGGTTGCGCTCCAGGAACGCCATCTTCTTCTGCTGCGCCCGGTTGTTCGAGGACCGGAGCACGTTATTGTACTGCTCGCGAGCATCATCCAGCGATATCTCGAGCTCGACCACCCGCTCGCAGCGGTTCTGGAGATCTCGCATCAGCGACTTCTTCATGGCGTCGAAGTCGGCGATCTGCTGCTGCAAGTTTTTGCCCGCCGCGCCGTTGGTCGACACCCGCGTCTGCGAGTCGGCAAGGGACTGGCGCAGTTTGCCCAGCTCTTCGTCCTTGCGTGCAATCTCGCTGCGCAGATCCGTGACGGCCTGCATCTCCGCCTCCTTGCGCGTAACGTACACCTTCTCCAACCGCTCCCGGATTTCCTCCACGTCTTCCTCGCCCAGGTTTCGCGCCAGGAGGGTCTCGTATTCCCGCTCGAGAGTCGCCAGCTTCTCCTCGAGTTCTGCCCTGCGGCTGTCCTGCAGCTCGCTCAGCTCGCCCCGGTCGTTCATCGTAAGCTCAGCCTGGCGGATAAATCCCTGGGTCTCCTGCAGACTGGTGCGTAGCTCCAGCAGGTCGTCGGGCGCAATCGTCTCGCCTGCTTCGCTGATCTTGTGCAGTTCGTCGACGCGCGAAAGCAGTTCCTGGAGCTTCCGTTCGTTATCAGAGAACACATCTCCGCCCAAGTCGAATCCAGCCATCATCTTGGCCATCTTCTCGGCCTTCTTCTTTTCCTTCTCGTCCAGCGCCGCGCTGGTCTCCTTTGCCTTCATCCGGACGTCAAGCAGTTGCTGCTTCACGTCGTCCAATTCAGTGGTCAACTCCGAATTGGCTTCCCTGAGACCATCCATGGTGATGGAAGCCTCCTTGCTCTCATACGATACCTTCTCCAACTGCATGCGGAGCTCATTCACCTCGGTCGTCAACTTGTCGTTGTCCTTACCCGAGCGAGCGGTGTTCTCCTTCATGCCCTTCAGCTCCTCTCGAGCCTCGCGCAGGCCCCGCTCGATGCTGGCGATGTGAGACTCTTTCTCCGCGATCTGGTCCTGCAGTTCGTTCTCCCGTCTGAGGAATTCCTCCCGCTCATCTTTCTCGAGGACCAGGCTTGGCGTGCTGGAACGATCTCCAAGTCTGGAGTCTGGACGAGGGGTCTCTGAACGGGGCAGTTCCTGGAAGCGAGAAGGAGTACCAGGTCGAGGTGCACGAGCCTCAGTCTTGGCCGCACTGACGATTTCCGAACCTCTTGAGGGAGTCCAACGATCCTTGGGAACAGCTTCACCGCTGCGCCACACGTGAACTTCGGTTTCCAGCGCGGAGATGTAGTTCTCGAAACTGGTCACTTGACCCTGGGCCTTGCGAAGGAGCTGCTTCAGTTCCGCAGGGCTCAGCTCCGCGTTCACCTTCGCCTTGTTCTTGATGGCCTTGGCGCGCACACCGAAACGCAGGGTCGAGATAGTTTCCGCATCGTTGTAGCTACTGGGCGAGCAGTTAATGATCAGGGTCGTCCGCGAGTTACCTCCCAAACTCTCTTGCAGGATTCGAGTAAGCTTAGAATCACGATAGGGAATGTGCGTCGATTTGCCGTCCGTCAGCGCGTTGATCACCATACCCAGAGCACTTAAACTCTTATTGATCTTCTTCGCTTCCTCAAGGGTCTGGCCACTTGCACCAGTCTTGCCGACCTTCTCACTACCCGCCAAATCGACCAAGAAGAGCTGACCACTCTTAGCCGAGCCGGTCTCCAGATTCTTCTGCGTGACAGTAATGACGAAGATCGAGTGGGACCGAGACGACTCCTGATTCATGTTCGTCGCCGCGACTGCTCTCGCCGCACCACCCCGACGCATGACCTCGTACACCTCCTGCACGCTAGAGACGTAGACCTCCAGCAGACCCTTGACGTAGACACCGCGCGACTTCTCCTCATGGACCGGCAGGTTATCGTTCTGGGGCACCAGCAGATCGCGAATCCGCTCCATGTAGATCTCCATGTAACTGACCCGCACCGTATACTCGATATTACTCGGACTGGTGAGGATGCTGGCGAAGATCTGCTCGACGATGCGCGGAATGATACCCTTACCGACGTCGTCGTCGATATCGGAACCCATCATGGTATACGACTTTCCGGCACCTGTCTGACCGTACGCGAAGACCGTACCGTTATAGCCGTTCAGGATGTCGTCCACCGTTGGTCGGATCGAGAAGTTGAAGACATCCTGCTGCTTCGAATCCATGGGAAACACCTGGTCGAAAGTAAAGGCTCCAGAGCCTTCTCTGGACTGTTGACGATATTCCAAATCTAGGTCTCAGCAACTTTGAACATAAACGTCGCCCCCGCCGCGGTCCTGATTCTCCCTCGCACCCTCGATTCACATCGGACACGACATCCACCACCAGGGTAGGAGGCACTCACGTTAATCAAACATGACTGTTCATTTTCGAACTCCACAATCGGTTCACCCCCCGATGCCAATTCGACTTTGTTTTGCGGTCGGAATCTCGCAACCACTGTGTTCGAGCGGAAACGCGGAGCGGGTTAGCTAGTCTGTTACGCGCCATGAATTCCACCAGAAGGCGATCCACAAAAGCAGAAGGAAGAGCGGGAATGAATGCGCACCCTTAATGGTGTTGGGGCCGTTGGGGCCAGATGACCTGTCCAGCGAAATTCGATCAGTTTCTCAGTGCCGCGTGCGCGTTGGAGGTTTGTTGGGCGTGGTGGCCCACGAGAGAGAGAGAGGGTGGGTTGAAGCGGTGAACAGGGGCAACAACAACAACAACAAACGTACGCCATGATCACTCTGACCCGGACTCAAGGATGAGGCCGATGGAGGTTGGAAGAAACTAGGTTTGGACAGAAAGGAAAGGAAAGGGAAGAAGGAACCCCGAGGGGGGGTGGGAGGGGGCTAAAGTGGAAATCGGAGGGGTTCGATGCGAATAACAAGAAGATAATAATTGGGGAGGAGGGGAAAGGGAAGGACAGGGCAGGCTTCGAGGTGAGAGCGGAGAGAGTAGAGAAAGTAGAGAGCAGTAGTAGTAAGTAGACTAGCAGTAAACTAACTGACGGACTGACTGACTACTCACTATGTGGGCAGTGGTTCATTTGGGTCAGGGGTCCACGTGCACTAGTAAATATTTGGGCAAGCCTTGAGGCGGTCAGTGTCCCATCTTTCAGGTTTCTTCAATTCATTCCCCCCATAAGTGGTGTTTCAGAAAGTCAAGTCAAGTACAACACAGTGTCAGGTTCTGACGTGGGTTTTCTCTGCCTAAGAACTTCAGAGTATCATAAGAAGAGTGGGGAGAAAAGGGCCTGGGGAAGAAATGCATTCCTATCGGGCATTGAGGGGGAAGAATGAACTAGGCCTACAGCATGCACGACAGTAATCACTGCCTGCACTCTCCCTGCCCAAATACTTCTTGGCACTTGCCTGCCAACTTCATTACTTCATCGGAATGCATATTCAATTTCACTACGGTTTATTGTACGCAGGCAAGAATGCTGGGGTGAAGCTAACTAAAAAAAAAAAAAAAAAAAAAAAAACTGTAGGAGGAAAATGCTAGCGAACAGTCTGGGATAAGCAAATCAAATAAAAAGGAAACCCGAAGCAAGCCGAGTTGCCGAACCGATTATCTGACATGCAGTAGCGGAAAAGCACACGGAGGAAAACAAAACTCAAAATGCATTATGCGAAACAACACAAAATGAAACTGATGCAGCTATTCACGGATACCAATGGGAAATCGCGATAACAAAAGATCAAAATGTAACCAGGCGCCAAAACCCCACGCTGTGCACGTCATCAACGGGGTGCAAGTCCCTCAGGTTCACGGCCCTTGCATTCGCACAACGGCATGGCCATGCCAGGGCATCACGCCTAGGTGAAACATGCGGCAAGACGGCGTTGGCATCGCCATAGACCCAAGGAACCAAAACCCGCGTATAATAGTATATCATAGTTTGCCACCGCACCACAACTCTAATCTTCCCAGCTCTTCTCGACCGTCTCGCGCACCCGCTTTATGTATTCCTTGCGGTTGTCCTTGTAGAGGTTCGACGCTTCCACATTGGCGGGCGATGAGGTGTTCGGATCGTTGAGTAAGCTATGGATCGCGAATTAATCGTTAGCATCATTTCATCACTGCCTTGTTATGTGCCCGGGTTGGGCAAGAGAGGGGAATGTGATTACCTTTGAATGCTGGTGAGGATCGCTGCCACATCATAGGTTGGGCTCCAACGGTTCTGCAGGATGTCCAGGCAGAGCTCGCCCGTGCCGTAAACATTCGGATGAAACATTTGGCTGATAAACTTGACACCCGGGGGCTTATTGGGATACTGTTCTTCGAAGTGCATCACGAGTCGAAATGTGCCGTCCTCAAAGGGTGTATCGGCGGGGCCGATGATGACCGCATTCCTAGGAGGGGTTGTTTAGATTCCATTGCGGGAAGAGACCTTCAAGATGGCCAAGACAACTCACCAGGTCATAACATTGTCTGCCACGGGAGAAGCAGAAACTCCAGCAGGAGGATCGGTTTGCATACGCTAGAATGAATCGTGAATTTTAGCTCATGTATCTCCGGCAAGCAGGCAGGCTTAATAAAAAGCTTAAAACAGCTAGATGCTGGGACGGATCCAAGGCAGAAGACCCATTTAACGCAAGGGACGTAGTGATACAGCCCAAAAATGATGCAGACATCGACATACCTTGAAATCGCGCATGAGGCGACGGCGGGCAGAGGTCGACATGGCGGCGGGGTATGGGCGATGATCGGAGAGCTATCGGGAGAATGGCCAAGAACTAGGCACAGCGGCAGGTGGCAAAGACCGACACGAGAGGTAGTGGTGTCTGATACGGTAGACGACCAGGCGGAAAAGATAGAAGATCTCAGGCCGAAATTTCAAGAGACAGGACAGCAAAGCGAAGGAGTTGAAAGCAGTGGAGAATCGGTTGGACGGGATTTAGGAAGAGGAGAGCGACGGACGGATGATGGTCGGAGCGGGAGGGAGGATGGAATGAGCAGCGGTGATTCTTAGTGACTGGACTATTGATTGACTGGCTGATTGACCTGCAGAAATCCTCCTCCTTCACCGCCTCTAACCATAGGGAGATTAGCGTGTTCACGCCACTCTGATTACATGATGTTTCTCCATCATGGATAATCCCACCGCCCGACTAATTGGGAAGCATAACACGCAGCCTGTCCCGTGCACGTGACACCTTACTGCCATCCTTTTCCTTCTCGCCCATTTCGAACTAACCCGAAGCAGGAACTACTATGGATCGAGTCCCGCGATAGATGCTACAGCTGGGAATCGCATGCCAGCGATCCAGAACTATGTCAGGCGCTATCTGACATTGATAACATACTTCGTGATACACCAGGCACATCATCTTCCACTTTGTCACAGTCATGACGAATTGCTGAAAAGCCGGAAAGCACCATTTGTTGGAAATGCTAGGACCGTTGGAATTACCGCTGTTCCCGTCCTGCGCGGATTGCCTGGCATGGTCGGCAGACGGTGAATTAGCCATCGGTGCGGGGGAATACGTCCAGATCCTGGTCGGTCGTCTGCACACCTCCTCGAGTATACGAAGTAGAATGCTAACCGGGAACAGACCCCTAAGACGGCCAATGAAAAAGCTGAGCAGGGCCCTGCACAAAAAGCCATCAACAACTGGCATTCCAATCGCTTTCGAGTCAACATTTTCACCAACAGTGAATGGCCAACCATCTATCCCCAGAAACGTGACCACTTCTCCCTCGGCGGTGAGCAGTCCCTGAGCACCGTGGTAGGGTTGGCTTGGTCCCCTCCCGGACTCGCCAAGTATCGACGCTGTGTGCTTGCGGTCTTCACTTCGAATCTACTACTCTCACTCTACGAGCCTGTCGGAATTCAAGGGAGATGGACGCGAGTGGCGATTGTCAACGATTCATTGAAACTGTACTTCCAACCGCAGGTCCAGGATGAGGGTCTGGTGCTGCAGAAATCCGCCATCCGGTCATTTTCATGGTCATCGCCTCTCAAGGTCCCCGTTGCGCAGCAAGATGCGGACTCTCTCTTGGCCGCTGGGCCCGAGAGTCGATGGGGCTTCCACTTGTTGTCAGTCGCGAATGACGCTAAGGACGTGATATTTCTACGGGTGCGAGGCTTGACAGCAGTGCAAAGCCCGAGGTACACGGCTGATGTGCTGTCCATTACTTCTTTTGACGAATCACCGGAGAGCCACCCCCAGATTAATCCTTCCTCACTTTTTGCAGCCGCTCTACAGTCGAAAGCCGTTGTGTCATCAATGGGTTGGGGCCCATGGACTTTCTCAGGAGAAGAGCGTCAATCTGAGAGCGCAAACGCCCATCATGCGACAGGAAACCTGGCCGTTGTATACGGGACAAAGCTGAAGATGATAAAGTTCGGAATCGATGCGGCATCTCTCAGGCAGGGACCAGATGAAGGCCTTTTTCCCGAGCCAGTGGCCGAGTCAGAGATGAATACTTTGTTCCATAGCGACGAGCTGGAAGACCTTCACTTTACTGGTCCTATCAAATGGATCAATCTGGTGAGACGGTACCCAGTCACCACCAATGCTTGACTGACATTTGATCCAGCAGGACACGCAAAAGCTCTGGCTAGCCGCCGGCGTTTTCGCGGGACTCGCTCTCATCACCATCCCTCACGCAATGTATAAAGAGCAGGATCACAAATCCGCACAAACCCGACTGGAGAAGTTTCCATTCCACGAGGACACGGCGACCGATATCCAACGTGAAGCCCCAAGGCATTGGGACCCAATAACATGTAAGCAAGTTCCTATAGCTGCACCAGTCCGCGCTGACAACAGAAAGCCATGACTATCACACACGACCCAGACTCCCAAGACTGCACGCTCCACGCAGCAACAGCCGGAGGCTACGCAATAACAAAACATCTCAACCCCAACCAAGAAGACACGCCACTTTTCAAAGCCCCATGGAAGAACCAAATCGACGACATGCGCGAGCAGTTCGATTTTGACCGAGACTTCGGCGGTCTCGCCGTAGCCAGAATCTGGGGGCTAACCTCATACAACGGCATCGTCGCAAGCGCGACGACGCTCCATCCGGGCGATGTCATCGAATACCGCACCGCCTCGGAGGACCGAGCGATAATCACCTTCTCGACGCCCACAGGCGCAGTAGCAGACGAACTGCCCGACGCGCCAACAACAATAACAACAGCCGCTACCTCTTCCCTTACCCCGGAATCACCCCAAACAAGACGCGACGCAGCCCTGAGACACATCCTCCTCTCTCGCGACAACGAACCACCTCTCTGTGGCAGAATCCTCTACGCAGCCGCGTGCTCCGCCATCGTCGAATCCGATAACGAGGACATCATCGAGCAAGCCCGCGAGGCCCTCACCAGCCTAGCCAGCGCTACAGGCGCAGATCTAAGCGAGGAGCTTTCCAAATTGTCCTCCGCCCCGGGCACAATCGACGCAAAGTCCGCCGCGGAGCTCAGCGGGCCGGGCAGTTCTTTGTTCGAAAGGTGCGATATCTGCGAGGCCGGGCTGTCGTGGTACTCGACTCAAGAAGCGCAGTGCGCCGCCGGTCATCTCTTCGGTTTGTACCTCGTCCTCGTGTGTTTTTTAGGGCGTGTTTGCTAACCCGAGCAGTTCGGTGCGGTTTGACATCGCTGGCTATCCAAGACCCCGGGGTATCGAAGTTCTGTTCCGCCTGTGGAATGGAATACCTGAACGAGGACGCGATCGACGCGTCGGACGCGGACCTCCAGCGCTCATGTCGGACGCTGTTCGACATGTTCGATACCTGTGCTTCTTGCGGCGGGAAATTCCGCCTGTAGCATTATACCTATAGCTCACTAGACCCTGCAATAAATGAAGCTTACATGGCAGAACGCTCGCTAACAGTAGATAATGCGACACACTAATACAACCCCAACAGCTTCCCAGCGACAGGATCCCACTCCCCGTCCCAGCGACGGGTACTCTCCCTCCGCGCCCCCTCCCGCAGCCTCTCCAGCAGATCATCGTCCCCAAACAATTCCACCAGATGCCGGAGCAGCTCCTCCGCGCTCCCAAATCCCCGCCCATTCACCCCCTCCGTCACCAGCTCCGACCACGCCTCGAACCGATTCCACCCCACAACCGGCAAGCCCGCACCGAACATATCCACGACCTTCATGGGCAGATCGACGCCGCTGCTGCTGGTATGCAGACTCACACCCAGCGACGCGGACGCCAGCAGCCGCGCGTAGTCGTCCATGCTCAGCCACGCCGTGCGGATCGTCACTTTCTCCAGCTTCCCGGCGGCTTCTAACTCCGCGATCCGGGATAGATACATCTCCTTCTGTGGGCCCTTGCCGGTTATGATCGCTAGGATGGTGGGGAGGGGTGGGTTCGCCTGCTGGGCCAGCGCGGAGTAGCGGCATAGCGCGTCGATGAGGATCGAGAAGTCCTCGTCTGCTGTCCAGGAGGTGGAGCTTACGAGGACGCGGAGGTCGTTGAATTGGAGAAGGGGCCGCACGGACTCGGTTTGTGGAAGCGAGAGGAGGAAGGATTCGCGGACGGCGCGCGAGGTGATCGGCTGGAAGTGCTCGGCTGGACGGTCGTGTAGTGGGAGGATGGGCGCGCGGAGTTTGAAGTCCTGCTGTAGTACGCGCGCCATTGCGTTCGTGACGCACAGGTGTGCGGTCGCGTATTGTCCGAAGGTTTGTTCGTAGCGCTGCGAGAAGCGGACGAGCGGGTGCTGCTCGCCCAGCTTGAGCGCTAGGATCGTGTAGCCGAAGTTATGCCAGTCGATGATTAGGTTCGTGTTCCTGAGGCGGCAGACTAGGGAGGCGATGGCGAGCGTCGGGATAGAGGGCGGGTTCTGGGTGCCGGGCCACAGGGTTAGCGGTCTTGTGTAGCTAGTATGGTAGATGGGTAGCGGGGCGAGTGACTGACTTGGACGAGGAGCCACTGGGCTGGTTTGGTCCGGTAGCCTAGAATCCACCACAGGCAGCCGATCTGGAATAGCACCTTCAGCGGTCCGAAGAGGAGGAACAGTAGCTTGTTGCTTGTTTGGAGGCAGGTCGGGTGCGGGGGGAGCGCGACGATGGAGATCCGCGGATGGGAGGTGATTTTGGGGTGGACTTCGGATTCTGAAGAGGCAATGGATTAGTTTGGAGCTATGCGATTGCAGTTGTCGATGTTGCGCACCATGGTAGCCGATTATGTTCACTTGTCCCCCACCCTTTGCTACACTGAGCGCATGATACTGCATGCGCGGGCTGCGACCGATGTCTCCTAGCACGAGGATCTGAACAGTCGTCTTTGGTTTATCTGCACCATCTTGTTCGGATGATGACTGAGGTTG
Source organism: Aspergillus homomorphus CBS 101889 (assembly GCF_003184865.1). Taxonomy (NCBI): domain Eukaryota; kingdom Fungi; phylum Ascomycota; class Eurotiomycetes; order Eurotiales; family Aspergillaceae; genus Aspergillus; species Aspergillus homomorphus. The sequence goes on from NW_020291903.1 coordinate 453,552, forward strand.
GTAACGAGATGGGGAGAGGAGGAGTATCGCGAGGGTAAGCGATGTGGATGCGTAGAAGGCAATGTTGAGCAGTGTCGCGAGCATGATGACGGTGGAATGAGCTCTAGAAAAAGTTATGGGATTGTTACTAGATCATCCACCATCATGCGCAGTCAAGTTGCTTAGTAGATTGTCGTGGGGTCGCCGGCGTTTCAGGGGTATCTTGTCAGAATAAATGAACTGGCGCAGTTGATCCTGCACGACAATCAAAGAGATCTAGAGCTTCGGACAAGCTGGCAGTTGGAGGAATCCTGGGCCGATGCCCGCAGTGGACGGAAACCCCACACACGCACACGCCGGGCGCGTCAGAATAACAAATCGGGCAAATTGACAACAGGCGCGCGGCTCGCATTGATAGGTTACATGCCACTGGACCAATTAAGTATCATCGGCATTTAGATTGCTCTGATTATCTCTCGGTCTAGCTCTCTTTTACCCCGGATCATCCTCTCAAAGTTGGTTCATGGAGATGATGGATAACTCATTTTACTTTTTCCATACGCTCGATCTGCCGTGGGTTCCTGAGACACCAGGCAGCTACGGAGACTCCTAGGCCAGCTGAGACATGATCACGTGGTCCCTTGTTATCACCGCCGGGCGATCGTCGCGCCGCTATCTGGGGGCTATTCGTCCATCATCATCATCCATCCTCAGATCGATCGCCACAAGCGCCCTTCGTGGTCGCTTCCTTATTCTTCCGTTCAATCCCTCTCCATGGGCGCTATGCTGCATCGTTTGCCCCTCTCCTTTGACTTCTCCTTCTTTCTGAGCTCGTAAAGCTCAATTCCTATTTCTTTTGGGCAACTGTTCCCCCCTCCCCAACCTCGGCTCAGCACCCGCCTCTTCTCGAAAGCCCCCTCCGGTTGTTCGCTGGGAACATCCAGCGGATCGTACATAGCACAACCATTCCGAGACAATGTCGGCTGGAACACCGGTATCGTTCGTGGAGACAGCTCCTCCGAATCATGGGCTCGGACATAGTCGAGGCCATCGTTCGCGATCATCTCGCAGGTCGCACGGGCCAATTTCCATTTCGGCCTCCTCCTCGGACCTGTCTTCAGCAAATCAACAGCCCCCACAACCTGTAATCAACCCGACCCTTCCCAATGGCAACTCGGGAGATGCAGCCTGGCATAGTCATCACCATTCACACTCTCTTGCATCAAATCATAGCGTATGGGAAGCTCCCGCCCAGGATCAGACTGTCCCCTCCTCAAGCAACCATACGCACCACACGAAGAACGATAGCGCTGCAGGGCTGATTGGTGCTCAAATGCTGAATGCATCTGTTGAGACCGGATCGAACACAATGTATGTTCCCCCAGTGTGTCTTCCTAGCCAGTACTAACATATCTAAAGTCAGGAGGCCATTGCTGGACCCCTCCTGGCCTTGCCGTGGATCGCCCTTTCCTGGTACTACCAACACCATGCGCATTGGAAAACACGGCAAATCGTTTTGGACGATCCCGACGCAATCGCATCAAACAATGGCAAATTAGACCAAGTCGAGCGGAAGGCGGCCATGCTGACTGCCGTTACACTGATACTATATGGATGTGGACAAATGATGCGGTCCGTTCAGCGGGGAGGAGCTGACTCCATCGTTGCAATTCCGCAGGTGGATTCGAGCACAGCGAGGGTGGCGCTTCTGCGAGTGTCTTCTCTTGCTCTGCCCATCTATGCCGGCCTGAAGGTTGGAGGCTTCCTAGTGGCTCTCAGCTTGCTACTTTCGGTAGCCTCTGGCGTGCCGACAATTCTCCAGGGAAATGGCCCACATAGCAGTGGCCAATTCCGACTAAGCCAAAAGAAAGCGAGCGGTGGTGTCCTTGTCGCAGTTGTTGTACTCAGCTTACTGGGCTTGAATGCAACCTGGGATGACCACCCATTCTTCGGTTACGTCGCTTTACTGGTTTCGGTCTTCGTGGTCCGCCCTCCTTTCTCAGGGACGAAGTCGGTAGACGTCGACCTCTCTACGCCAACCTCATCTAAGAAGCAACTGTCAGAGTCCAATGTAAGCGCTGCTTCAGCCGGCGAATCTGTGTTGACTGCTTTGTCGGGCCTGCTTCTAGTACTTATCACGATCATCGTCTCCGGCAATATCTCCTTTGACTTCACTGATATGCTTTACCATCTTGCTGGCTCTGGTGCACTTGCACTTAGTTTATTATCCGTTGCTCCCTCACATCTCCAATCATCACATAAGATTGGCCTTGTCCTTGGGAGCGGAGGCGCTGCCCTCCTATCCTCGCCGCCGATACAAGACAATGTTTCGGTAATCTATGTCTCGCGGATCATTGTTTCACTCATCTCATACCTTGCTGCCCGCTTCGACGACAAAGGTTTGCGCCACTCTGCACAGTCTCATGCCCATGAACATCATGGCCATTCATCCGCCGATGCTTCCAGAATCACCAAGTTCATCCTCCATCAGAGCGAATCGTATCCGCTTTTGTACAGTATCCTCAAGGAACGCGATTCGCGACGTATCTTCTATTTCATGTGGTGAGTTCTTGTGCTACTCACTATGTGTCACTATAGTCTAATTTGTCTCAGTCTTAACTTCGGCTTTATGCTTGTTCAGTTGGCATATGGCTTTTTGACTGGATCTTTGGGGCTACTTAGTGACAGTATTCACATGTTCTTCGACTGCCTTGCTCTGGTTGTTGGTCTTTGTGCTGCTGTCATGAGCAAATGGCCGCCCAGTTCGAGATTTCCTTACGGTTACGGCAAGGTCGACACGCTATCCGGTTTTGCCAACGGCATTTTTCTCATGTGAGCCACGCGAATACAATCTCTCTAATTCATGACTGACAACTTGCAGGATCATTAGTATTGAGATTATCTATGAAGCAGTCGAAAGACTGTCTTCAGGCAGTCAAATGCACCGTATTGGTGAGCTGCTGATTGTTAGCATCGCAGGCCTACTTGTGAACCTCGTTGGAATTATGGCCTTCGACCATGGACATGCGCATGGACACGACCATGGCCACGGGCACTCGCACGGCAACGAGAATATGCACGGCATTTTTCTCCATATTCTTGCCGATACGCTCGGCTCGGTGGCTGTGGTGATCTCGACCATTCTCGTCCACTACTCTGGCTGGCCGGGGTACGATCCTATTGCTTCATGCTTGATCGCAATCTTGATTTTTGCCTCGGCAGTTCCGCTCGTCAGCAGCACGGCGAAGACTTTGCTGCTGGCATTGCCCGCTGACGTTGAATACAATGTCCGTGAAGCTCTGGCGGGAGTCAGTACCCTACGGGGAGTTGTCGGGTACTCGGTCCCTCGATTCTGGTTGGACGATACGGGCAAAGAGTCTTCTGGCCATCACCATCACCACCATGGTCACGATCATGGACACAGTCATACCCACAGCCATAGCCACGGACATAGCCACGACCATGGCCATGACCACAATCACAACCACTCCCACTCCCACGCTCATGGTCACAGTTGCGACCACAGCAGCTCCCCCTCTCATGCTCCCTTACACAGTCACAATCACGGCCACAGCCACGATCACAGCAACCACTCCCATTCGCACAGCCATGACCTCCACTCCCACTCCCAGGAAACCCACAACCCCAAACTTCTCGGCGTAATTCACGTCATCGCCTCGCGCGCCGCCGACCTCGAAGACGTCCGCCAACGCACCGTCAACTACCTCCGCGAGAAAGACATGGACATTCTTGTCCAGGTCGAGCGCGAAGGCGACGGCCGGTGCTGGTGCGGCGGAGGCGCCAACAAAGCCTCCTAGCCGGTTGAGTCCCTATGCTTCTTTCTTTCCATAAGTATACATATAATCAATCAGGATAACTTTGGGCTGGGCTGGATAGACCGGCCTCTGGGATTCGGGTTCTCTTCTTTCCTCAATTCATATGACGCTGTATGTATGTATGTATCAATCTATGCATGTATGTATGTATGTATCTATGTCTCATTCAACCCTTTCCTTTCCCTTTTTCGTGATTAGCTGGCTCTAGATCCAGCCAGACTCTCCTATAACGCGCGTGTAATGGCCACAGACAAACGTACTAATAGGTGATGATCGCGACCGAGATCCAGCGAAGCAACCTACATCTCGAAGGCAGTGATCTAAGCTTGATAGACTAGACCATTCGAAGTCAATCGGCAACAAACTTCTGACCCCGTAGTCAAATCAAGCCATCGCGAATCAAAGCTAACGACACACCCGCGATGGTATCGCACCGACGTACAGTTACACATGTGCGCTCTTCACATGAGGGGGAGGAGCACGGGTGGCTCCACGTAGACTACTGGGAAGTGGAATCCTCTCCGAGGTCTTATAGACACAAGTGGGCTAGGTAAGCTTTCAACCAGAACCAACACGGTGATCGCAAGCGGGGGCCGAGCGAGGGTGGTTCACATGCAAGATCGAAGGGCGTTATACATCGTTACTCTAGAGGAAATGTGGGCGGCGCGGACCATCCTCGGTTCGTTTTCTGTTGATATACAATTGTCGATCACAGACGTTTTTATCATCGAGTGTTGGTTTTTCCTTTTTACTACCGAGTTAGAGGGTATATACATATATACACAGGTCTAACTATCGAGTAAGAAGTATATTATTCCCATGTCCGCCATTCTCTCGAGCTCCGCGCCGCATGAAGATGAGATCAAGCGCCGAGGCTATGCGTCCTTATTCCAGAAACACACCGTCTTCCTGACGGGCAGCACCGGGGCGCTGGGGGCGTGTCTCCTGTACAAGCTTGCGACGCAGGTGCCGACGCATAAGATCTACGTTCTGATCCGGGGGTCTGCGGACCTGGCGATCCGGAAATGGAAGAAGGCGATGCCCGTGCAGACGGCCCCGATCCTCAAATCGCGGATCGTCCATTTCGTGGTCGGGGACATGACGAAGCCTGACTTCGGGATCGATGCCGCGGTCATGGAGGACCTGCGACGGCAGGTCACGCTGGTCATCCACGCGGCGGCTAAGATCACGCTGGACGCGGACGTCGCGGAGGCGGTCGAGAATAATTGTCTCCCGTCGCTGGAGATGGCGCGGATTGCGTCGCGGTTTCGCAGGCTGAAGATGCTGGTGCAGGTGTCGACGGCGTATGTGAGTAGCTTCTTGCCGGATGGGCATGTCGGCGAGAAGCTGCACTCTGTTGTTGCTGAGGCTGGGGAAAAAGGTGAGGATGAGGATCCGGAGGAGGCGTTGAGGGCGATCCTCCGAGGAGAGGGATTTCCGTACACGGAACGATTCTCGTCAACATATACTCATGCCAAGTATCTGATGGAGCGTCTGATGTTGAAGAGATTCCCCACGTTGCCGTTGTTGCTGGTGCGTCCGACTATCTTCGGGCCAGCAGTCAGGGATCCATACCCGAATTACGCGCCAGAGAATTCCACCCCTCTGAATAAATTCGGCATGCTCTTCCTTGCGAGCCATGGGGAGACGCAAACCTGGCATGCGGCTGAGGGGTACGACACTGGTGCGAATACGTTAGATGAGATCCCGGTTGACTTTGTGGCAAACGCTTGTCTTCTTCATGCTGTCGCGGGAACACAAGGTATCGTCCATGTCGGGTCGCAGTTGTTTATGAAGGTGACGCTGGATGAGATTATGCAGCTGGCGTACGCGCATACCCCCGAGGATTATCGCAATCCTTTACCGACGGTACATTTCGTGAAGGACCGCAGCATTCCACAGTGCTTCCTTGCGGATCTGGTCAAGGTTGGCTCACGTAATTGGTTGTTCGATTGTGGCCGGTCATTCTGGTTAAAGCAGCTAGGAGGTCCGCTGAGCTTAGCCGCCTGTCAGCATGATGTAGACAGGATTAAAGTCAAACGGGCCGCAGAGATTTTCGAGCGAGTGCCGAGGACAGTGAAGCTTTAGCAGGTGACATGTCTTGCAGTATCGAATGATTTCACCTTGTACTGATATTCATGAACGGTTATCAGGGTTGATTCCAAGTAGGCACGGCCCATGCAAAAGGTCTAATTCAGGGTTGTTGAAATATGCATCTCGGTGGGTAGAACAAGCCTGGAAACTGCGTGGATAAAACTCAATCAAGCTCTAATCTTTCGTTCTGGCCACTGCAAAGCACTCTCCCATTGCGCATCACATGGACGAAGGGCGCTCAGTAACTCAGAAACCAAGGCTCTACCCGAGTTCTTCGCCCACCATACTTTACCATCAAGCTCCACTAGCAACGCGCCCCAGTGCATTAACACCAGCAGTGCAAGAGGCTGACGACGCCTCAACGCATGAACAAACTCTTTGCTAGCCATCGCGAGCCATCCAAGTATAGATGCTATATCGCGAGAGTGATTGTACCTACAGAAGCAGCGCCGCAGAAGTGCTATAGCTTCATCAATGATGCGATGTTGCTCTTCGTTGACGCTGTCTTGCATGGAGTGACTCAACGTGGTCAATTTATCAAAGGCGGTCTCGGTCTCGCTATCGAGGATCGAAAGTTGCGTTTCCCAGAATCCTTTACGAGAAGTGACCAGTTGCGTGGACAGCCACTCCCGACTGATGGTGTAAATCTTGCTGACGCCGTGAAGCAACTCAAAGACGACAATGATGTTCTCGGTCATAGTGTTGATCTCCTCCCTGTCAGACGACAGCCGGGGCAGAGCTATGCCGATGACCGTGGTAATGACCGAGTGGGCGAAGACTGCATCACAATTGGCGGGAGTGAGATTGTCTATGGCGTGCCGGAAAGGTGCAAAGGCCCGGTCGTGATACTCCAATGCCGTGTCAATATATGACAAAGCTTCTGGTGAGTTCATCGTGGCGGCGATATGCAGAGAGGCAACTGCAAGCAGCCCACTCATGAGGAAGTCATGCTGGAAAGCTTTTCGCGCAATGACGGTCTGCCAAGTGTAATGGTCCACGGGCTCATTGCACAGACTCTGGTACGTCTCTGTGGAGTACTTGTGCATCAACTCCAGCTCCCGTGTGCTGGCAAATTTTGGTGGATTGCAGGTGCCATACCGGAATAAAGTCCGGTTATGAACTGTGACCTCTGCGGATAGCGCTTTGCTAGCAGAGAGTGGCGCAGGTGTTGGGCTCACTGGTGGTGAAGTTACAACGCTGCGAGCTATTGGTACTTTGAGGTAGGTGCATTTAAGCTCGCGACTTGTGCAATTCGAGCAAGGTGGGCCTTGTTCATCGCACTATACATGAGCATTAGAGGTCACCCCGACTTATAACGCAACGCCAGATAAGCAAGGGAGGTGGCATGGAATTTCGAGAAACAGACTAGGGATTGTTAGACCTACCTTGACTCGACGTTTCTTACATTGGTCACAACCATTGCGAGACTTTGTATGGGTCCTCCGGGGCGGCATTTTCCATCTCGGTGATTGCTGATGAAGACAAATCAGCGGGTGCCATCCCACGTGGAGAAATCGCATGGAAGAGGAAAGTCTCCAGATCATCACGTGACGTACTCTTCTCGCCGACGGTGGAGTCAGCCGGGAGTATCTCCACTGCGGCCACTAAAGTAGTGGTGTTGTCACTTGTTACTGTCTAGACTATTGCTCAACGCAGAATCGATGTATGTTGTCATTCGCAATGCAGGACAAAGAGCAAACTTTGAAACTTCTTTGTCACTAAACTCGTGAAAAAGGATCAAGAGACCCAGTCTCTGTTCGCAGGTGGCCTCACGGTGTCGAATCCATCGCTCTCCGCCTACCTACATCGAACACTAGCCAGTCCAACAACTCCCTGTTCCTGAATTATTGGATCTCAAGTACAATCGTACCACTGTTGCAATGAGACAAATTGGTATGCAGGAAGCATTCAAGAAGTCATCGACTGAAAAGAAACTAAGATGGACGGAGGCTGCACCCTCATCTTCTTCTCATTTACATGCTCTGCAGCCCTGTTTCCGCTTCTACCACCTTGTCATGGCCTAGCTGATGTCCTTAATACAGGCCATACAAAGCTAGTGACAACCAACCGTAGCCTATGTTCGACAGCCATTGAGGAAGCCCACGAGTACATCCGAAAGCTTCTCGGGCTGATCCTTCGGTGCAAAATGCCCGCTTTCCACGAGAACTTCTAGCTGCGAGCACGGGATTGCGATGCGGCGCCTACACCCCCTATACTCGATCGGCCAGGCATCCTGCGCGCCCCAGACCAGTTTGGCAGCGAACTTCCCCAGCTCCGCGGGCCGGCCAGAAATCCCCAGCGTATGTTTTGGATCTTAATGTCACATCTAGTGCTGGAGGGTGCTCGCTGGCCAATGGGGCCCAATATATAAGCCACGAAGGTCCCGAGACCGCCAGTTCGCTGGAAGGATCCCTGGTCGAGGCTGCGGAAAGCAGCCAACCCCCTAGATGGAAGACATGCGCCTCGTCCGCAGCCTTCAAGAATGACTCAAGACCCAACGTCTTGGAAGACGACATTCTTGGTAACGAGGGGCTTTGTTGTCGGCAATGGATTGTCCTTGACTTAACTTGAGCATACTATGGTTACAGGTCGGATGGGAAGGGAAGGACTGGATCCTCGAAGGGCTTCCATGCGATCGGCTGGGCCTGGCTAGGGAATTAGTCGGCTGTCAGCGAGTTGGTCAGATAAGGAGGCGACGTTATTGCCGCAGGGTTCAGCGGGCAAACTACATCAACGCGACTTGCATATATAACGACCTGTATATCCGGTTGACGGGGGCAGTCCCTGCATTGCCATACATGAGCTTTGATTTAACTTAATACTATTATAGCAGCAGCCCCCAGGATCCAGACGACGCAACTTGGAAGCGAAACGGCTGAATATCGAATAATACCCGGTAGCCGAAAATGAAGCCGCAAAGTCTAATCGGATCTCCCCGCCGCGTGGAGACCTTGCGAGAACGAGAACGAGAACGAGAACGAAAGCGATCCAATCACGGCTGTTATAGGCCACGTTTTCCTTCATAGGGACCCACCAGTCATCAAAACATCGGCAAATCGGGGCTCAGGAACAATTTTAACGACCCCGTATTAAAATAGGTCTGATCCCCCTCCCAGGCCTCCAGATTACGATGAGGAGTCCTTGTCCGTGTCAGCACGTCCACTGTTTTCCTTTCTTCTGTCCTTTCTGTCCCTCTTTTGCCTACTTGTTATAAGTTTGTCCCTACATCGCGACGGCGGAAGAATTCACTCGCGCGGGGAATAATTTCCATTCTCTTATCTACTACGGGTTTTGTTCGGTCTAGATTGCATTCTCTTATCTTTCACCTTCCACATCACATCCAGCGGAGTACATACCCGGAACCGACCAGAGACCTCTCTGACGACAAGAGCCACGATGAGCTACGACACGTGCGAGAAAGTGTCGCTGGAGTGCCCGGTGCAGGCAACGACGTACGGCTATTACCCGAACCTGGGGGGCAACATCTTCTTTGCGGCGTTCTACGGGGTGCTGGGGTGCCTGCAGCTGGGGTTCGGGGTGTACTTCCGGGCATGGACGCTGACAGTGGCGATGGCGATTGGGGCGTTCATGGAGCTGGCGGGGTACATCGGGCGGATCCAGATGCACTACAACCCGTGGAACGAGGGCGCGTTCAAGCTGCAGATCGTGTGCCTGGTGCTGGCGCCGACCTTCGTGGCCGCGGGTATCTACCTGACGCTCAAGCACATCGTGCTCTCGCTGGGCCCGCAGTACTCGCGCCTCCGCCCGGGCCTCTTCACCTGGATCTTCATCAGCTGCGACATCGGCTCGCTCGTCCTGCAGGCCGCCGGTGGTGGTGTCGCCGCCGCCGCCGGTAAGACCGATCGCACCCTGCTGCAGGTCGGCGACGATATCATCATCGCTGGTATCGCGTTCCAGGTTGCGACCATGTCCGTGTGCGGCCTCATCGCGCTGGATTTCTTTGTGCGTGTCATCCGCCATGGCCCTGGCCTCCGCGGCGACCTTAACGTCGAAGGCGTCCGTCATATTCGACTCGTTATTTATGCGGAGGTCTTCGCGTACTTCACTGTGCTCATTCGGTGTATTTATCGGTATGGCCCCCCTTTCCTTCTTCCGATCCTCCGGGCCACAGACAATGGATATACTGACAGACGGATGTGGCAGTATCCCCGAGATGGCAGGTGGATGGGGTAATCCCCTGATGCAGAAGGAAGACGAGTTCCTGGTGCTGGACGGAATGTAGGTTCTTTATCGATGCCCATAGCCGTGTACACCTTGCTAATGTGTGTTAGGATGATCGCCCTCGGCATCGGCGCCCTCACGCTTGTCTATCCGGCGTTCTTCCTTCCGTCTATGAGGAAGGGGCTGAAGAAGGAGAAGGCTTGAATGTTGATATACAATAGAAGATCATATATAGATACCCATAATTGGAGTCCGGTTCAAGTTGGATTTGCTCCTGACAGGAAATATAGGCTAGTTTGGAGTTGCCATGCCGATGCGGAGTTTTATTTTGGTCGTGGGGCTTTTGTATTGGTTATGAGGACATTGGGTGAATTCGAGGAGGACAGAATGTAGACTGGAGTGACATGTGTCATGTTGACTGCTAGGCTGCTTGGCGCTCGGCCGAGTAGTTGTTGGTGTTGAGTGATTGAGCTACGATAAGATAGGGATACCTTATCTCTTATCGATAGTAGACGACAGTGACAGAGATGGTCAATGACATAATGCGCAGTTGCCCTTAGCTCTAAGCTTTTTTTATGGATGGGTTATCAGATCAGCACCTCAGACCACGACCACCGCCATATCCCGGGCTGCGCGAACGGAGCAGGTGGTGTGATACAACCGCCGCGTTGCGGGGAGAGCGAAGCACCGTATGATCCACCCACCTCCTACAACACCTACATCTTCCCCTTCACATCCACATCCCCAACTAATATCTATACTCACTACCACAAAAAAGAATCAACAATGTCCCCCGAACAAGCCGTAATAGTCATCGGCTCCGGCCTAGCCGGCCTCAGCGCAACAACACAACTAATCGCGCAACGCATCCCGGTAATCATGCTCGACCGGGCCGCGAAACCCGGCGGAAACAGCATAAAAGCCTCATCCGGAATCAACGGCGCGCCAACACGTTTTCAATTCGCAGCCCAGACACATCAACACCAACAACAAACCCCCGACACGCCCGAGCTCTTCCTAACCGACACGCTCCGCTCCGCCGGCCGCCCGCTTACCACCTCCGCACCCGACGAGCGCACCCGCCGCGAGACGCTGATTTCCACACTGGTCAGCTCATCCGCGGACGCGGTGCACTGGCTTTCAGACGAGCAGGGCGTGGATCTGAGCACGGTGGCGCAGCTGGGGGGGCACAGTCGGGCGCGCACGCACCGCGGCGGCGCCGGCCAGAAGCCGCCTGGTTATGCGATTGTCAGCGCGCTGCTCGAGTCGTTGAATCGGGAGCCGTTGTTCCAGTTGCGGACAGGCGCGAGGGTCACGAAGGTTGTCGTTCCGACGGGGGCCACCGGCAATGAACCGCAGATGCTGGGCGTTGAGGTCGACGCTGGGCGGGAGGATAATCGCACCGAGACGCTATACGGTCCGCTTGTGTTCGCGACGGGCGGGTTCGCGGGCGATACGCACGGCTTGCTGGAGAAATATCGCCCGGATCTTGCGGGGATCCCGTCTACGAATGAGGCGAGAGAGGGAACGCAGCCTTTGCTGCAGGAGGTTGGCGCTGCGGTCGTTGATATGGAGCAGGTCCAGGTGCATCCGACTGGGTTTGTGGACTCCAAGGATCTGGGCGCCCCGGTAAAGTTTCTAGCGGCTGAGGCGTTGAGGGGCGAAGGCGGGGTTTTGGTGGTTGGGGAGGGAGAGAGGTTTGTTGACGAGCTGGGCACGCGCGAGAAGGTCTCCGGTGCTGTTATGGAGCGCGCCGCACAGCTTACAGGGACGAATCTGCGCCAGTGGGATGTCACCCTCCTGCTTGATGAGGGCGCCGCCGCCGCTGCGAAGTCGCATCTTGATTTCTACCTGTGGAAGGGCCTTATGCGCAAGACTACCGTTGGGGAGCTGGCGCTCCCTGCGCTAATGGATACGCTTCAGCGGTATGCTGATGTGGTTGCGGGGAAGAGGTCGGATGAGTTGGGACGGACTTCTTTCGGGAATTGGACGCTCCAGGATGTGACGCCCGAGTCGGTTGTCTATGTTGGTAGGGTCACGCCCGTTGTCCATTTCACTATGGGCGGCGTTGTGATCGACGAGCGCAGCCGGGTGCTGGATACCAATGGTGTACCTATCAAGGGCCTCTGGGCTGCAGGCGAGGTCACCGGCGGCCTTCATGGGCAGAACCGTCTAGGCGGTTCGTCCCTTCTGGAGTGTGTGGTCTTTGGCAGGATTGCCGGCGAAAATGCTGCTGCCTTTCATCGAGAGAACTAGTTAACCTGAGAAGTGGGGGAAAGACTGGGACTGGGACTGGGACTGGAACGTTTGTTCATGGAGGCGCTCGTTTGTCTGGGCTCATTCATCTCGACTGTGTATGTGTAATAGTGGAGTGTCTTAATGGACTACGATCAAGTTTTCTCGGGCCCGTAAACTTTGACCACCTTGTCGCAAGACTAAGAGGCAGCCAGTTTTATACGAGGGTGATGCAAGATTTGAGTCATCCATGGTCTGCTGGGTTATCTGCCTGTCGCATGATCCCCTGAGCCGGTGTCTGTTTATGAAGATCATAGGAGAAGGAACAGAGCTGCCCAAGGCCAAGGAACAAGACATATGGTTATTAGGCCCTGCCGGTATCTTTTCAGTAAAGTGCTCTATGTATATTCAAGGGCGAGTGAGAGATGCAAGACGTATGTATGCAGGTGCAAGTGGTCAGCCCTAGCAGATCCGCCACGCCCCTTAAATTAAAGTCAAATAAAGCCTCATCCTCGCAGGTGACAATGGGTACTCGAAGAACCTTCTACCGAGGTTCTATGGAGTCATGTTCCTTGGACTTGTTCTCTGCGCTCTGTTGCATCATATGGTCTCCTTGAGGGGGAGCCTTTGCATACAACGGTCGGAAATGAGGAGTGCCACATTCCTGGCCAGTGCATTAGCTAGAGCATCAGCCAGGGCATGGACCTCGAGTGACATGAAGGTGATGTCGATAGTGACAAGAGCAATATTCCCCTTGCTGCACTTCTTTCCCCTCAGACGATGTTTTTGTTGACCACAAATGATGTCATTATTCATGGCCTTGCTAGTCATTCAGCTTCTCGGTCGGGCTCCGGCGACAGTCCCAGAAGGGCAAAGGTACCAGCCGCACCGCCACAAACAAAAACATTTCCCCCGATTGACTGACTGCACTTGACCGCAAGCTTCTTTCACTCTCGGAGCGGAGTATTTTACCAACCACTATTGAAAAAAAAAGACCCGATTTTATTTGGGCCATGCTTGGACCATCATATGGAGTAACCTCCACTGAAGGCCCACGGCCAGTGCTCCAGTGCTTATTCTCTTATCCAGCATGATGACCTTGATTCTGCAATGCGGTGTCGGTCCCTAACATGCCCCTGCACCTTGGAACCCCAGAAATCAGACTGCATCTGAGAGAAATTAAAGAGGGGGCTGGCAAGTCCAGCCTTCCCAGAAACAACGGCAATTCTTATCTTTCGCTTTTTCAGCCGAACCTCATGACCTAGGCGGTCCCTCGATTGATCCCGCGTCGGTCCATAATCATCGACCGACTGGATGGGTTTTGAGTTCGAGACTTCGAGCTGGTGGTGGAAAATTCAGCAGTTTTCCCCACAGTTGCGAGAAGCGAAGTCTCCGTCAAGAGTGCCCGGTCCTCGGCCTGCTCAGTTGTTTGCATCTTGATGGAGCCAATGAGCAAGGATTGACGTCCACAAGTGGCTAGTGAGCCGATTGTCAGCCACATCAGCGGTGGGCTGATTGCCAGAGAGCCCAATGAGGATCGACAATGGCGATCTCCTGCATCCTGTCGGTCTAAAGAGCCAGCAGAGCAAACCCTACTCCTAGTCAGGTCAGGGCTTGGGTACCCAGCATGAGATGGCGTCGACTCTGACGTAGTTCGTAGAACGACCACCGATGCTTTGCTTCACCCATCTCTCATCGTGCCGTCATTCCTCGAATCTTTCCGATCAAAGAACAACCCACACTATAGCTTGAACGTTTGAGTTGTCGGTCATTACCAAGCCCGTAGATATCGCCGAAAAAAATCATAACAGAGAAAATTGGTGAGCAGGCCGTTCAGATAAACATAGTTAGACCAATGAATCTCGAGCAATCGAGGAGGAGTGGAGCTTGAGGTCGGGTTGATCGCACCCAGCCACGGCGGTCCCTTTTCCGGAACCCCATCTGAGCGGCATCTGCAGCACTGTTTGATTTTGGCACTCGTGATAGCCAGTGGTTGCAGCAAACTAATGCATCGCTCTTCACACTCGGCCTATGAGGAGATTGTAGGGCTACCCAGCAGCTTCAATGGAACCACGGCAACCAATCTTACAGGCTGTAGATGGCCCATGGCCGCAAAGCCACCGTGTAGGGATCAAGAGCGATAGGGCTAGCTCAGGTGGAGATCATGGCTCCATGACTTCACCCGGCACCGTGAAGCTGTCCTGAGCCACGTTGGACTGGGCAGCTGCCTGGAGACCATCATGCACCAACCAGTGACGATCGAGCTAGGGAGAAACTAAAATCGACGAACAGAAGTGGGAATCGAGACGGACAGACGCGAAGAGTGGAAATTGCGGGATTGTCGCAGCGGGAAAATACCAAGTGTGAAAAAAAGAGGTCTCGATGCGTGCGACAAGGGAAGGCACGCAACTCCAGGCTGATGAAATGATTTGCGTGCTCTTTCCCACCACCTCACAACTTAAATCGGCTCATCTTCCCTCTCGTTGCCTCCCTTCCTCTTCCTTTCTTCCTCCCACATCTCCATCGTTCCAGAGCTCGCTCGTCTTCTTGTCTCGCGTCGATCACTTCGTTGATACCCCCTCTTGTTACTCCTCTTTGCTTCTTTGATCTATCCTCATTCTTTGCGCGTGTGCAAAACCTTACTACCCATCTCACCAAAATGAAGACTTTCTCGCTCTCCGTGGTGCTGTTGGCCGCTGCCAACATTGCCAACGCTGCTCTCTCCGTCAGCGATTGTGCGGTACGTCATGCTCGAACTGAATGGGTGCTCGCTGGTTGAGACTGACTCCATCGCGTTCCAGCAAATGTGCGTCAACAACATGAACAGCAAGGCTTCTGATTTGGGTTGCTCCAGCGGCGATCTCACCTGCTTGTGTAAGAACAACGACTACGCCTATGGTATCCGGGACTGCACCGCCCAGGCCTGCCCTGGTGACAACGCGGCCGCTGTGCTGGCTGGCGCTCTTGCTTCTTGCCCTAGCTCGACCAGTATGTGACCACTAATCATTACCGCTGAGATCCTCGATCCGACAAACGCTAACCTACACTCTACAGGCGGCTCTAGCTCTGGCTTGACTTCTACCGTTACCGCCTCTGGAACTACCACTGGCGGTGCTAGCGCTTCGACCAACTCTGCTTCCACCACTAGTGGCAGCGGTACCTCGACCGGCACGGGTGCGGGTGCTACCACCACCTCTGGTGCCAGTTCTGGTACCACCAGTGGTGTGTCCACCACTACTGGAACTGTGAGTTGGAATTAAATCTCTTCTGCGCAACATACTGACCCTGTCCAGACCAAGACCACCATTACGAGTGCCACCACCAGTACCACATTGAGCACGGCCACCCTCAGCAGCACTGGCACCGTTACCACTGGCACTGGTTCCTCCCCGGATTCTACCAGCTCTGGTAGCGACTCTTCTGACAGCTCGTCCACCGGCACTGGCACCGCCCCCGCAAGCTCATCGACCTCTACCGGCGCTGCCTCTCACTTGAACGTCGCTGGTAGCGGTGCTGTCGGTGTCTTCGGTCTCGCTGCTATGCTCCTCATCTGAATGAACGATAATGATGGGTTGTTCGGTTAATCTTGGCTGACGTCCGCGTCAAGCATCACCGTTCGGCCGCGATTCGAGTGTATTTCACTATTACGGTTTATGACTTGCGATGTTTCTAATGCGGCTTGTATATTCTAATATGACGGGTCATGCGGTAATGACTAGTAGATAATCTGCCGACCTCCTAGTTTCTAGCCATGGGGGTAAAGCAAGGTGCATGAATGGATGGTATGCGGGACTTTGTCATTAGCTTCTTGAATCAATACACTCTCTTCAACTTCTAATGGAGCTTCATATACTGCATATACAGAATGCTTTCAATATAACCTTTCCTGTCGATGTCATTGTTTTGGTAGACAGCCATGTGCATATGTGAATTTCAGGGTCTAGCGCATCCATGTGCCTCTGGCAATTGATTCAACCGTGATCTGGGAAGCTATCATGATGGGATATTGAATATTAGGTCCAAATCTAGAAACCAATGCATTGGTTCCAAGGAATGTCACCACTATGACTTGCAGATCCGGTATGCACTGCAACTGGTCGAATGGACAGGCCCCACACAAGCTTGCACTAACTTAAGCATGAACAAAGCTATTGAGACCAACTTGGAACGAGCTCCCGCCTTCCCAACACGGACATTCGCCTCCCCACAACACATACACCCACTTATGACTGATCGCATGCACCTTCAATGCCCGCCCTTTTCAGGCTCCGAACCTGGATGCTTCAAGGGATTTTCCAAACCACTTTAAGAGCATTCTGGAGTACTCAACAGGGTAGCATGTCGAGATGTTCCTGCAATGCCTGATCTGGAAACGGGTATTGCCGCATCGGAAACCTCTCTACCTTCGATTGTTTCTCGAAGAAAACGCGGTGGGGAGTGTGATGCGATCATTAGCCAATTGTTTTGTCGAACGACCATGGCGGGATAACGTCATTCAGGGACTGGTCCGTCGCGATACCGGCCCGTTCTAGGCCATGATTGTCTTTCTCGGCGCTGCGCTTCTCAGTTCCGCATACCTCATACCCCATGTCCATCGACGCACTGTTATCGCCTCCTCTGACAATGATGGGTGGTAGCTATGCTAGGTCTGAGCTTTTCCATTGATTGTGGCAAATACTCACCCCGACAGTTGAGCTTAACACAGATCATGACGCTAGGATGAGGTCAATTGCGTATGTTCACCATCAGCGCAAAACAGCTCCAATTATCAACACAATGGCTATTAAAATGAGCCAAAGTTGAACCTTGAAGCTGGCCTGGAAGAACACAAGCAGTCCAGCAAGGCCAGCAAGAAGTTGACGTCACTCGCACCACCTCTACTGTCTCTCTCTCTCTCTCTCTCTCTCTCTCTCTCTCTCTCTCTCTCTCTCTCTCTCTCTCTCATTCACTCCGCTCCCGCTCTTCACGCGCAGTCATGGCGGCACTATCCACCTCTTCCAAGTATGTCTTCAATACCTTCAAATCCAATCCGATGGACACAGGGCTGTGTGCGACCGCTATCATTGGCCTTGTCTGGTACCGTGAATGAAGAACCCTCCGGCCATATTGCATCGTTCATTGGTATGGTTCGAGTTGGTGCTAATGAGTGCTGTGCGCGGTCTTCAGGACGGTCAACGATTTCAGAGAATGGAAAGCATTTGGAACGGGCGGAACGCCGCCGACCCGGGCGTATGTCTTACCTTACCTTTAGTCACCTACCCACCCTACCCTACCCTGTGCTTGGACACTTGTGTCGTGGCAAAGAAACTAACCCGACCAACCTATATTCAGTGGATACCTTCGCATGTCCAAACTCCGCGCCAAGCACGCGATGTCCAAGAACAACCTCCGCGACGCCTCCCCGCTCCAACAGACGGGACCCTCCTATCTTCCAACAGGCACGCTCCCGCTCCGCTCAGGGCCGCAACCACGCATGATGCCGCGTATCCTCCCTCAACGCCAATACCCAGAACCCATCGACCCCTCCGTGCAGGCGCGTCTGCGCTCGCTGGTCCACGACCTCGCCACCGCCCACCCAGAGCTCTTTGATATACTACCCTCCCACACCGAAGGCCGCACAACCGACGGGCTGTACGCGCGCCGCAATCTCCCCACCCTGAACCCGCTGGCGGGTGACCGTATTCTGAGCTATGAGATCGCGCACACGCATCCCGCGGAGAACAGTCTGCATGTGTGGTTGAGTGATGTCGATGCTAGGGAGGTCATTGAGAAGGGATGGGGGCAGCGGTTCCCGTTGCCTGCTGTGCCGCAGGGCTGGGTCATGGTGTATGCGCCCCGGGATGAGGGCGAGATGGATATCGTTGAGTGGATCGTTAGGGCGGCGGCGAGGTGGGTGACGGGTGTCATGGTTTGAATTGCATTTATGAGCGTTGCGTGTTCGATGCTGATGGCGTTTGGGTAGTGAGCGAGATTTGTTTTGTTTTTCAGCGGGTGATTGATGTACGATATGTTAGCTTGTATTAGTAGCTTTGATGATAATGGCTGTCATGATCAATGCAATGATGATTTGACTTTCGGGGGGGTAATTTGAAGTTGCATGTCTGGTTGATACGAGGTTGCTCAGGGTGAATCAAACAGTGGATCACCTTGGGAAAGATCCTCAACCTGCAATTGCATGTTATCAAGTAGTCTGATGCGGAACGCATATGCTCATCTTGACTATGGATAATGCAAGTGCTCACGGAGAAAAGCAGCGGCGACACGTAGTATGGATAATGATAGATTGATCTCGGAGCATCATAAGGAGAATCCGGGGGCTCTGACTCGGGGGTTCTCTGGCAATGGGGCTTAGCGCGTGCTTTATTTAGCAGCGGTTGAAACAATATGATTGAGATTGTAGTATAGGCTAGGGGATCACGAATATTGATTATGTCCCATTACCCTGGTAAGAAGACTTGTTGCTAGGATAATGATAATGTGTGAATAAGATTGATTTCTTGTTGATTTGAACATTCGTAATAATAGACTGTTTGATGATGTTTCTCCTCATCAAGATGGTCGAAGTAAGTGTAAGCCTGAAGGTCAATCGGCCCACTTGGCCACACCCGTATTTAGACGGCACAACGCTGATAGGCTGTTCAGCCCCCGCTGCCTGCGACTAAGAGGGGATTGCAGCCTGATTCTGGTGGCAGCCTACCCCCGACCGATCGAACCGTTCCTTAATTTGGGAGTTAGTTCTCTTTCCCTCCTCCGGCTTATAATCCTTTGTCTTCGCTCATCTCTCATCAACTCGCTCAACCTCATCATCCAACTATACGTCCCTCGCTATCGAACGTGTCACAACGATCCTACCCTTTCCTCTCCTTCAATATTATATAGTATACACTGGTTCGACAACCCACCATGGCCATCTCTTCCCTCCTTCGTCGAGGAGTGGAGGTTGTCTCGGACTTCCAGTCCAAACAGCCCTCTCAGAGCCAGCCAACCTTCCATCTGGCGGGCTGGTTGTCGGCGTTCTTCGTCTTTACTGTCCTCGCCTTCATCGGCATTCTTTTCTCGGTAGGCATCTTCGAAAGTGTTGACGTTCTCGCTGGCTCAGCCTAATCTTTATCTATTCTAGGTCGAATACACTTATGGGCTGCTAATTCCGACCCTCGCGGCTGTGGAAGACACCAACCCCGACATCTACGTCCGTATTGACACCGACTTCGACCCGAATAAGCCTGTCGATGTGGCCGATCCGGAAGTCGAAGGCATCCGCCCCCAGCCCATCACCAACAAGTTGTGCACTACTATCCGCCATCTCCGCGCCCGGGCTGGTCCCTGGTCCCGTTTCCGCGGGCTGGCCATGTACTTGACCCTCAACTTCTCGTCACTGGTTGTGGGCTCGCTTTTGCCCTTCCGTTCGATGGCCCAGGGTTCCTATCTCACCACCTATACCTCCCAATTCATCCTGTTCTTGGTTCTTGGCGTCCTCATGGCCAACCTCGAGCTCGCCTGGGTTCACATTGTCATCTCCGAGCCCTCGCCGAAACGCTTCTATCAGCGCATTGGAGGCTTCCAGACTTGGAAGAAGATAGTCCCGGTTACAATTTTCCGCCATGGCGTCGCGTTTGGCTCCGCCTATCTGTCCTCCTTCATCCTCCTCAGTGCCTTTGGCGTCCCTGATTTCGATTCTGCTCCGGAGTCTGATGGTCCGCCCGAAGTTGCTGTTTTGAGAGCGGTACAACAGGTTCTCTTGCTCTTTGTCGTGGTGCCCGCATTGATTTCTTTCGTGGTCTCGATCCCCGCACGGGCTATTTATTACCGTGTGGCCGCTTCCATGCTCCCCGAGGAGGATGAGGCCATTGTGCCTTTCGACCGCTCGTACGGTGGCAAAGTCCAGCCTGCCATTCTGGGTGGCAGTGGTCGGCTGAGCATCTCCGATGCCTGGAAGTCGCTCGATCGTCCTGCCCTTGTCCGCTTCACGAAGGCGCTTTTCAAGGCTCAGGCCATTGAGGCTGGCGTGACCGTGTTCTTCTCGTTGCTGATCACCGGCCAGATTCTTGCTGGAGCTGTGACCTATGGGTTCGCCGGAGACAACGCTTAGGCAGATTGACGGTCTGCTCTACCTTCGCCTTTCATGATAACTCTCTTGTATTGGACTACAATGTTTGTCTCACTCTTTGAATGTGAATTAAGTCTATTCCAACACCAGTTGAACCCTCTATTTTCTTGTATTTATTTCATGGTCTAAGTACGTGACAAAATTGTTTCAATGACATGCGTCAATATATAAACCACTGGGTTAAGCCCATAGTCGTGAGTGTGGGCTCAAGTTACCGCCGAAGTAGACACTCAAGAGATCGTCACCTTCCTGACCAAGGGCAAGTGACGACCGGGTGTGTCTGCGAGGACCTTGGGCTTCCTCATTCCGGCATTTGTTATACATTCCCGATTCCGGTGTGAATCGCCTTGCTTTACGCCACCGAAGCAGATCGGGCCAGTGACGGGGTGTTATCGGGGGGAGAGTTTTGTTATCGTACGGCAGCCCCGCCACAGTTCCCCCCCCACCCACTCATTCACTCTTTCGAGCACACCGCCTTCGACCCATCCTCAATTATTTCTCCTCTGACCAGTCCGTTCCTCATTGACTCTCTTTCCACCAGGGTAGTTACACCGATAACGGAGTCACTTTCTCCTTTTCCTTTTCCACCTCTCCAGGGACTTTCCTCTTTCTTCCCTACGAGGTCACCTTGGATTCGAGCCTCGAAGCCCTCACGCGCGTCCTCTTCATTGCTACAACCCCCTTCTCACGGCTCCCTTCCCCCTCGTTTGCTCCCCCGCCCCGCCTCCCTGCCCCTCTTTTCACTTTACGTCAACACCGCCATGGCCACAACCGCCGCCGGCCGCATGCTGTCCCGCCAGCTGCAGCAGATGCAATCCGACAAGGACATCCCAGGCATCAGCTGCGGCTTGGTGGACAACAATGTCTTCGAGTGGGAGGTGATGTTGATGATCTCGGATGATGTCAAGTTATACGGGGGTGAGTGCCTACACTCCCCTGGAATCCCGCAACGCAACACACACAGACACACACATACACACATCAGTGACCAAAACAAACTAACAACTGATACTAGGTGGATTCTTCCGCGCCCGCCTCTCCTTCCCACCAGATTACCCGCACATGCCACCGAAGATGAAGTTCGAGACGCCGCTATTCCATCCGAATAGTATGATTCCCTACCCCCCCTGGCCTAGTTGTCTCTTCCGAGGAAGAGGAGGAGAGGATCCACCTGAAACAAACTTTGAATCAGCTGTAATAATGACCAAAAAATGAATGATAGTCTACCCAAACGGCGACGTCTGCATCTCCATCCTCCATCCGCCCGAAGAAGACAAATACGGTTACGAGTCCGCCGCCGAGCGCTGGTCCCCCGTGCAGACACCCGAGACGATCCTACTCTCTGTTATCTCCATGCTCTCCAGCCCCAACGACGAGAGCCCCGCGAATGTCGAGGCCGCGCGGTTATGGCGCGAGAATCCGCTGGAGTTTAAGAAGAAGGTGAGGAAGTGTGTACGGGATAGTCTTGGGGAGGAGTGATGAAAATGTCATTGCATTCTGGAGCTGGCTTGGTGGAGTGAGGGTTTGAGCTGGACCTTAGGCTGTGGTTGTGGTTGTGGGTAGATATCGCATCGTGCATCGCGCGGGAGCGTATGGCGTAGTCAGGGTTTCGTTTCTTTCGTTTTGATGCTTCTTTGCGGAATCATGGTCAATTTATGCGTTTGTCTCTTTTTTTCTCCTGAATGTGCTTAGTTGGGCACGGGGTGGGGATTCTCACTTGGAATTATATTTTTATTTAGGGTCTATATGCTTGGTGAGGAATAGATTCTGAGGTTCTCCTATAGGTTGTGTTTGGGCTTGTAATGTAGGGGTTGTAGTTATGGTGCTGGCATATACTTTAGGTATATCGTTTTTGGCTGGGTATAATCCCGGTTGCTGTGTCGAGTCAGTTCGGGGTTCAATCAAGGTTATTTAGTCGTGGAGATAACGATTCTGCTACCTGGACCATTGCGGTATATATAGTCTTAGACTAGCTACCCTGGGTAAAGAACCGCAGCAGTGAAATGCATGCATACACGCACCTCAACCCCCCGCCTCCTATAATTAACATTCAGTCCTGATCAAGCCATCGGCACATACATAAATGCGCAGATGATAGATAGATGCTGTAGTGAGCGATATACCTGGCACAGCTGTAATATTTGGTTTAGGAGAGATAAAGATAATGTAAAAATGCATCAAAGCATCATTGGTCTAGTGGTAGAATTCATCGTTGCCATCGATGAGGCCCGTGTTCGATTCACGGATGATGCATCTTATTTTCTACCCGAGCTTCACACCTCTTCTTCTTTTTGTCGTGTTACGAACACGGGTTCGATTCTCGCAAAGGGTGACTCGATGTTACTTTTTGCTGTATGGTGCTTTGGTTTGTTGTGAGTTGACTTTGCATGTTGGTAAGGTGTACAGTAGTCTTTTGTTTGGGTGTGGGTGTAGATGCCAGGAAGCTGAAGAAAAGGGGGTCTGGGGGTTCTCCCCCAGAACGTCTACTGTCCAGTGTTCACTGGGGTAGAAGGGGGAGTGTTCTATATTTATGAGGAGTGGGCTGGAGCATCAACATAATAACAGTACTTAGACACGAAGTGCTTAGGTAGAGTGGTATTCGACCAATTCTACGAATAGCTCACCCAATGACCACGACCACAGACTCAGCCCACGGGCGAACCAGGTGCAGAGTCCCGAAGCCCGTGATGGGTCACATTCCATCCCTGTTTAGTACAGAGCCAAAAGCTATACTTTCCGGATCTGGGAACGAACCGACGTTTCCGGATCGAACTATTAACCTCTATCCCAATAATGGATGTATTGATCGGGCCTTGCGTTCGGTTACGGTGATTGAATCGCTTGGTGTCAGTGGGAGCGGGCGTGGTCAATTATATGTATTGTGCTTCCACTGTCGACCTAGGATTAACTCTGTTTCGCGAAAAGTTTGAATGTCCAGAATGGGACAAACACCTCTCTATCCACACGATGCGTTTATCTACGATGTTCACAACACTGTTCTCCTGTATTCTCCTAGGGAAGGGAGGAGCGGCACCTGCGTCGATACAACCGGACCTCCCGATTGTAGACCTGGGCTACGAGCTGCACCAGGCTTTTTCGCTGGATGTAAGTTCCTGCTACTTTACCACACTCCCGTCGAGGAGCGCACTTTTCCTGCACTACACGCGATAGCTAAGACCACCCAGGAAACAACTCAAACCTACAACTTCTCCAATATCCGCTACGCCGCGCCCCCCACCGGCTCCCTCCGCTTCCGGCCACCAGTCCCTCCAGAGCAGAACCGCACCGTCGTACAGAATGGCGCGCAGGGACGGGTATGTCCTCAGGGAGCGCTGGTCTGGGAAGAGGAGATCATGCCGGGTTTTGTGGAGGGGGTGCTGAATGGGTCGATTTCAACGGGGTCAGACGCGAGTGTGCCGAGTTCTGCTGTCGGGGACTATCCCGTCGTCGGGCCGGCGGGGGACGCGAGGGTAACCGAGGATTGCTTGTTTCTGGACGTCGTTGTTCCTAGGAGTGTTTTCGAGCGGGCCAGAAAAGAGGATGAGAATGACGGAAATGGTGAGAGTCTCGCTTCAGTCCTGATTTGGATCGATGGGGGCGGGTATATCTCTGGAGATAAGACGGAGCAGGACCCGAGCGGTCTGATGCAGCGGAGTATGGTGGACTCAGAGGAGGATGGGATTGTCTATGTTGCGATCAATTATCGGGTAAGTCTCTTGACCGATTGAATGAATGGCTGGTGCTGACTTCCACAGCTAGGTGCTTTTGGGTGGCTGTCCGATGGCAACGGCACTGCCAACGCGGGTCTTCAGGATCAACGCCTCGCGCTCGAGTGGGTGAAGAAGTATATCGGCCTGTTCGGCGGGAACCCCGACCGCATCACCCTCATGGGCGAGTCGGCTGGCGCAGGGTCGATCGTTCATCAGCTCGCGGCGTATGGAGGCAACAGCGCAGATTCGGACGGCAAGGATCTCCCCTTCCGCCAGGCCATCATCCAGAGTCCCATGTGGTATCCCTTGTCGGTGACCCAGCAAACTTCTGCACTGGACGGGTATCTCAAGTTACTGAACGCCTCATCCATCGACGATGCACGGTCTCTGCCATCCGACCAGTTGATCGCTGCCAATGCATACCAGATCGCAACCACACCCGTCTACGGAACCTTCACCTATGGGCCGGTGATAGACGGGTCATTTGTCGGAGACCTACCAAGCAAAATCTTGCTCGACCCCAACTTCGAATGGCAGGATCTCCGTCTCATGACGGGCCATACATCCAACGAAGGCCTCACCTTCACCCCGCCAACCGGAGTCAGCAGCTCGGCATATTCGACCATTCTGCACGACTTTATCCCGGATATAACCCCGGGGACGGCAGAGGACATCGCCCAGAAATTCTACCCGCCAAGCTCCAACGCATCTGCAGCTGACTTGGGCTATGACGATGCATTGGGAAGACTGGCTCTGACGATCAGCGACGCTTTCTTCAGGTGCAAGAACCTGTACTTGAGCACTGCCTTTGACACCACATACAGATACATCTTCAATGTGCCTCCGGGATTGCACTCAGAGGACCTATACTTCACCTTCTATGATCCGGTGCAGCCTGACCCAAGAATCGTCGATGTCGACGTTGCTCTAGCCATACAGGACTATATCGTTTCCTTTGTCCAAGCGGGCCAGCCCTCTTCTTCCAACGCCATTGCGACCGCTTGGAAGCCTTATCGACTGCAGAGTGGCGTCTTGAAGTTCCAACCAAGCGATATATCGAGTGTGCCGGATCCGGTTGACATAGATCGATGTCATATGTGGTGGAAAGTGACCGGCTGAATGCAACGCAAAGGAGGATATGACCCGAACCATCTACTGGCCCCTGGTGCGCCTTGGGAAAAAGGTCTTAACTGCAAGGCACTTTGGCGATCCTTAGGCTTTGGGGGCCAATGCCGGGCGGGTTGAATTGAAGAACGGTGGATGATGTGAAACCGGGATTTTTTTCGTTTGAGAACCAGGACACGGCTTGGAACTATAATCCAACGCTGTATAAGTGATCTGCGAACATGGTGGCTGAAAGACTCGCCATGGCGAACCCTTGCACGCGACTGACATGGTGGGAATTCAGCCGCATGGTTCGGCTTCTAGAACTATACCTTAGCCAGGTATGCAAGTCGAACGATGTTGGTTACAGGGCCCATCACCAATGAGAAAGAGTGCAAATCGGCGAACAATCCTGTGTGACCCACGTGGGATCGTGCGCCGTGCTTGACTGGATGACTTGGGGATAGGAGGTTGGAAGCTAGCGGGTAAAACTAGTTTATTACCACCATCGCCGATGATAAAAATCTCTGTCAGTGTTGTGGTTCGAACATTGCCGAAAGGCTCGCTCACACTACCGGTGGGTGGAGCTTCCTCTGGCCCTTCCCAAGTCCTCTCAGGTTTACTGCGCTGGGCGAGCTTCTGCCAAGCGGGCCGGATCCGTGATCTCAGTCAGGGGTTCAGCGGTCGATGGAATGTGCGCATCAAAACTCCGGCATTCAATTGCCCGCGGTTGCAGCCGTGGTCCCAATGGCAAGCACGTGAGATCTCTCAATAATGATGCAAACACAGGGTCTCGGAGATGTTCCCCTTGTTCGATCGTGGATTTCAGCCTCTTGGGAATATGAAGATATCGCCTGATTTGTGTCTCATTTCAGTTTCCGAGATCCTTCTCTTTCGCGTGTCGCCCAAAAATTGCCTGTTTGGGGGGACGTTACGAATGACTCAGCACTAAAA
Organism: Aspergillus homomorphus CBS 101889; assembly: GCF_003184865.1. Taxonomy (NCBI): domain Eukaryota; kingdom Fungi; phylum Ascomycota; class Eurotiomycetes; order Eurotiales; family Aspergillaceae; genus Aspergillus; species Aspergillus homomorphus. The sequence continues at coordinate 479,753 of NW_020291903.1, forward strand.
ATAAACCAATGAAATGGGCTAGACTGTTTCACGGCTCGACCGTCAATGAGAGAGAAGAAGAATACAGTAAAAGGAAACGCGCTAGCTCAGGCACCTTTTTATTGGAATTGCCTTGGCTTTTCCAGTGATTTGCAGCGCTAAGATGGAACGGTATCTTAGTCCGTCGTGCTGAGACCCTGCTCCTGCCGACGTGACAGTGGGGGTGAGCTGGCCGGCCGATACGGAAAACTCGTGAGCATCAGGTCCAATCGTCCAAGCCACTGGTAGCGTTCGGAGTCGCCTATTGAGGCCGTGAGCGAGATTGCGCCCTTAACCTTAAATCACAAGAATACGATCGTTTACCCAAACCCTGAGTCGGGCAGGGGTTGCGGAAATGTGACAGCTCTGATTGCGATGAAGAAAATGGTCCGGGAGCCCATGATGTGACCATTGCAGGGTCGAATCCAACCTTCGCAGCGCACGCTGATGGGCTAAGTGGTGGTTCACTTCCCCAAAGAAGACTGTAGGCATCCACTGTAACTGAACGAAGGCGACTGACCGAAGTGACAGACGAAGGCTTATTGGTAAGGTGTCAGTGGTGGAGTTGGGCGGTGCGCCCATTCTCTTGGAAGACAAGACAGTCGGATACAAAGGCTTAGGGACATGTATACTGTGCCAGTATTGGATAATTTAGGCAGCCGTGTGTGTGTCTGAGACCCGGTGGAAAGTAATTGAGTTCGAGTCCGTGTCTGACCTGACCTGGGAGGATAGAGGGATAGACAGGTCCGAGGAAAAGAAACCGCAACCAAAAGGATTCCCCAGCGATAACCTCACCGCTAAGCTTCAAATGACCCATGAATGGATTCATCGGAGGGGAGAGAGAAAGTCAGAAAAGTGAGAGCCTGCATGGCCCGTGGGGGCCACCGGGATGCAGCTGGACTGATCATTGGCAGAGACAGCAGAGCTTAGCAGCCGGAGGAGTTTTGAAGTAGCACAAGTCGCCGGTGTCCGCGGACAAGAAAGAGAGGGAAAAAGTGGAGAGCCACTAAACACGGCTAAGCATAAGGGGGAAAAAAAAGGGTCTTTAAGTACTTAATAATAGCACTTAAGTCTTAGAAGTTAGAAGACGGAGTGCATGGCTGTGCTGCCCGTTCGGCCTGAATTTGCCGGAGTTGTTTAACTGCTGAACAGATAGACAAGAGCATTAGGATCGTATCGCTAATATCCTACTTACTGTATGAGCAGCAATCGGGGTCCGAATACCTTCCGAGAATCCCCCATGGGGTTTGGTTTCCAATCCAATGGATTGCCATCGAGCTGGGTGTCGGTGAAACAAGCAGCAGGGACCGGTAGCACAAGTGAATCTGCGCTGGCAAAGAAGAGATGAAGTCGTTTCTGGACCCCATGTAGAGGAAGAAGGAAAGAAAGCATCAGTAGTGAAACCAACGAGTCGAGGCAGTGTTTATTTGTTGTTGGGGCGGATGGCGGAACTGGAAACCACAAACGTGAATTTGGCAGCACGTCTCACGTCTTCCGCTCTCAGAACCACAGATAGTAAGTTACTAAGCTACTAAGTTACTCTTTGGAAATCTGATGGCCTGCTGAATTATGACTCCACTAAATCACCTGGCCTTGCATTGATCCAGAATATTTTTTTTTTTTTTGCTTTTCGCCCCTCCTCTTTGTCTCTGCTGTCCCCCGCTGGACCAAATCTTAGCGTTGCTTGGTTGATTTGCTCGCTTTTATATGCCTCCCCCCGACTCACAGCACCCTGCATGACTTTCCAGCCTTGGTTCTGTCGTTTCTTCCGTGCTTGCATCCTATAAACATTCTCTCATCCCTCTTTCCTCTTGGACTCGGTCTGACATTCGTTCCCTTGCATCAACCATCACCTCAACCGCCATCATCACCATCACCACCACCACACAAAAACCACTACTACCATACTACTATCCCATCCACCATCCACCAACCAACCAACTCATCACCTTCCTTCTAATCACGACATCTCATCTAACATCCACCATGTTGCTTCACTACCTGTCCGTGACAGGCGCTCTCTGTCTCAGTAGCTGTGCTGCTGCTGCTGCTGCCGTGCCTTACTCCTACATCAGTTCGCCCCGCTCGGCCAGCGCCCATCAGATCAACCTGCCTGCCGTTCCATGTGCTTTCTCCGATTCCAGCTGCAATGAAGCACTCGACCCCCTTGCACATCTCGTAAGTTGACAGCCGTCAAACATGACCGGAACGTCAAACTGACAAGATCTAGACTATTGATTTCTCGACTCAAAATGGCATCTTGCTGGCCAACAAACAGCCCATCTTCCCTGCTTCAGTGCCGATGCAATTCTCCGTGGACCGCAAATGGGACGCGAACAAGCAGTCCGTCTCCGTCGCCTACGCATTAGATGTCCGACCGCTTCCATCTCACCCTGGTGCCCCGGTGGGCGACATCTACCACCTGAAGCTCCGACTCTTCGACCTGCACGGTCGTCCCGTCACCGACCACGCCGTGGCAATCGGCCTGGTCCGGGACACCGTGGGTAACCTCCAGATCACAGTGATCGACCCCAACTCCAGCCGCGAACACGGCCACGGCAACAAGATCTGGCGCATGAAGGAGTGGAAGTCTCAGGTCGAGTCTTACGTCCAGAACGCGAAGGAGGCGGTAACTGACTGCCTGAAGACGACGCCCTTCTCCCACGGACACCACGAGCACGAACAAGACGACCCGCACCACGCTCCGGCGCCCGCTGCTCAGCCTTCGCACGAGACGGCCGCGTCGACCAAGTATCCTCCTGTCTTCCGCACGAGCCAGAACGGACAGTTCCTCTGGACCGGCCGCGAGCGCGGCGTCATGAGACAGATCCGTGCGATCATCTTCCCTGCTCTCCTGGGAGTGTTAGCCGGAGGTGTCGCCTGCGTCATCGGATACCTCCTTGGTCGGATGATCATCTCCGTCTACTTCTGGGCACAGGGCGGCCGCCAGTCCCAGGTCCCCAGCATCACGATCGAAGACGGAGAGTATCTCTCGGAGAAGGAGGCGCTGATGGAACTGTACAGCGATTCCGATCCTGAAGCCAATCTCCCCCGTGACTGACCCGATTTCTTAATCACCTCACTCATTTTCTTTTCTTTCAGTCTTGTTTATGAGTATATCCAATGTAGCATTTTTACAGTTCATTAGCATACGCGCATGAATGAAGCGACCTTTTACGCAGTCTCTGAATATATTCCTTACCGAAACACCATAATACCAATAAGGCCGGCTGGCCCAATGGTAAGGCGCTTGACTACGAATCAAGAGATTGCAGGTTCGAGCCCTGCGTCGGTCAATTTCTTTTGCCTCAGCTTCGTTCCATACCCTCTTTTTTCGCCATAGAGAATGGAGAGATAGAGAGAGTATGGCGCACAGATTTTTGTGCGCACCACAACGGAACTCGGGTCCAGTAACGGGAAGCGGGTCCCACCACCGAACGAGCCCTTACCCTACCGTAGTACTGTACGGTACACTCCCATGAGTACGAGTAAAACTCTTCCATTGGATGGAACCCTCTCTCCCGAGGTTCATCGAGATGCAATAAGACATACCGACGATCGTCATCTCGATGAACCCTCAGGCTCTGGTTGATGATGTCGTTGTGAAGTCTGATCCAAGACACTGATATCGCTGGTCTTGTCTTACTCGTCGTTTTCCGGTTTCTAGGATAGAGGCCTTGTGGGGTGGGCGGGTTGGAAACAGGGTACTAGTAGCCTGGAGCCTGGCGTCTGTGCCTGAGATAGGTGGACGAGGAGATGTATTTCCGGCCGTCCGGCCGCCCCGGGGGGGGGGGGGGGGAAGTTCGGAGGGTTTCCTTCTTTGGTATTTGCATTTACTTTAGGTACTGGTAGGAGGTGGCCGGGGCACTTGGGTGTGGTTGGTTGGTGGGTTGATTGGTTCGATTTTGTTTGGTTTGGTTTGATCTGATTTGGGGGGCGATGTTGATCTCAGCTTGGGCTTAGATTTGGTGGTGAAGGTGAAGGAAGGTATTCAATTGGGGGACTGGTGCTGCGTTTCATTGCTCGGTGGGCACTGGATCGGGAGGGCGGTTGTGGCCCGGGGCCCGCGGGGCGGCGGGGGCCCCGGGCTCCGGACTGGGATTGATGTGACCTTCCTCTTTTGAGGGGAGGGGGATTTGTTGTGTGATTGTTTGGTGGGTTGGGGTGGTTGTTTTGGTGGTTCGTTTGATGTAGTCGATTGTGAGCTCGGTAGGGTCTGATTTTGAGGCTGGGAATTCGACGTATGAGTTGCTAGGAGAGTGCGTAAGTGCCCTTTTGAGTTGGTAATCGAGGCAGATTGCTGGTTGATGCAGTTGCAGCAGGGGCGGGACAATGGGTGGCGATTGGGTCTGCTTGGTTTGTTGGTCGGTCTGGTTGGGAAGATGTCGGCACTTACTTATTCAGTTTGTCTCATGCAGATAGTAGATACGCAGTCGAGTTAGTGATAGAACGAGTTGTTTCAGACGATGCCATCGAAAACACATAACTGTTGTCTTCACATATGAAAGTCTCGAAACACAGATGGACTGTCAGACTAGGAACTGTAGTAGACACACAGCCAAGCGCAGGAACAGTACCCAAACCAGCCGACGGACCAGTGTAAGCAACGGTTAGCACCAAGCATCCCAACGCCAAGCTCCTACCCATAGCTTATATCCATAGACCGTCCCACCTGGCACCAGCTGACCTACATCTTACTTGGCATAGCATGCATACATGCATATATCTTATCAATGTCAACATCACGATCATATTATCATATTCGGCCCTCCGTCATATCTAAACAGACACCCACTCACCCTCTCACCAACTCTCCTCCCTCTCATTCGATCCCCTTCACGAGATTCAAACACACTCAGACTTAATGCTAACAAGCGTGACATCCGCCTCGAAGCACTGCTTCTCGCTGTCCACACTCACGGTATCATACAGGGTCGACTCGTCGCAGCCCGAGGCCGTGTAGGTGTGCAGCACGGCCGAAGTGCCGTCGGCGCAGGCGCCGGCCTCGACGTACGCGGTGAACGACTTGATGGGGAAGTTCTCCACGTTCAGGCACGAGCCCGCGTAGGCGTTACCCGCGTCGATGCTGGGCGCCGTGCAGTTCTCGTAGAAGTAGCCGGCGTACCCGACGGTCGGGTTGGCGGTGACGGCCACGGCCAGGGTGGTGGCCAGGAGGGTGAGGGTCTTCGGGTTGTTGTTAGTATATTGGTACTTTAGGGGAAGGGGAGACGTGTGAGAGGTGAGTATCTGGGTATGTAGGAATAGATTGAGGTGAAAACGGGATGTTGCCGACCTTGGTCATCATTTTGATAGGATTGGGGTTCGGTATATGGATGAACTTGAAGTTGTGCTGTGCAATGGTGATGCTGTTGAATGGTCTCTATTGCATCAAGTTCGAGGGTGAAGCACCACCCTTATATACAATTTTTCAACTCATGCTGCTGCTCGTAAGATGAACTCCTTCCACGCGTCTTGACTCCGTTGGCAAGGCATTGGATGCTTCCTCTCAGCTGAGATGGAACATAGTTCGTTACCTTGATGGCACTATGGATGGGACACTTACGTATGCTCGAGGCTCGGAATCTCTCCATTCTGCAGGTGAGATGAGGTTCACTTCGCCCGATCTACATGCGTGCTAGCCGGATGAAGGTAAGTGGTTGATATCTTCTCGTCTCAATCTGTCAGCTTACGGGGCTGCAGAGGATGAAGGAACCATAGCTCGCTTCATGATGCTTTCGTTCCGCGCATTTGCATGCTAGCAGGTCGCAGAGGAGGCTCTAAGGTGATCCAGAAGAGAGGTTTACATGCTTCGTCCTGTATGAAGAGTTCTTGCCAGATCAGTTCCCAAAGCCGCTCATGAGGCTTCGTACTGACTGTCAGAGTCAGCGTTGTTGTCATAGTGTTGACGGTTCTCCTTGCAGGCTGCAACTGTTAAAAGTGACCCACTTGGACATCGGCTGCTGGCAGCCAGTCAATGGGCCCATCACGGCCATGAAGAACCACCTTCACGATCTATTCATTATCTAATTCTTAGGAATCATCGTATGGCATGCACGACGCGCAGATTTCGCAGACACCAGTTACCCAAAAGAGCATCCTACTGAGGGTTTCTGTCCTGATTTCGCCGACGTTCTGCGGGATAGTGCGCTCGCCAAGAAGACGCGGAGGATCTTGGCGTGAGCAGGCAAGGTTCGTGCCGAAGCAGCAGATTACTGTACGATCGAATTGCGGGCACTGGGCTCGGCTCACTATGGTCGACCTGAGATCTCCGCCATTGATGAAAGCATATTTTTGGACCGAAGAGGGAGAAATGTAAGTGCTGGTTGAGTTGGGGCAGTGGAAAAGTCAACCTTGAAGGTGACAGCTAGACTCTAGTCAGTCTCAGAGGCTAGACCCTTCCCGTCCCTGTCGGCAAAGCCACCGAAGGAGACTAGCAAGCCACGTCACGAGATTCCAACTGACATCCTTGACACTTTATTCAGCTTTAACTTCCTCTCCCACTTTCGCCTCGTATTTGCTGCACCTCCCCTCTTTAGTCTGCCCCGTTGCTCGGCTAAACTTACCTCTCCAGTCGCCCCTCCTTTTCTCCTCTTGTAGTTCGCTTGCAAATGCTTGGGTATGCCTGCCTCATCCCTTCGCTATACATTGTTGTGGTGCTGCCGTGAGATTTCTTGCTGCCTTGCTCGGAGTTCCCCTCCTCTTTATCGGACTTCGGCCACAGATTACACGAACCATTAATATGGAGGGCCAGGTCGATGTACACAACACAGCGCAGCAACCTTGGGAACTCTTATCCTCCTCGTACAACCATTTCCTACCATTCTTTGTCTTGGTTCCATCCCGCTCCCCGTGTCTTGATGTCACGGATCACAAGATGACGGCTCGATGACTAACAAGTCTTTTTGGCTGGTTATAGACAACCATTATCTCTCCATCTATCTACCAGGTGCCACATTTCTTGAGCCGGATTTACAACATGTAAGACTTTAATCAAAATGACTCAGAACCTCAACAGGCCGTTCGCCGCAATTTCCGCGGATACTCCTTACTATGACCTCGGATCCTTCCATCGATCAGTCACTACCGCTAGCCGGGACGCGCAGATCTGGTTCAACCGGGGCCTCATCTGGTGCTATGCCTTCAACCATGAGCAGGCGGCGGAATGCTTCAACCAAGCGATTGCGCACGACCCGACATGTGCCATGGCGTATTGGGGACTCGCGTTTGCGCTCGGGCCGAACTATAACATGTCGTGGGAGGCCTTCCCGCCTCAGGCATTGGATATGGTGGTAAGCCGCACACACTCGGCGCTTATCCAGGCCCTGGAGAACAGCGGATCTGCGTCGCCAGTGGAGCAAGGCCTCATTCGAGCACTTCAAGCCCGCTTTCCTCAGAAACATGCGCCGAAGGATCCACAGCAGCTCCAGTCATGGAGCAAGTCATATGCAGAGGCAATGCGGGTGGCATATGAAAGGTTCCCAGGCGACCTGGATGTCACTGCATTATATGCCGACAGCCTCATTAATTTAACACCCTGGCGGCTCTGGGACTTGCACACCGGACATCCTACGGCAGGGTCGTGTACGCTGGAGGCCAAGGATGTCCTTCACCGCGCTTTGGCTGAAGAGGGCGGCTGCGCACACCCGGGCCTGCTGCACGTATACATCCATCTCATGGAGATGTCTAGTCAGCCGGAGACGGTGTTGCAGATCGCTGATCATCTCCGTGGGCTGGTCCCTGACTCTGGACATCTCCATCATATGCCCACTCATATTGATATTCTCTGCGGGGACTACCAGCGAGCCATCCTGTCCAACTCGGACGCTGTGCGTGCTGACGAGAAGTATCTTGCGCTGTCTCGGCCCCAGGGCATCTATACAATGTACAGAGCCCATAACCATCACTTCCTGATCTATGCAGCTATGCTCGCAGGGCAGTACAAGGTCGCATTAGACACCGCGATCAAATTGGAAAGGTCACTTTCCGATGAAATACTACGCACGCCACATCCCCCCATGGCCATGTTCCTAGAGTCTTTCGTGCCCATGCGCGTACATGTCTTGATCCGCTTCGGACGCTGGCAAGTCCTCCTCAAAACCAAACTTCCAGACGACCAAGAGCTATACTGCGTAACCACCGCCGTGATCCACTACGGGAAGGCTGTCGCCTTGGCTGCACTGGGTAGAGTCGGCGATGCAGGCAAAGAACAGGAACTGTTCCGTGCAGCCTTCAAACGAGTTCCGCGATCCCGCACCTTGCACAACAACACCTGTGTTGACATCCTAGCTATTGCGCAAGCCATGCTCGACGGCGAGCTGGAATACCGCCGTGGCAATACCACCGAGGCATTCCAGCATCTGAGCCACGCCACCAGTCTCTACGATAAACTTCCGTACGACGAGCCGTGGGGCTGGATGCAGCCCATCCGCCATGTTCATGGCGCCTTGTTGTTGGAGCAAGGGCTTGTGGAAGAGGCGGCGGACGTCTATGCTGCTGATCTGGGGGTGGATGATACCTTACCGCGCGCCAAACAGCATCCCAATAATGTGTGGTCATTGCATGGGTACCATGAATGCCTGGTGCGATTGGGCCGTGGACCCGAGGCGCGCATCCTGGGGTTGCAGCTCAGGATGGCATTGGCTCGGGCCGATGTCCCCATTAAATCGTCTTGCTTTTGTCGTCTCGGTGTCGGACAGAAATAAGCGAAGGATAGTGGCTGTCTTACGGCTTGACTTTTCGTAATTGGCGCCGGCTTGCATTCTGTTCTGCTAATCTCAGAAGGACGGTATCTGGCATGCAGCCTTCCGTTGCTATTGGTTATGAGGAGCCTTATCACAGATGGGAGCAGTTCGGGTCTATTCCGTAAGGCTCGTTGGTTGCGATGTTGTCTATTGCTGGTAACCACAAAAATTATATTCTAAACTTCAACAATCTCCCGCAGGCGGGTGTATACACAAGGGACACTCTCTGATATCCGGGTAGTCAGGGCAATAGTTCACGTCCCTCATGTCACGTCTCCACTCATAACGGACAAAGTCCACGATTTCCCTCATGATCCTAGGGCAAAGCACTGCCACGTACCATCTAGCTACTAGGTACAGGGTACTGATGTCTTGATGTCGAGAGTGGTCACATGACCCCGAGTCTGTCCTTCCGGTCCAGGAGGAGGTAACTAATTTCCTCGAGGTAAGTGCATGCTGCGTCAAATTTCCACGAGCTCCCCAATTCTTGCAAGGTTCTGCGGCGTCACGTACCTGCATCAAACAAATATGCTGTCGAACTTCGAGTTTCTTTCATCGAATCCTGAAGCTGGACAACAACCTCTTCGGGAGGATAGCGCTCAATAAGCGGGTTGAAAAGCATTCACTTCAAGAGCTACCTTTCAGTTGCACGCACTTGGCTAAGACATCATGCTTTCATGGTTAAAGTGATGATCATGCTCTTTGTCGAGTTCAGTGACCTTTGTATTGTATTTACTTCCAGACCTCTGAAAACTCCCGTCTACAAGGGTGACAAAGGCATCGTCTTGTCTTCGCGTGATGGATATTTAAGCATCATGATACTTTGCTCTCGCAGATATATCTGTAATTCAGTGCCGTCTGGTATGTTGTTGCAAGAACAGTTCTCAAAGATTCTCGTGACACAACCGCAAACATGAGACTTACGAGGCTGCCGAATGAGCTCCTCATGATGGTCGTGGAGTTGTTGGAATATGAGAGCGAGATGAGTGCATTCGCCCGCACCAACAGGGCTTTCTACTATGTAGCCAACCCCATGTTGTACCAACACAACGTCCGGCATGGGTCCAGCTTTGCGTTGAACTGGGGAATCAAGAATCACTCGGTAGAAACCGTTGAGCTGATGCTTGATGCGGGAGCTTCGCCCACGGAGTGCATCGATCCTCAAGAGGCATGGCAACCAGTAGCGCTGGCGGCCATCAATGGCAATGAAGCGATTGTAAAGCTTCTTTGGGAGAGGGGGGTCGATCTTCGGCAGGTCCAAACCTGGACTTACGACCCCGCTTGTGTCGATTCGGATGACGATTCCAGTTCGTCCGAGGACGGCCCTGTGTGCAACGGGTACCCTAGTCTTATACTATTGGCTGCGATGCACGGTCATGAACAGCTGGTTCGATTTCTCCTGCAGCACTTGCCAAGGAAGGGCAAGGTTGACTTTCCTCGTGACTATCTCGGGAGGACCCCGTTAATGCACGCGGCAAAGTATGGCGAACTCTCAATCGTGCGGCTGCTTGTTGGTGCTGGGGCGAATATTGAGGCTAAGAGCTGCAATAACTCGACTGCCTTGGTGCTTGCAGCGGAGAACGGCCAAGACGAGGTGATAGAGTTCCTCCTTAGTCGAGGTGCTGATCCTAATACAAGGTTTGAATTCGGTGACAGTCTGCTTCCCTTCACCCCTATCTACGTGGCTGCTAGGAATGGCCACCTCAAGAGCGTCCGATGTCTCCTCGGAGCGGCGGGAGTAGTGGAATCAATCAAGACATTGCCTTTGAAGTCACATCCCCTCGTACACAGTACCGTAAACAATCACCGGGAGGTAGTCAGACTTCTTCTGGAGCAAGGGGGTGGCTACAACCAGCTCGGAACAGACAAGGGTGCGAGTTTGTGTGTTGCGGCCGCACTTGGGGACATTACTGTTGTCCGTGATCTTCTGAATGAACTTAATTCAGACGCGAATGCCTTTCTTTTTGATAGATCAGAAGAAAATGACACTATCTTCTGGGACTCAGATTATGATCGTAGCACAGCTATAAGCTTAGCCACGGACGAAGGCTATACAGGGATTGTTCAGCTGCTGCTTGATCATGGCTCCGAGGTTTCCTTTAGAGAAGACGTAGACCCTGATAGGAGCAGAACCTGGCGGCCGGAGCCACTTATCCAAGCGACCCGCAAAGGCTTCGAGCCCCTCATTGAACTGTTGCTCGAGGCTGGAGCCAACCCAAACATGCGGACAAAAGATATGTACGGGCAACAGGAACATGTATTGATGCTGGCTGCTCCATTTGAGGGCATCTTCCGTCGCCTACTGGAGGCGGGGGCAGGACCAGAATCGTCTTATACGCTGTACCCGGATTTTAGGGTCGCACGCGATGTAGTGGTCTCTGGTATGACTGCGCCGGTGCAGATGCTTCTGGACTATGGCTTCGATTTTGGAGTGTACCTGGGCCCCGACCTCCTCCACGCTGCCGTCGAGGGCGGCCGGGCTGTCTTCGAGCTCCTCCTCCAGCAGGGAATATGGGATGAGCAACTATTACCAGAGAATTATGACGCAGAAGAATGTGAGCGTGCTATTGGTTTAGCTGCCGAGACCGGTCAGGCAAGCATGGTACAATACCCGATCGACCTGGGGTTCCGTGAGCGCGTGCCAGTGCAACCATGGGTAGATGTTATCGAAAGGGCTGCAAACTCTGACGGGCGCTATTCATGGAGACAAAATGCGGTTAATATTGCAGACGCAAGCGCTACCCTTGATGTCCTTCTACGGAACGGGTTTGATATCGACCGATCAGTCGATGGATGCACCGGCCTAGCCAGATCGGCGTACTTCTCGTCTGGAGCCAGCACACCCCTGCTGCTCAGTCGCGGAGCCGACCCATTGCCACGATGTGCCCCGAAGAATTCACCGTTGTACTTAGCTGTAGAATGCGGGAAGAAGGACGCTGTCCTGCAGCTCTTGCACGCAATCGATGCAAGGCGCGAGCCTTGGGCGGTGATTGCGCCTTACCTACGCGCAGCAGAGAAAGCAGCGATAAATCGGGGCTGGAACAAGAACGACACCTTTGGAATCATGAAAGTTCTGCGACAGTGGTCCTGGAGATTGCAGTATCCTGCGCCTGTGGACTCTGAAGGTCCATTTTCGCTTCCATTAGAATAGAATAACCGCGATCTTGCTCGAGACTGACAAGATCACAATGTTGCTAGTAAGGACATTTAGTCAATTTTCAATCTCATAGCCAGCAAGTGTAGACAGATAAGTGTGAACATTTACCATGTTTGTCTTACTATTGTAGAATATAGCTATGACATGTAGTACTCCTGTTTCCAATGGTCTAGACAAATTAATTGACTGAGGCTTGTAAAGGTCTTGAGCCCAGCACCATAGAAGAAAAAGAGACAAGAGGTAATTTTTGGTCTACTCATGCGGTGGTGACTTAGGTACCTCCTGTCAAATGTAAGCATATATGAAGATCAAACTTCATCGGCAGGTGCGACTGCACGCACCTACCGAGTATACTATCTAGATAGCTATATGGAGTAGTAGTCCCCGCAAGGCGGTATCCAACGACAATAACCCCTCCCACGTGACCAACCAGCAACCGCTCATCACGTGCACATTTGCAAACAATAGCCTGCGACGTAGCTGTAGCATTCAAGCTCAACAACACGCCCAATTGAACCCACCTCAACCTTTCAACCTCACACTCCCAAACCAAAAAGCCACATGTCTCAACTCTAAACACTACGGCCATTAAAACCGCTACCACCACCACAACAACCCCCGATTCCTCACCTACCACGCAGAAGAAAATGGACACAACGATCCAAACCAGCCTCCGCACGCTTGAATCCGCGCTCAACGCCCTCCTCACAACCCTAACCACCTCACCGACCGCGTCGGGCGCCCCCACCGCAGCACTGAACCTCCTCGCAGCCGACGACACCCTCACCTCCTCGATCGACCTGCTCCGCGTCCACCAAGCCAACTACGCGCGCCTGCTGCACCTGCGCGCCGAGGCGCAATCCCTCGAAGAGAAAGTCCGGGGCATCGTGCGCGAGGTCGTAGACTACGAAGAGCAGGCGCGGGGTGTGTGCGGTGACTCGGATAGTGATTCGGATAGTGATTCAGATTCTGACTCGGAGGAGGATTCGGAGGAAGACGAGGAGGAGGATGAGATTGCGCTTGTGGGCGCGGGCGATGGGGATATGGAGATGCGGGATGCGGAGCGAAAGAAGAAGAAGGAGCTGCGCGGCGTGAAGGAGGTCGACTATAAGCTTTTGCTGGATTTTGCGCGCCGTATCAGCAAGTATAACCATCAGGCGGCCGCGGATGCCGCTGCTGGTGTTGAGGAGAGGTTGGCGAGACGGCATGAGGCGGCTCAGGATGCGGAGATGGGGGGGATGGGGGCTACAACGACCCAGGGTACTGCTGGGGGCTCAGGGACAGGCGGGACGAATGGCGATACGAATGCCGAGCCCGTCGCCGAAGTGACGAAGGGGGCTACGTCGTGGTTGGATGAGAGTGCGAATTTGGCGAGGCAGGTGTATATGTTGCCTTACCCGATGGAGGATCGGATTCGCATGGGCTTGATGGGGCAGATTCAGCTGGCGGCTGCCGAGGGTAGGCCGGGTTTCGAGGTCGATCGCGAGGTCGAGAGGTTGATTCGCGAGGCGGAGGGCTGGGGCGTTGCGAGCCCTGTGCCTGCGCCGGCTGGGGATGTCGGGGAGCAGGTCAGACATGCGGGTGAGGCGGCCAGGGCGGCGGCGTTGGCTGGGTCGACTGCCGCGAGTGGTGGTAGTGGTTCTGCTAGGCCGGTTGCTGCGCCGCCGCAGCCGTCGAAGCCAAAGGCTACCTTGGATTTGGATCTGTATGATCCCGATGAGGATGATGAGTGATGTAGACTTGAAGACTTGATTGAGGGTGACAGCTGGTCTGTCATGATGATTTACACGAAATGCAATCTAATACCCGGCATGTCTAGTCCTGCAATCTATCATGCATGGACGACTCCGCCGTCTACTTCCTGCATCGGTTTTCATATATACAGAACGGAACCTTAGAATAAATACACTGGAGTTAGCATCATGTCCAGCATCATGGGCCCAACAAGCACGACCTATTCAAAAGATCCATGTTTTCTGGCATTGCTCTGGATCGCAGCCGGGGATGAACGCGGTAGGAACAGCTATTGATGACTCCATAGCCTCTGTAGCTTTTTGATCTTCGAATCGGTCTCCCATCCTAGATCCGCTTCAATGCCCCGCAGGAGGTTCACCACTATCTGGCGTTCCTCCGGAGCTTCAAGGAATTGGCCCATAGCGAACAGCAGAGGAGTCATGTAGACACGGGCACAGCTCTGCGGTCGGGCCAGTGCAATGCCGATAATCTCCCGGCATCGATAATCGACCTCCTTGGTCAGCTCGCGATAGCCCTGCACGCGGTCAAATGCGGTGCTCGGAGCAGTGACCGCATCTGTTGGACGGTTCAAAGACAATGCAAGACGGCCGAAGTGACACTGCTGCATGGCGAAAGCATATGACGGCATCGAGAAGAATATCTCGGGAAACGGAACAGGACTCGCCTCGGGCAGGCTTGCTAGATTTTTGGGTTTCTCAAGCCGCACGCAAGGTCGAATTGATTCCGGGAGTCGTTCGACCCACGTTTGGTATTCGAAGGAGAGGCTCAACCAGGTTGATGTCGTGGGATATGGCGATGAGTCTTCCGGAGTCTCATTCGAGGGCGAGCGAACCATTTGCTCCAGTGGCGACTTCTTTGAGTTGGCCAGGAAGTTGACGACTTTACATGAAAGCCATGTCAGCGATTGACAAGAAAGGTCCTCTTGGAGAGGAAAAGTGTCACTGTAATGCCCGATGTTCCCTTCGTCATCGAGAGGTATGCCGGCAGACCTCCAAAGACCGAAGTCGCTAGGATTAAGCTGTGTTTGTACGCGATTGAGGTATGCAGTCAAGTAGTCCTGGCGAGCAAAGTTCCAGAAGGCTGCGACGACCCCGTATGGGAAGCTTGCAGGGGCTGGTGTCATGCTGTCATATAGTTGCACTATTGTTTCAAAAAGAGGTTTGACACCAAAGAGATGGCTTTGTGTTGTTAGTCTGTGCCGAGAATCGCATTTGTTATCAAGACTGAACTCACGAGCGCCAATTTTCTGCAGGCTCATCCATGCTTTTATACAGGTTAAGTATTGTTGACACGGCTAGTGCATTTTCTAGCCTTTTCCCAAGAGCGGATTGCGATTGTGCATCGGATGGAACATTCTTGGCTTGGGAACGTAGCCAGTCATTGATAGTCTCGAAAGGGGATTTTAACACAGCAGAGCTAGATACTGCTGTGTAGGACTCGGATAAAGCAGTGTTCAGTCGCTGACCAGCCAAGTAGACGTACATGGTGGCTTTATGAAGCCATTCCGCGTCCGGGACGTCAGAATACGTTTCCATCATCGCGGGAGTCGTGAACAACCCGGTGTTTTCGGTGATTTTTACCCCCTTCATTCTGCCGAGATGCTTTGCAGCAAGAGCAGTGATAGAGTATTGAAGAGCCACATCGTCTTTGGCACGGAGGGGAACATGAGTAGCGAAGAATTTGCGAGGGTCGGAGAGATCTAACCTGCACATAGATGAGCATATCGGTCAGATGCGTTAAAGTAATTACGTACCAAGGTGCTAATGCCTCAACATAGTATCGTACTAGAAAGGACTCTTCGTACCCAGAGCCTGTTATGAGATCGGAGTACATGTCCTGTATGCTTTCATTTTCGTCCGCCTGAGATGGGCTTTGGGGGGAATGTTCCGCATGTGATGAAGCCTGGCCTCGTCTAGTAGCACTAGCACTGCGATAGGAAGCATCATTGAATGTGTGATTAGTATTGCTTGAGTTTCGAACATCATCCCATCTAGGGGCAATGAGAGGATCTGAGCTGACAATGCCGGTCGGGTTGAACTCTCTACTGAACCATTCAGGAGTGCGGACAACAGGACGCGCTTGCATGCCTGCACTCGGTGAACTCGACTGCGGCGAGTCTCCCGCTGGAGATTTCGAGAGAAGCTGGTTTATTCCCAGAGTCGAGCCAGAAGCAGACGCCGTTGCTGCCCCAAAGGGGAACTGATTTGGACTTGGCATTGTCCGCCTTGCTGGATCATGATTTGTGCCCGAAGGATTATCTAAAAGCGTCTAGTGGGATGTGAGCTACGATGTCATGCTTAATTACCACCTCATATATCCTCGAGACAGAAGTGATCACGACTTACATTCGTTGGTGCATCTGATTGATTGCGATGACGATTTGAGCCACCCTCTCCATGATAGGGGGCGTACCGGCGCCTCACGGCAGCACCCTGATCAATAAATTTTCGAGTTTGAATATAGCCCGGGCAGTCCACACCGGCGTTGAAGCAGCGCTGACAGTTGGGGCGTGTCTCATCGCACTGATATGATCAGCGACAACCTGATTTCCGAGCAAAGTAGTCCGACCAAACTTACCTTAAGGTGTCTTTTCTTGCATCGCTCACATGCCTTATTAGACGGAACCCCCGGCATCCTGTCTACTGGGTGGGCCGCAATTGATGAAGGTTACGTCTCCTGCGCGAAGCTTGAAAAACACCGCATTTCAGCGCAATGGGACTGACGACATAGCCATGATCATCTGGTGGTGGAGATTCATGATAAGGATAAGGATGTTGAAGCTCCCAAAAGCTTGGCACGGCTAAACAAGGGCGGCGATCCTTCCGCTCAGAGCGGTAAGTTCCCCCGCTCCCGGAACAGCATTGTTCCATCGTTTGTTGTTATACAGTACAAGCTAGGCTAGGCAAGACATTCGCAGGTTATCTTTTTGGCATTGTTCTATCATTCTTTCTATGACCAAAGACTAGTCACTGTCTCTGAGCCTGCGCGCGAACGGGAACCAAGTGATATCATACAACTATTATTCCACTTGTTAATATCCATGGTACCGTGATGACTGCCGATCGTGGCCCGCTCCAAGTATACGGCCACTCCACAAAGCGGAGGAACTACACGCCCACGGTCGACTAGATGATTACCTGCAACCGATGTACGCTAAGTGTTTTCGCTCAAAGTTGATGTAACCTGCGACTACCATGTTTGTGGAGTCTAGCTCATACAGCGTGATCTCGAATTCTAGTCAGCCGACGCATCGTCCCCGCCCGCAAGCGACGCGAAGTATCACAAGAACAGATCAAGTGTGCACACTGGAGCTCTTGAAGAAGCAATCGATCAGCACTTCCAAGCAAAAATCATGGTTTCAACCTTGCAACCTCAAGATCTTTGTCTGATGTCTGTGATAAATGCAATCAATTGCAAACATGCTACATCAGACAATGCATATTGTACGGGAAGGCTTGATCAGCAGAAAATGACGCCTCTTTCACATGCGCCTTGCACCTTCGATGGCAAAACAACTCCGGCTCAAATCCCCGGATCATTGTGATTACATGTCAACTGTCGAGAGTACGCGGAAGATTATGCAGCCTTATATCCGAAATAAGCTTGGTTAGGATGGAGCTTGGTATGTGACACAGGTCCAGCAACGGCAGGAGCATATCTTCGAATCATGGACCAGAAAGCTTACAAGCATACTTCGGAAGTCCGTCAAGATCAAAAAGTAATAATCCCTCACAGTAATGTATCCTCCGGTCTTTGAAATTCTCTGGGGGGTCAAGGGCCCGACTAGGGAGTCATGGGATGATATTGAAGACTTAGTCTCCAGGCTAACAAGGGGTAGAGCGACTATGAGAAACATCCCCACCCAGGTTGAGACAGCCCTGAGCAATGACAGCCCATTATCTTTCAGCAATTGGATACAGCCATCCCTTGCAGAATATGGCAGCGTACTTTTGCGGTTGTGTTACATGCAGTAGCTCGACCAACGTTACATGGTCGGAACCTCTATACCAACTCGCGCAGCTCGTTTATGTTATGACTAGGATGATTGACAAGTTGATTCTAGGATGGCCTAGTTGATACACGAGAACAGGAAACGAGGACGGATGGTCTTCTACTATACTTCAATGCTGGTTCCCATTGTTTTTAAGAATAGTGGTTGCCCCCGCACCTGTGCCATGGACCCTTTGTTGCTCTGGAATGTTACTTGATTCAATATTCTCCCACTCATCCCAACAGGTCTCAATATTTTGACTTGGTCCTGGGTGATCTTCTGGAAATGGCACCAGCTTCGCTTGCAGGGCTTCTCGGAGCCTTTGGGCTAACAGTTTCAGCTTCTGCTTCTGTGGCCGGACGAGTCGTCAATGATCCTAGCACACCGTTTGATGTACTCGATTTTATCGACCCTCTTATTGGGACTTCTAATGGAGGTAGGCTCATGACATGAATTCTTTCTGATTCATAAATTGACTATTGTCATAGGCCACTCATTCGCTGGGGCAACTTTGCCCTTTGGTATGTTCTATCCAAACCAGCTCCGATCAAGTTATTCTATGTAGCTGACTCCGATACAGGAATGGCCAAAGCCGTGGCAGATACTCTTGGAGAGAATCAGGCCGGTTTTGCCTATGATACGCAATACGTCTCCGGATTCTCTCACATGCATGACTCTGGGACTGGTGGCGTAAGTTAATCTTAGCCGATGATAGAGCTTATTTCTCACCATAACCAGTCGCCTTCTTTGGGAAACTTCCCTCTTTTTGTACACCCAAGCTGCCCCCGCGATGACTTAGACCAATGCGCCTGGCAGCAGTCTGCTCGCGCTGTAGCATGGTCATCGCCGCAGGCTCGACCAGGATACTTCTCAATCTCGTTAGATAACGGTCTCCTTGCTGAAATGACCGTTACTAACCATTCCGCGCTGTATCGTTTCACTTTTCAGAATGCTTCTAGCGAGCCACTAAGCCCTATCGTTCTCGTTGACCTTTTGGATCTGCCTCAGTCCCGCACCAACGGCACAGCATCAGTTGATCCGTCAACGGGAAGATTGACAGGCAATGGCACTTTCAGTCCTAGTTTCGGCATTGGGACGTATGACCTGCATTTCTGCGCGGACTTCAATGGGGCTCAAGTCCGGGACACCGGCGTTTGGCAAAACAACCGGGCGGGTGTGAACCAGACAGCCTTATCGCTTACCTTAGATGGCAGTAACTCTGCGTCGACTTTAAGCGGAGGTACATTCGCCAGGTTTGATGCTCCCAGAGATAATAATACGCTTATGGCCAGGGTTGGGGTGAGTTTCATAAGCGTGGAACAGGCGTGCTCTAATGCAGAAAAGGAGCAGCCCAATTTTGACTTTCATGGAACAGTGCAAGCAGCGGAAAATGCATGGAGAGAAAAACTGAACGCAATCAGTATCAATTCAGAGGAAACTTCGACCGATCTGCAGAAAGTGTTCTGGAGTGGCATTTATCGTGCAATGATCAGCCCACAGGACTACACAGGAGAGAACCCACTCTGGCAAAGTGATGAGCCGTACTATGACAGCTATTATTGGTAAGTTAGCGCCTCAAATTGTCCTGATTCACATCTGACAGATGACCTAGTATATGGGACTCTTATCGCGGTGTCCATCAACTGCTGACATTGGCGGATCCTTTGTCCCAGTCTCTGATGTTGCGGAGTCTTATCGACATTTATCGCCACGAAGGCTATCTTCCCGATTGCCGTATGTCACTCTGCAAAGGCTACACCCAGGGAGGTTCCAATGCAGATGTCCTTCTAGCTGAGGCCCTCTTAAAGAACGTGAGCGATATCGATTGGGCGACCGCGTATGAAGCTGTGGTGAAAGATGCTGAAGTCGAGCCTTCAAACTGGAACGTCGAGGGCCGCGGCGGCCTCACTAGCTGGAAGACACTCAACTATATTCCTACCGATGATTATGATCCTTATGGTGTTGGACTGCACACGCGCAGCATTTCAAGGACAGTCGAGTACGCCTACGATGATTGGTGCATTGCCGAGATGGCCCGAGCTCTGGGCCATCAGAGCGATAACGAGAAGTACATGCAGCGCGCTAAGAACTGGCAAAACATGTTCAAGGACGATCAGCAGTCAACAATCAATGGGGTAGACACCGGATTTACTGGCTTCCTCCAGCCTCGCTACCCGAACGGAACATGGGGCTACCAAGACCCGATCTTCTGTAGCCCCCTGTTGAACTTTGACTCGTGCTACCTCAACGCCAACGGCCACGAAACTTATGAGGGTAGCGCTTGGCTCTACTCATTGTGAGTATTTTCTCGTTGTGCCTCCGCGATCAGGACTAACTCTCCGGTAGCTACGTCCCGCAAGACATGTCCGCCCTGATCAAACGCCTCGGTGGACGAGAGACATTTGTCTCTCGGCTTTCATACCTGCACAACTCCGGTCTTCTCTACGTCGGCGACGAGCAGGCCTTCCTCACTGTTCATCAATTCCATTACGCCGGACGCCCCGGTCTCTCCACCAAACAAGCTCACGCATATATTCCCTCCCAGTTCAACACCTCGGTGTCAGGTATCCCCGGCAACGACGACGGGGGCGCGATGGGGGCGTTCGCCGCTCTGAGCATGATGGGCCTGTTTCCGGTCCACGGACAAGATGTCTACCTGATCAATCCGCCATTCTTCAAGGAGGTCAGCATCCAGAACAAGGCCACGGGGAAGGTTGCGACAATCCGTAATGTCAACTTCGACCCGACCTATCAGTCAATCTACATTCAGAACGCTACACGAGATGGTCAACCATGGACCAAGAACTGGATCAGCCATGACTTTTTTTTCGAGGGTGGAGTGCTTGAGCTTACGCTTGGTGCTGCAGAGAGCGATTGGGGGACCCGAGATGAGGATCTGCCGCCGAGTATGAGTGGTTGACAGCGATTCATTTAATCATGAAGCGAGATGTGGTACAGATTAAGCCAACTGTATAGAGAGAACTTGCTAGCCAAGCAAAATCTGAGGTAGTAGGTGATGAGTATAGGGGCAGTATCAGTAAAATCTTCTGCTTCCATTTATACCCGCCATTTCCCCTCTCTTTTTTTTTTCCCCCATACTGAACCTCTCCTATGAAGTCTCCGCTACTTGAGTGACTCAAACGACCATACCACATTCTGTATAACAATACCATCACATAAAGTCCTAGAAAACCAGTCAATCAACTCCCCAACCACTCCCTACTCCTAACAAACCAGGAGCACAAAGCCAAGTCAACACACAACCACCAGGCCAACGAAACCATATACACACCCTCTCAAAGCCACAGGGCAGCTATGCGATACATCCTATTACACTTACAGCAGCAGTCATATACCAATGTACCGTCCCATCTCAGTCTCAAATTAATCCAGTCATTCCATCAAACCCAGTCAATTCAAACTAAACCCACCCTAAACCCACCGAATTGCCAAACAGCACCCCTCCCCTTCCCTCAGAAATAAAACAAATCACCATATATCAAGGCGGAAGTCCAAAAAAACCTCAAACCAAGCGACATCCCCACCCAGCAAACCCTATCCTAGATCAGATCCGCAACCGTACGCGTGGGCACTGCAAGTGCTGGCTTTTACCCAGGAGCGCCAAGAGGGTGGGCTAGGCTGCCGGATTACTTTATTTTGAGATTGGCGGATTACTTTATTTTGAGATTGGTCTGGAGATGGAATGGGGATATATAGGGCATATTATCTTGCTTATTCTTGGTTTTTTCTTTCGGTTCTTTTGGTGGGGGGGATGTTGTTGTTTGTCCTTCTGTTCTATGGTGAATAGAGTGGCGGTTGTGGAGGATGCAGTGGGTTGGTGCTTATACCTCTTGCTATGTGGATGTCGGTGTGTTGGACCGTAGGGGAGAGTTTGAGAATGGGATGGGGAGTGGGCTGTATACGCTCTTTGTAGGGGGTAATATCAGTTTTTCAGTTCTCATTGTCTGCATGTGTCTACGCAATGGCTGATTGACGCTTTTCCGATGGGAATGCTACTCTCTGGACTGGAGACGTTTCGTAGAAGGAGTTATAGCCAGAAAAGGTTATTCTTACATCTTGGAGTGGCTCTATCTTCTACTTCTCTGCGTTCGCATGGGATTTGACCTTGATGACTATGTTTGCCTCAATCAAGACCACATCACATTACCATGTTTTGCGTGCCAACAGCAATACTGACAATTCCCAAATGAACCATAAATTCAACGTTATGCAGTAAACTAAGTACAACCCATATCCGTACTAAATGCTTTTTCGACAAGCAACATAATCAACCAGCGTAACCATCAGTAGAAGGTATATATCATGGAGCCTTCAAACCATCCAACCCACTACCCATTAATACATCAGAATCGTATCATCAACCGTACTCTATGCAGTAGCATCCACCTCATAAGTCATAAGTAACGGAAAAAAAAAGCCTCATAAGACGTTCATCAAAAATATTACTCTGAATCAGATCCCAGACTCGTAAGGCCCATGCGTACCCCGGTGCTGAAACCCGTAAGGATTCGTCTCGGCCCACTCGTTCCACGCATTACAAGTGTTCTCAAGAACATCTCTATCCAAGAACTCCTTAAATTCACTCTGTCGTTCGATGATCTGCTGCGCGAAGCCCTCCGTCGCGTGGAAGCCGATGTGGCAGTGGATCAGCCACGCGCCGGGGTTATCAGCCGGAAAGCCGATCGCGACGTACCCGCCTACTCCCTTTGCAGCGGGGAGGTTGAGGGTATCGCGGCGCGTAGGGTTCACGGTTTGGAGTTTGATGGTGAGGGGGTCGTAGACTCCCAGGCCTTGGGCTAGGATGTAGAAATCGTGACCTTAGGGAATGGATTAGTTCGGATTCTCTTTTCGGAACATTGAAGACCTTACCGTGTAGATGAATGGGATGGGCGGCGGGAATGACCGTCTGAATGATGAGCACGGTCCATTGATTGGCTACGCTCGCCTTGATCACTCCCTGGCCCGGCTCCCAGCTGGCCTTCTGAGGAGCCTCGGAGGTTTGCAGTAGAGTCGGGTCACTCCAGGAGGTATTGAAGATCTCACCCCCCATCTTCCAGAGGTAGATAGGTGGCTTGCCGTTGGGCCCGAAGCCGACACCCGACGTCACTGTGTTTGTCTCGCCAAGATCTGCGTTCAGCGCGAGCTTTGGAACAAGTTTCGACGCAGGGATGTCCTGGCAGTCGACATCCCCTCCATAATCCCATTTCTTTGATCGCGGATCCGAGTTTGGATTGGACCCTTTGTAACGCAGAATGCCTTTGATGTTGCCTGCCGCCGTGTTGTTACTGCAGTACGACTGCGGCATCGCTCGAATCCAGTAGTTATCTGGTCTTTGGTTGGCAATTACAATGATATCGTACCGCTGACCCATGCCGATTGGGACGTTGTTCGTCTTGAAGGGCACGATTGGGACAAAGTCGGCTGCGATCACAGTGAGGCCATGATTATCGATCGAGAACTTGAATTGAGTGTGCATGGCGGCATTAACCAGACGGATCCGGTATCTCCGACCAGGGACAAAGGTCGTGTGGAATTGTCGGCCAACGGTAGGGCCATGCTTAGGAACCCAGACATTTGTGCCGTTCAACAGGCCCGTCACCATGGTAGGTAACTTGCCACTGTTGAGATCCTCTTGGTAAATGCTATGGTATGTCTCGTGCAGCCAGTCGTTCAGAAAAAGAACCCCCAAGTCGTCGTCATAGTCAACCGTTGAGGGGCCATGAATTACGATCCCTCCGAAGACACCCTCCCAGGCCTGGAGAGAGAAATGTGAATGGTACCAGCTCGAGCCATACTGTTCAGCCTTCCACACATAAGTGTAGCTCGACCCGGGAGGTACAGGACATTGGGTTAGAGCAGTCACTCCGTCCATCTGGTTGTTATTCAATTGCCGGATTCCGTGAAAGTGAATGGCAGTGCCATTATTCTGCATACGATTGGTGACATGCACCTTCACCGTGTCCCCCCAATTAGCCTCAATCGTGGGCCCTGGAAACTGACCGTTGACAAGAAGCACCTGCCGCTTGACACCATCCGGCGAGCGAGTGGTATTGACAATGTCGAAGAAGTACTCCCTGACAACCCCAGTTTTGGGGGCAGTTTTGTAGTAATTGGTGTTGATGTCAAACCCTTTCCAAGGGACGCGAGAATTTTGTAACGACTGACTCTGGTTTTTGTTCCTTGCCTCCAATCGTGATGTTTGTCCGGATGAGAATATATCATGCACGATAGGACTGCCCAAGGCCAATGAGGCCAAGAGCCAGAGAAGTACAAGAAAATGCATTGGTGCAAAAACGAGGGGAAGGGAAACGAAGACAACAAGTATACGGACTGATTACTGCCCTTCCTGACACTTTCCTTCTCGGGGCCACGGCTTTATAGCAGTCCTGAGGGTGAGCCAGTGGGCCTAGCGCTGAGTCCTGCTCTGTTCAGGATTCCGTTCTTGTTCGTGTTGTCTGCACTGCCTCCATGGATCAGACATTCGGGCTGGCTCGCCCGGGGAAGGGTGACTTGCAGTTCTAGGTGAGTTCCAAGCATTTGATCGGTCTTCTCGACCCATCATTCATACTCGGAGCCAAGGCAGCCCTAATGCAAGAAATTACCCAGCTGTAAGGATCTCCACCCACTCATGGGAGAGAGGCGGGGGCATCCAATAACAAACACGACGGGATCATGACCAGATGGCCGCTAGCGCAGTAACTTTCTTAATTCTTGGATAGATATATCGCTAGA
Organism: Aspergillus homomorphus CBS 101889; assembly: GCF_003184865.1. NCBI lineage: Eukaryota > Fungi > Ascomycota > Eurotiomycetes > Eurotiales > Aspergillaceae > Aspergillus > Aspergillus homomorphus. Next base: position 504,168 of record NW_020291903.1, read on the forward strand.
GAGCAAACTGAGCTGCAATTTCTGGTTTGCAACCCACCCATGCTCGTATCTAACATGGCAAGCCCTGCTCGAAAAGCAACTAGCCTTGACTTCGTAGCATATGTACTTCTGCATGATGGTCGACCCAAGGCTGTGTATAAGCGACCATGGATCTCCATCCCAGAGAAACTATCAGCTGTGTTCGGAACTTCACCTATGGGAAACCGAGTGTTCAAACCCCAGAAATGCATATCCAGCATTGGGATTGTGCGGATTGGCCGGGGATAGTTGTTGGCCCCCGACGATTTTTGCCCCCAAGAAGATGCATGCCGTGGCTCAGGACCTGGACAATTTAGAGCCCGACTCTCGTGGCGCACAATGCGTATCGAAGTGCTTACATTATTCCAAGCCTGCAAAAACCAGTCATTCCACCCCTCCTCAACGTCCGCCGGCACATGGCGTGCCTGATGCTGATATCGGGCGCGTTGGGAATGGTGCTGACCCCCAGTCGTGGCTCTCTGACACCGCTCAGACATGTTCCTCACCCGCTCAACGTATCAGATATCAAATTTTCCCACAAAGAGGAGCTTGGAGAGCGTTTCATCACTCACATGTCCTTTCTCAGAGTGGAGCGACCTTGGGGCGCATAATTTAATTTCAGAAACCAAGAAAGAATACGGCTTCAGAAGCGGAGAACATGAAAGAAGAGAAAGCTTCATAAGAGGGGGATTTCTTTGTTAACGTAATGGAGTGGGACGCTGTACCTTGTCGATAGATAGAAGATCCTTGGCCAATTGCGGGGAGACACCGCAGCTTTGGGGCCATGGCGTGAGGACTGGCCTTGGCGATTGGAGCGGGATTTCTCTCAAGCTTGACTCTGGCAAACTGCAGGTTCTCGTTCAGGAATATCCAGGTGATTGGGCGACATAGAAAGATAAGAGGGTAAGAAAAAGGCTGAAACTGAGGATCAATGATGATAACGAAAATGGACCGAAGACAAAGCAAGATTGATCGCCCACCAACTTTAGAGAGTAATGGAGGGATCTGCCCTGTCAGGCATTTCCCAGACCAACGTTGGATAGTCATCGTTTCAACAAAAGTCGCTGATGCGGTGGGCTTATCCCAGTCCCACCCTAGGGCACTAAGTCGCTAGTCTTGGCCCTGTATAGATTAGCAAATAGGGCGGCCCCGCAAAGCCGTCAAATGTACTCTATACGAACCCGATTAGCGAAGTGAGGCCAGCTAAGCCCACTCGGGCCGTATGACGTGACTTGTAGCCTGGCGGCTCAAGCCAGAATCTGGGATAAAAGTTGGAGATATGGGAAGCAGCCAAGCTCAACCCACCGGAGACCCCGAATGGTAGCAAAGGACCTGGACAAAAGTAGGGGCAATCAGTATGTGCTGGCACAGCATCACCTGTTTCCCTCCTTCTCGGAGAAGAAAATACCAAATATGGCTGGACGTGATGTCATGACTTATGTCCCGAAAAGACTCCAGCATTTAGAGCCCGAGGGGTACACTCCAACACCCAGAGCGCCCAGAAGACCTGCGGTGGGTGCCTTGATCAATTCTGATAGTACTGTACGTTTGCAAGGCCAAGGATTGAACCGAAACAAGGACTACAGTCAATCCTGAATGACTGCTCTCGAGTCCTAGGGAACGCAAGCTGTCGCACAAGGAACCGGCCCGTGTAGTTCACTCCGCCACGTGCCCGGCTGTTTTGCAACCAACCAAGTGCCCGCTGTACCTTTATCAAACCGAGTGCTCGTGGTAAGGGTAGCGCGGTGATTCTGCATCAAAAGAAAATCAAAAAGTGTTATGAGGACAACGCCATTCACGAAAGTCACTGGCATCCTCAAACCTACGAGCCGAGCTATGCCTCTAGCTATGGATGTCTAACTATGGATGTCTAGCTGTCGGAATGGACTCTTAGTGCTGCACCATTCCTGGTTCGGTATAGAGGCGACTAGTTGATCTGGGGGCTTGTAACCAGGATCGACCCCATTGGAAATCGCTGGGAACACCCTGTCCGTGTCCGTCACTCGGGACTCCCAGATGTTGTTAAAAGGATGCCGCTTAGAAATTTTGCGAACGCGTGCCATTGGGCCTTAGGACACTCTGCTAAGCACCACCAAGACGCGGCACACGTGGTATCTTGGTTTGTTTTTCTAACTGAGGTCAACAGCCCAGTGACTGTGCATCTTACTCTGATGACCAGCTAAGGCGCGAAGGAGCATTTCAGTGAATGATGCGGTGGTGAAAGATGCCAAGCTGTTTACTTACAGATCGTGGCATGCCAGCCAATCGTGAGATCAGGACTTTGCTACACACGCGTAGCAGTGATGCTAATGTAGACTAGTAGACGTAGTATTTCGCTAGTCGATAAGCAAGATCAAGGATCGGCATTTCTAGCATTGGAGCTGTGGAACAGGGGGTTGAACTTGGGAGGAGGGGAAGGAAAGGAAGACGCTGGAAGAGCTAGCCGAAGATGGCGATCTTTTTGCGGGCAGGTTTTCCCCACGTTGTTTGAGGTCACGCCATCATCGCATCCGTCACCTTTGTTTTGACCTACGAAGAACTCCTCCAGATCGTCTTGGCTCAATCTGGAAACAGACTATAATCTCGTATAACTATCTTCCAAATCGCCCCCAACTTCTGCTCCCCCCATCCAGAATCTCACTGCTGCAGAAGGCCCCGGTGCAATGATTACCTCAATGCGGCAGCATGTGAAAGGCCAGCCAAGCCGTCGGTCAATCCTTATGGTGTGGGATTTGCCTTGGTTAGCAAGTTGACAAGAAGACCAAGACGTGCAAGCCAGAATCTAGAAGTGTTCGAGCTCGGTTCTCCTGGCAGTGTACTTGCGAAAAGGTGGCGGTCTGTGCAGCAACTAGTCTGGGCTTCATGAAGCTATCGCGACTAGACCATGCCATTTACGTACTCGAGCTCAGCTATGCCCGAGTCACCCTTCCATTGCAAGTGCAACATGCTCCGTGCTCTACACGATATAATGTTTGGAGTGTGGAGAAGAGCAGGAAGAGCAGGAGAAGGTGCAAAAGCGATTACAATCCGTGACGACCTTGATGGACTGGTGCTTTCCACCGCCTGTTTGCTTGCAAGGCTCGGACATTGTAGCACGGATTCAAACAGCACACTGGCAGGTATCACACTTCTCGGAGATCAAATCGCCGATTGACCTATACCGATTCATCCGTACGGCACCGTTAGTGTGACCGATTCTTATGTCGGCTATATCAGGATCCCTTTATGTCTACCGGCTCCAGAAAGACCAAGTCCTTGATGACTCCGGAAAGTTTGTTGCAAATATGGGTTAGAAGCAGGAAGAGACAGAGCGATCATGCGCGGCTACAAAGCACTTCCTTCAAGAATCAGCCTGCGATATCGAAGAAACCATCAGTAAGAATAATTTCCCCTTGAATACTACGCTGAACTATTTCTAGCACTCATGCAGGTTCCACTTAAGGGAGCAGCTATACTCAACTAAGCCAGTCTCACAAAACCTCTGCTAAATTCATACAACATTATACCCGGTACCTATTTATACACATCTCAAAAAAAACCTTCCCAGAATTACTCCTTCAACGGATCATGGCCCCAATTTTTCAAAGACCGATAGCTCTTACTATCCGTGTTCTGCTTCGCGGTTTCCTCCTGGGCGAGATGCCGCTTGCAGTATGACACCACACGGCGCATGTGATCGATGTCCTCCTCCGAGTACTTGGACGCGTCCTTGGAAGGGTTGTTCTCGAGAATGCTCACGATTTTGCGACCACTGGAAACAGACACACACATCTCAAGCTTAGCACACATGAGACATGACCCGCGGGGCTGCAGGGATGATCCCGGGAGGAAATGTCTTACCTCTCATGGCCGACGGTCTCTCCTGACTCATTGTTACTCCAACCGGAGGATTGGGACTGTTCTTCCTGTAGCCAGTCGCGGAGCTCGTTGGGGGTCATGTTGACCAGTTCGTTGAACTCGCTGGGTTGGTCGTTGGTCAGCACTAAGTCCATTCCAAACAATGTGAGTGCTAGATTTGTTGCTCACTCGATAACGGTGTCCTTGCTTTTGACCATTTTGATGTTAATTTCTGGATAGATCTGTGGGTGCTTGAAAGAGTGAGTGGTTGAATTACCAGCTGTTTTGTACTTTGGCTTGGGCAAGCGTGACGTCACGCTTTCCGAGAGCAAACATCAGCGTCATTATGTGTAGTGCATCTGAGCTGCGTAAATCACGGTCGGTCCCGAGGATCGATCATGGATCTTCGAGCAATCTACCCGCAGGAGTTCCGTTCACTTCAGAATTGAGTTTGATTCTCGTGGTTGTGGCGAATTGGTGGCCGTTTTTGCTGCTTTATGCCGCCTCCAAGTACAGAATAGTAGTCTACACAGCATGATCCAACATTGTAAGAGGATTCCGAGTACCTATACCTGGGTGTGCCTACAGATCCACTCATCCTGTACAGCTCTTTGGCTGAGCTACGCTGGTGGGTTCCACCGCAACATCTTCCGTACTAGCAGTAGAAAATCGGCCTTTTCCTGCCCCTCAAGAGTCGTTTCCCTCTGCTCAAGCGGAACGGGTTCTTTCAATGGAATACCAGCGCAGAAGTCACCTTAATTCTAAACATGGTGAGCAGGGATTGGCATCACTGACATAAAGATTGCCTCACCTTCATCAGAGAAGAACTTATGGCTTAGCTTCCCTCGGGCAATAAGATCAGGCGGAGGAGGTCCAAGCAGTCTGATATTATCCGCAAGATGGGCTCGACTTCGATAAGTCTGATACTCTGAGTCGTAACCGGTAAACAAAGTTTCGCCCTCAAAAATGTTCCAGATCTATGGAAAGATTCTCAGAAGATCTGTAAATAAGATAGCGGGCTCATTGTCTTACCATGCATCCCATATTCCATATATCAACGCTGTATGTCCACGGCGCCTCAAGGATCACCTCCGGCGCCCGATGCATGTTGGGTTGAATATCTTCCAAGTGTTCTACGCCACCAGGCATAGCGGAGCCAAAGTCACATAGGGCCGGGGCTCCCCATTCCTTGGGTAATCCGAGCTCCTGGGACACGTAGATCGTTCTTACATCTAGCTCTTTTCTCGGACAAGGAATTCGAATCTCATCATCGACCAAGCCATCGACCAAGCCATCGAAGACTGAATCATCGGCTATGCCGAACATGATATTGCCGGCCTTGATGTCTGACAGGTTCCATGCGTAAGTAAATTGCGCAGCTCAATCGCGGGAGCAATGTGATTGGCATGGAAAATGTACCAGTGTGTATTACCTGGCACTCTGTATGCAGGTAGTCCAAGGCCAGGAATAGTCGCTTGAGGATGAATGCCAGAACATTACGGGTAACCTCCGCACCGGGTTGCGATGCAGAAAGGTCAAAACACTTTCCCAGAGAGGAGGATGTACAAGGCACCTATGTTTATCCTCAGCTCTGTCAATGTCGAAAGAGTCAAGTAACGACCGGACAGCGCCGCAACCTGGGTGATTTTTGGAACCTGCTTCTATACGTTTGTACATGTTAAGTTTATCGTCCAAACACTGTCCAATAGATGCAGACTTGACATATATCTTGAGCGTGACGCAGCGACGGTACCTGATCGTTCAGCATTTGAGCAAGTTGACTCGAATAGTTACTTCCCCAGGCGGCCAAGGACGCTCACCTCATGTCTCGTGCAAGCCACACAGTCGAATTGGCTCCGAATCCGAGTTTTCCCACAACCTGGTATTTATCCTGCAATATATCCCCTATTTTGGCAGGATAATATCGAGAAGCAACATAGTCTGGCATGGTCTGTTCTTCTAGTTTCTGAGTAACCGGAATCCGGACGAAGTTCGGATTCGAGAAGTTGAGGGGCTTCCATTTTCGTCCAAGTTGGGGTAGAGAACGTATAAGCGAAGTCAACATTGTCTGAAGCGACGAAAGATAGAATGGCCATTCAAAGCTTGCAGGTCTAGATGGCTCAGCCCAGGCTATGTGGTCCACGTCGTGATAAAGATGATGGGAAGGCGGAAACAAGGTGGCTGACGAGACGAGGCCGCGAGGATCTTCTTGTCACGTGAGACCGCTCTATGAACAGGTATTGGCTGTTGTTCATTCAGAGCAAAAGAGGCTCATGAGATCACGAACGCATTAGTACTGCCGTTTCGTGAAGTACGGCGAAGTGGATTCGTGACGCTTCATGGATGTGTGGGCGACCGGTGAGGTGGTTACTTGACCGGATGATTCACACATCTCGATATTGTCGAATTCCCTTACTACCGGCCCAACTATAGGCCTTTAGTTTCAAGCTCATTATCATATGACTCGCTCCTGTCAGGTGTGTACCATCATGCGCTGATTCATTTGTACAACACGAGTAGATTTGGCAAGCAAACAAACACGACCAAGTCGGTCTAACGGAACCCACCAAGAGCAATGCCACATCGCTGTATTTGCTTGTAGACGAGCTCCTTGGCAAGATAGTCCTCGGTCGCATCGACTATAGTATCGAGCTCGTCGACACCATCTAGGCCAATCTCCGCTAGCCCATTGGGTACATCGAATCGAAACAGACGGCTCGCATCGTCCAACTCGGTATGCTCCCTGATGAATTTATTCATATCCCTCTCCGTATCGACATAATCTTTTCGGGTCGTTTTGATCAAGCCAAACATCGTCTTGTTGAGCCGTTTGATCGACGGTACACCAGTGCCAATTGAAACCAGACATTGGATCTGACTGTCCAAGGAGCCCGAGGGCCAGATTCCTCTGGCCTCTATCCAGACTTCTCGTACCGGATTATTCGCTTCGGTGATGCTGTTGTAAAATCGTCGTCCGCTGGGACCGATGGGGACAGAATCGAATAATGGCGGCGTGGACAAGCTGGCCTGGCCTGCTTGCCACACTTTCGCGGTCTTGAACAGCTCGTTAGAGCAATATTTGCTAGGATAGCTCGTCAGGGGGGCAGAATTTCGCTTGGATCCGTCATCTGTGACGCAAGCGAAGCTACGTCTGGTCAGTATATTGATTTGGAAAGGACGGTTCAGCCGGCAGCATGCTTACACCCTGCACGAAAGATCGACGTCCCTCAGAAGCACATCGTCCTCATATCCAAGCTCGTGAAGAATTGCCTTCATCGCCGATTCTACCCTCCGTCCGTCGTATCTCGATTGTCGGCACAGATTGCTCGTCAGTGGTATGTGCCGTTTCCGGGCGAATATGAATTTCAGTAGCCGTCGGTAGGCATTGATGCATTGGTCGATGTCCATCTTGAGACGTCCTAGCATGATGGCGATTAAGCTATATAGATTAGCTGGCGAACGATGCCGCTGATGAACAGCCGCGCAGGGTCGACTCACCCGCCCGAGCCCGAGCCTCCGATGAGATTGAAATAGTCGCATGGCCTGGGTGTGTTCTCTCCATCAATAGATTCCATGATATGCTTTAGGATGTAAAGCGAAGAAAGGCTCCTGACGCCCCCGCCGTCCAGGCTGAGAAGACTGATATTGCGTTCCACCATCGATGCTGAGTTGTGTTTACGGTAGATTCTAAAGTCAATTCGATCGCGGTTCCAGCATTTCTAAGTCGCACATCCCGGGAGCTTGATCGTTAAATACGAAGTAGAAACTTATTATCGCCTGTCAGATGGACGCCTGATGACCCCGCGATGATGACGCAAAGTCGTCCATCCCATGAAGCATTATCGGGGCTGTGATTGGTGCAGCCAGTGACAGGGGAGCTCCTGGTGGCAGAATTCCCGACCCAGTGGGATGATCGACAGTGTCAATACGGGTTGATAGTAGGTGTTTAGCTAATAAACTGGATTACGGCTGATATCCAGAGACTTTCCCTTTCTACTTTAGGTCTAACTTAGTAACGTAATCGGTAAGCGAGTGGCGCGTGTAAGCGGGCGGCGCACCTTGCCAAGCATTCTGGTTTATATACATTTTTGAAGCCAAAAATCAACGTATTTACACCGTTAAAATCATGTTTTCTTGGTGTTGATCCCTCGCAGAGTACCTTATATATTTATGGCTGATTTAATTACAGTCCGAACACCGCAGTAGCGTATAGTAGTAAGGTGGTTTCTTACCGGCTTTCTACTAAGGTATCTTGATCCCGGATGCTTTAATAATCTTACCAGCCTACTGGAAAGCTTCAATTATCTTATTAACAGTGAAGCTGTGTAGATTAAGTATCTAGTAATAACTTCATTTCCTCTTTTTCTCTTAGCGTTCCTTCGTAGCCCGTAATTAGTAATTTTTATACTTGAGCAGAGCCGCCCAGCTAAATATAATCTTACAGCCCTTAACTATATATGTTAAAGCTGATTTTATTAGTATTAACAGGCTCAGTATATATTTATAAAGTAATCTTTTAATTATAGTTTTATGTTTTCTTAATTACCTCACATTTATAGGTGTTCTTAGTATAATTAATACGGTGCTTAGCCAGCTAACCAGGGTAGTCTTGTAGAAGCAGTATATAAACTGCCTAAGTACTTCCTGAGGCTGGAAAGGTACCAAGCCTGAAATATAAAAAATACTTTAAATTATTAAGGCTTTAAAAGTAAGTGAATAAGTATCTGGATATATATTAAGGAAATCAGTCTTATTAATATAATAAATACCTGTTTAGACTAAATTCTTAATTAAACCTCTATATACCTGTTTTAAGAATAAGAAACAGGTAATATCTAATAGTTAACAGAGATATAAAAAATACAGAGATATATAGATAAGAATAATACTATTTTAACTATAAATCTTATCAAAATAAAATATTAGATAGGAGTTATATCTATTAAAAATTAAAAGATTATATCAGCTGATCCTTTATAGCTTTATTAAAGAAATAAAGTATTCTTAAAATTAGTATAATCTAATTTTATTACTGGTCTAGCTGTTCAGTAAAAGATTAATTCTTTATATAAAAAGTATTTTATTCTGATACCAGGTCTTTATATAGATCTTCCTCTTAAAAATTAAGTATAGAGGCAAGGCCCAGTCTGAGATATTAATATATTTAATTAATATTACCTATTCGCAATCTTTAGGCTGTATAAGAAACGGCTTACTTATATAATTAGATTTTATAATAACTTATACAGCTGCAACCAGGTCTATAGTAAAGCTAGTTTTATTAAAGTTATAAATATTTTAATTAGTAATTTTATATTCTGATATAGCAGCCTAAATACAGTTAAATTATTTATAAAAAATTACTAGATCCTTGTAATAAGTTCTCTTATAATTATATTAATATAAGAATTATAATTTTAAGAAATTATACTAATTAATAAAGTTATATATTTATTTATAGCTGATATTTATTGTAGTAGTAGTACTGTACTTTTAAATTAAGATTTCAGTTATAGAATAAATATATATAAGTCTAGAAGGAATTTCTTGCTTATCTATAAAGAAAATCTATTATTCTAATAATTCCTCCTCTGTAGGAGTTAATTTATATAAATTAGTATATATATTAGCTTAAGATTTAACTCTATTTAAGTATTTATAAAGAATTGTCTCCGAAATTACAAAAACCCTTACTATTTTATATATAGAGAGAATTTCTTACTTTTTAAAAGTCTTAATTACTAAGATAAGTCTATTCTCTTGTTCTACCGTATTTTTTAGTAATACAGGTATTTTTAGTGGTTTTATTAATGATTTAATAGCTTTAAGTTAATGAAGGTGACTGTTTTGGTGGTGGGCGCACTGCCCGCTTACACGCGCCACTCGCTTACCGATTACGTTACTGCTTTTTTTGCTTACTAAGCAGACTGGAGTATAGAAAAGATATAGAAATAAATATCCTAAATAAGTTCTAATTAATTCTGAATTACTCTAGAAGTGAATATTAGAGAAATGATTTTATTCTTAAAAACTTATTTAAATTTACTAGTACTAGTTATTAGAGTAGCTTAACCTGATTGTTATATCTTAACCTTATCCTGACTATTATCTAGTAGTTAGATTAAGATATAAAAAGTAATTTAACTATATAATTAAAATCAGATTAAGATATAGTAAACAAGATAAGGTTTTGCGAGGTAGATAGAAAGGCATACGCTGTAACACACCAATCATGCTCGGGCAAAGCTGACTCTATATCGATTCCCTATCTGTGGCAGACAATAATAATGCTCATGATCAGTGCAAGCTGAACAAATATAGTATTGCTGGATGCAGATGTAAATCATTTAGCATCCCTTGGTACAAGCTATACGATTACCGCAGAGACTGGAACATTGCTAATTAATTATGGCGAAGGATAAGAGTGATACTCTGTGTTTTTGTATTGTGTACTATGGCTAGCTATAGAATGATACTAGAAAATATTAGTGAGGCTTTATGTATAGAAGCATACAATCCCAAGGGTCATGTTCACTGCCTCTATTCTCACATATCTCATACCCCAGTGGCAAGAGAGAACACAGAAAAAACAAAACCAAAAACAAAAAACAAAAAAAAAGAGAAGATCAAGTTCTCTTGATCCTCACAAATTTGCAAGAACGAATAACAGAACCAATTGCATCGTAAGCTGGCAGACTCACACGTCCCGTATAATCCGATCATAAACATGTCATCTCATCACTTACAAAAACAGAATCATAGATCCAAACATACACAGAAATGACATCAAACCATCAGCGCCACCACCACTGCAACCACCAGCCCGGTCCACCACCCATTCCCCGCGACAACCAGCCCTCCCGCCGCCCCGTTCGGCAGCGTCACGTTCTGACCGGCAAACGGATCCGTCAAGTTGGCGGCCTGCTCCCGCGTCACATTCACTATTCCGCTGTAGGCCACGATCACGTTCCCGACCGTTGGGACATACTGCCACAGCGGCGAACACACCCGCACGGGCGTGTCGTCGGCGACTTGGTGGTCGCCCTCCGTGCAGCCGGCCACCGTCCCCGTGAAGCAATAGCTGCGGCCGATCTCGGTGAGGTACGCGGACTGGCCCGGCGCGAGGGGCGTGCGGGCGACCCCTTCATACACCATGGCCTGGGCGCTGAAATTACTCGTCTGCAGTTGTTTCTTGTCGACCGTCTTCTGGACCAGGGCTGTCAAGGGCCCCGCGGCGAGGCCGGTGATGTTCGTCACGGCAGAGTAGGTGCCGTATCCCCCCCTTCCTGTGATTTCGCAAGTGTCGGTGTTTTTGTTGGTGGTGTTAGTGGTGTTGGGGCAGCTGAAGGCTGCGGTGATGCGGCGAGGCGGGTATTGGTCCCAGGAGACGGGTTGACGGTCCCAGTTGAAGACGGCGCAAGTGGTTTCTTCGCTGGCGTTGTTCCCTATGGAGACCTGAGTGGTGGGCTGAGCTGATGCACCTAGGGCGAGGGTGAGGAGGAAGAGAGCGGCGGTGGATTTGAGGGTTGGCATGGTGGGTGGAATGAATTGCCTTGAGAAAATAGTTGGGAGTGGGAGTTGGGAACTGAGGATAAGAAGACTTTGTGATCTTATGCGATTAGTATCTTAGAAAGTGGTGGCTGTAAGGGCCTACTTATCACATATCCTAAAATCTATTTTGTTGCTGTGGATACTGTTGGATAGTAGTTGATCTTGATTTCAGGCAGCGATGTAAAAACGCAGGGGCAGGTGTCGCCAAGGAGCACCGGTTTTAAGGGTCAGACATAGCCATCTGTGGGGTTACTGAAATCTGACGTGTTGAAAGTGGATGCTGCGCATATGAGTAGACACTGGCTCAGACTGCATTGTCGAGACAACTCTGGGGAGTAAGAGATCCTGTAGTCATGACAATCAAACAGTTGGTAGTGATAAGTCCCCCATGCAGGTTTTCGCGTCAATGTTTATTACCTGCCACTGGAACCGATGGCACAGATGCTAATGATCCCGAAATCTCCTTCGACTGAAGTGGGTAAGAACTCCAACAGGCTCTCGTGTCCAGGGTCTAAGTCGCTTAGATCAGATGGGCGCACCAGACGCAGGCGGTCTCTGCGGGCCATGCGCAGCGCGCACCAATGACAAGCTCAAATCGATCATCTAGGGCAGGCTAAGAAATAATTGTGTTTGCCTACACTATTATGATGGTCGATGGAGTTGTGGGGTCTTCTTTTTTAGGCAACCATATAGTTGATGGTATACTCATATCCGAAGCAATTGTCGGGCCGAGGCCGGCGGCTCAAGGCGCCAACCGACACCCCCACATCCTCCGGCTACCGGCCCAACTGTACGCTACTTGGCACAGCCTCACGTCTAACATCAAAATCGGCCATATCCGATCTTCTTGGAGGTCTTGCCTGTTGGGTCACACTCGCTTCACGGGTAAAATGCTCCCACAGTGGTGCCTCAGGAATTGAGATTTTGCCTCAAACCAACGTCCTAGTGGTTGCTGCAGCCTCAGTCAGCCAGCACACTCATCGCGATTCTCTACTGGACTTTTACCCTAATGATAATGAATAAAAATATTTTTTGGAATCCAGACTATTTATTGTAAATCATCTTAATTTCCAGTTATTCTCATTATAGAAATATAAACTGAGTTATAAGACTAGTACTTATTGTCTAGTTATTGATATGCTGAGTAACCTCCTTTTATTAAAGATAGAGGGACTAGAGAAATTTAAAAAAAGCATAAAGGTTTTATGGGATTATTGTATTAAACATAGGAATTACATAATATTGAAATGTAGACTCCTAGAGGTAGTGGAATAAAAGTTTAAATCAATAGATTTTTGATAAAGCTTTTTCTAATTTTTTCATTAATCATCGAAATCGAAGTATCTCCAGAAGCATTCGTCAGATATAGCTTGAAAAACATCGAAAAAATTGAAAGTTAATTGCCAAGGTCTATACTGAAGAGTCGATGGGAGTGAGAAGAGACGTGAACGAGCCCCCAGGCACCACATGCCGACAATCTCAGCAAAGCCCGCCCCGCTGCCTGCCGTCAACCAAGTCAAAAGTCCAGGCTTCGCTCGTGGGACTCAAGCCCCATTCTTCTATTTGATCTTAAGGATGCAAATGTCACACCGCTGTACTTGAAAGGGATCAGCTGGGTTTACCACAAGGATCGGACCGAAGGGATGTGGTACGGAACCCTTCTTATCCCAGAGGTTAAGGTTTCTTCTTGAGTTATCGGGCACCGGGTCTTGCTATTGAAAAGACTATTCCATACAGACACTACGTTGATCTCTTTTAGGTGGTTCAAGCATAGCGAAGGCATGTGTCTTGAGAAACCTGCATATGTTTAAGGGCTTAAAGCTAAGCCTTATAGAATCCCCCTGCAGGGAGATCGCTTGCGCGCATCAATAGGATCAACAGGTTCATAGGGCTGATCAGGCTCAATCAAGATTATGGGTGATGTTGGCTGGGCAGCTATTTTTTTGAATGAAGCCTATTGTTCCTTTCTTACAGTACATATATCACGAATTCAAGGTATTTAAGTGCTATCTAAGTTTGACCTCAAGAAACTGTCCCGGGTAGGCGGTGCTTATATGACCATGATTTATAGAAGAACATGGACTTTTCTGATACTTTGGTTGTATCAGTCAAGAGAAAGCTTCTGATGAATGCCCAATAATATAAATCAAATATTCTTTTTGTGCACCATGACTCTGTTCTCATTCGTCCAATGATATGCTTTGATGATATAATAGAACTGAACTCAGAAGTGCAACCCGCCCTCTGACTTCAAAGCCGCTAACTATTGCTCAGACGTATTCAATCTGAAAATGGTGCAGAAGCTGTTCCCATGAATGGATACCTAGTAAACGAAATGACGTAGAACTTTTTGCGAGAGATAATCCTGAAACTCTCAAGCACGCTTACCTTCATCCATCAACTATTGAAAATGCCAACAAAATACCCAATAATGAGCACTGCTCCAACGATAGCGCCTTCGTTGAGCTGAATATCAAGGATTTCGATTCCAGGCACGCTGCGTACTGTGCTCTCAAGGAAAGATTCATATCGAATGACAATCTGTGAGATGCAAGGGTGTACGGAATGACCGAGACCCATGTCACAGGCATTAGCATACGAAGTACCTGTAGATCTAATATGAAAGCTAAAGCGAAGCAGTGGCGGCTGAAATTTGACCAAATCTTTGCAGGATTCATTTGCCCATTCTATCCTGCCATGTTCGTCAAGAATACCTTCGGCTTCGATCGTCAGTGTGGTGGAGCCTAGCGCAGGTACTTCGGTCAGAGCGAGGATACCACAATGGATGCCCTTGTCTATGTTTAAGCGTCTATCTGCCAAAACGACGTGAATGTAGAGATTCTGCGGGGCGGCTGTGTTATACTGCGACGGGTCTTTGATATTTTCCGAGTTCCCTGTCGTTTGCGTGATTTCAGCATACCTGATGACCGTACTTGTTAAGGAAGATGAAAGAACAAATCACAAAGGTTTGGAGCACCAGCTTATCCGATAACGAATAGAATACCTTGTGCTTCAAGCCCGGATCAGAGTTTGCGTAGAGCAGATCTCCATAGTCGGTGCTATTCATCCACGAGGTAGGTGCTGGGAACTGCTTGTCACAGACCGTCAATTTGTTTCCCCAGTGAGGAAATCGACATTTGCTCAAAGACTGATTGAAGGTGGCACTTGCAGCATCGCCTTTGGTCTGATAGCTAAGCATGGCGACTGCTGGTTGGGTTCCATTTTCCACCACATCAACGTCAGTTTCCCAAATGAAAACATGGTACTGTGAAAGCGCCACCAGCCAAAAATAGAGACATATGAGGAGAAAAATGAGGATCTCGATGAGGACAGTCGACCAGCCTAGCTAGGTTAGTTATTGTATTGTTTGGGTCGCACGATGCGGGCTGTGCGAAGGAATACTAACGCTGGAATATAACGTATCTTTCTCTGGGACGCTGCAGTGATCGCATCTGGTGAAAGACCGGCTTCAGAACGGGAATCAGCTTTCTTGGCTTGAAAGGTTACCTTAGCGCGTATGTAGTAGGCAAAGATGCCAACCGCGGTCAGAAAACTGAATAGCAGACTGAAGATAAAGACCCATCCTTTAAATAGGTAAAGCGTCCTATTGGCATGTCGGTTGGACCAATAGTCGTCAATCCTAGTCACAAACAGACTATGTGCGCACAAAAGCGCAATATCCGCTGTAAGGCCTATTATCATGACGATCTCGACAATGCGTTTGTGGTACTGAGTCGGAATGCTTGAGCTGGACTGTGGGCTATTATTATTGTCATGATGAGACAAAAGTTGATCCGAGGAATGCATGCAATTCCCCGGCGGTGCTGATTGTTCTCGCACTGATCCCGAGGTACCATTCTGCTCTGGGCTCCCCGTTAGTACTGGTCTTTCTAAGGACGCTGGAGTATTGGCTGTCGCTGAGACTCCCCCGTGCACCGCTATGGGATTACCCTGTTCAGGGACGTTATCAGTTTTTTCATCGGTAGCAGAAACGTATGGTCATAAGTGGTCCTTGATGAACCCGCCATTGTGCTCAATTGAACTGACTCATTTGCCATATCAGAAATCTGAGCGCTCGAATTTATGTCTGCTTGAGAATGTAACAGCTGATGATGAAACTCCTGGCATATGAGCTATGGAGTTAAATACCCAAAGTCGTTTACCGAGAGGAGGAATGACCAGATGACCTGACACTTCATGCCGTAGCATGGTTTTTTTACGACTCTGATCCAGCAGCCGAAGATTTTATCCTAGTAGTGTTATTGGTTTTGTCAGCCCACAGTAAGGCTTTGACGGCAAATGCGGACACGAAGCAATCAATTTATTATAATCCGTATGCAAACCACAGGGTCTCTACAGCAATATTCAGAACCAGAAAATAGTAGAGTCGTGAGGAAACTCAGCATATCATTGAGCATTTGATTGCAACCACCGTTTGCTGCACCCCAGGACTCTGTTAAGATTGCCATTTTTCTCAATTTCTCCATAGCATCAACAAATGCTTGAAAGGCACCTGATTCGAAAGTATGACAAGTACCCGAGTACCCACCACCCCTATCATCGAAGTACTAGCATTCGTGGATCTCTATTAGTTCTATCTTTCGATGATACTAAGTTGGGGATATATGGGACCAATACATACCTTGTGTACATCGTACAAAATCTTGTTCGAGGAATCAGTGATGTGACGTAGACCGCGTTCAGAGTCTTGAACCCATCTGGTTATACCTTGCCAATCTGTGCCAGGTACAAGGATATATTGTGTACGTGCGACGGTCCTGATTCTGTTGACCACATACTGTATGGTCCGGCCCCATGTGAGAATGCCCAGATCATGTGCTGTGCATATTGTTAAAACCCAGCTTTGATTCAGGAAAGATTGCCGCACTGACGTTCATTCATAAGGCCAAAGATATGTAGCACATATCTTGTCAAACAAAAGAAGAATAGTTTGTTGTTGTAGGCTCAAAAACTACCACGTGATCATTGTGCCTGATAGTGTTGTGCAATTCGGATCCAGAGTTCCCCGAAATCATAATTATAGGACCGACGTGCATCTCGTCCATTGATCATGCCATTCAATCTGGCATAGTTATGCTGTATTTTGGTGATGAGAGTTTCCATGTCACAAAGGTGTGGGGGCCATGGAGGATTTGCACTGACAACATCCACAATCGCGTAACGTCCGCTCGCTGTGACAGCTTCTATCAAACTGTCAAGGACACCTAAGATCTTTGAATCAAGGTTAGATCCGATCTGAGGTTGAATATAGTTCCAGAGGACTGGAAAGCGGAAGAGGGTTGCGTTAAGCTCAAGCCAAGGTTGGAGGTCGGCAACAGTAGGGTAGCTAGGGCCGCCACCCAGCACTCGTCCATCCCCGTTCGAGTCACTCTGAAACGAGAGACCAGGAATATTAAAAATGATGATATAATCATTAGCATAGAACGCTCTAACGTCAGTTGGGGATCAACGTCGGCAGATTATGCAATGGAAATACTACCCATGCCACGCAAGATTGGTAAACAATCCAAAGTCTTGACTGGAAGCCAAGAATAGGAGACCCGCAAGAATACTCGAGCGTGATATGTATCTCACCATCTTCTAATTTTCGGTTAGAAGACAGGAACATAGAGCGCGTAGATGAGATGTTAGCTGTATGTGAGGCTGGTACAAAGCCCTGCTCACAATGTACTGGGGCAATCGGGCTGATTTAAATACCTTTGAGGGTTGTCAACTGTTGGTCCAGCCAGAATTGATGTCAGATCCATAGATGAGATACCAGTTGAAGACTTTGAGGAAATGAATTTGCATGATCGCATTTTAACGGGGAGGATCCATGCTTGTCGACTTTTGATTGTTGGTTTCGTCAGATGGCTCAGCTGTTGTCTGGAATTCTTTGATTTTACCCGACCCACTGGAACATACCGACCAAGCTTTCTGAAATATGGACTAATACGAAAACTCAATTTTGCCCGGTATCCATAGAACATCGCGTCTATTTCATAAAGAATATCATAAAGTCATCCGGCTTTGATGTGGGGATATGAGCTAGCTTAAGAGCCATTCACATTGCCAAGCCAGAGGTCGGGGGTCTTGCTATTCTGCAGTATCGCACACGCTTGCCATCAAGATAGCTTTGAAGCTGTCCAAGCTTAGGTTTCCCATCCGAACTTACATCCACGGTACTTCAGACATAAGAGAATGCTCTCGGCTGAGGTTTAGACCACATGTCTGATACGGCACCACAGTACAGATTGTTCCCACGGTATGAGACACGCTCTATCAGTAATCTAACCATTGAATTCACAAGATGAATGCGCAATAATGAAAGGGAAACGAAGTAGTTGGGTAGCCACCGGGTCCCCCGAGAAGCGGAATGGAGACAGCGCAGGTCAACCCGCTATGGCTGTGGTGTCAAGCAAGTGTGCCAATTCATAAGCATCATTAGCCAATTTGAGAGGACGAATATCCCGAGTTGCTTGGAGGCATTTTGATATCAGATTTCCAATGCACGTAGGATTATTACTCCCTATTTCGCTTTCTGGATATGTGTATACCAACCAGTTATGTGGTGATTTGACTGTAGGATTAGTCGATACAGGAAGATCGGCCGAAATTTTAAAGATTGTCTGTCAGCGTTAGATTTTCTCAAGTCAGCCGGGGATGCTACATTGCAATTAATTCAATGTGGAGGTAAGTAGACATCTGCCGGGAAGGGGCCTGGAAAAGGTGTTTGAGGAGGCTCTACGTGGACGTGACAGGGGATTTTAATGTATGGATGAGCAGGGTATGGCTGGCTAAGCATACAGATGGTCTTCCAGGGGCTCAGTCACTTCCAAGGATGTAAAGCAGCAATGCGATGCCACAGCCGGATCTTCCCCATCCTTCACGGCACCCCACATAACTGGCTTGAACGCTGCACCCGCATCGCCGGGGGGTGGATGACACGCCGCGCTGATGGCCACACTGCATCCGATGGCAAAGGGCATGGCTCGACACTTGTGCCGCCGGCCTGAGAGCACCCAGATTACCAGGAGAATGATGATGGTGAGGAACATCGCTATCTCGAGCGGAATAGTGGAGACGGCGCACGTCATCAGCACTGCAGCCTCTAGTGGCTGTCCGGCCAGATCGTACGGCAGGATCTGCACGTAGAACAGCCCTTCCGAGATGAAGAAGTGTATGAGGGTGAACGTCAGCAGCAGCGGGAGGCTGTACCGGTACGGAATGGCCAGATAGAAGGTGGATCGCTGCTGGCCCTCGGGGAACGAGACCCGCAGCGGCCGCCGGGCAACCGCGTAAGTGCTGTAGTCGACCGCGTGCAGCATCCGGGTCAGACAGTCGTTGAACGGCATGTAGAGCAACGAGATTAGAAACTGCGGGGTGTTGGCGAGCAGCTCCATCCCCACGTACGTAGTGGCGAGGTTCGTGAGCAGGGCGCCGGACTGCACAGAGCCAAAGCCCTTGATATTCCATACCTGCGTGATCCTGACGTCAGAATAGTCCAAGTTCCCCGCGGCCGCTTGGGCCTTTTCGGGAAGAATCTGCGTGATGGCGATGTACCCCCCAAGGAGTGGAAAGATTGACAGGACAACCCAGGCCTTGCACGCCTTCGACCACAGTTTGACTTTGGTCGAGGGCTTTCCGGGGTGAGGAGGAAGTGGCAGCGGCCCGCCTCTCACCTCGGGGTCGCACGAGTCTCCCCAAGGGCATGCCGTACTCGTCTTTACGGTTGACTTTGAGAGCATGCACCAGTTCACGGTCCATGAATCCGGGCGCTGCAGGTACGACGAAATCGCATCGCCAATGGTCAAGAACCGGTTGTGGCGGTCGATGTTCACCAAAAAGGTCATGCATACAACTTTGAGCAGAATGCAGATGACCAAGACCACTCCGATGGGCATGTGGTAGAGCAATCGACATTGATCGCCCGTCTTTTGGCTCAAGCAATGGTCGATAGGAAAGGCTAGTGTTCTATTCGGGGTCCCACCCGGGAGGAATCGCGATTGAGGAAACCAAAGCTCGTCCGAGCACGCGGCGGTGATTGTCGCATTTTGCGGAAAGGTCGCGTTGCTCCACGTTCGATCCCGGACATAGGTCTCAAGCTGCTCTGGGGTTGGATTGTGCTCAAGTTCCGCTTTCAGCTCCGCGATCTCACTCATGTTTAGTCCGGGCAAGTAGTCGTACTGCACCATCGCATCCGAAAATATTAGCTTATATTATCTTAGTTAAATATATGAAAGCTGGCGGGGGAAGTCTATGATTTTATTAGCCTATACTTAATTGAGACAAAGCCAACAAGAAGTTATGATTCTTGGCTACTACAGATCTAAAAGAGGATTAGTTTATATACAGTTTAGAGAATCTTCTAGTTATGTAGCTTACTGTAATATATAAGCAGAAGCCGCCCAGAAATTACTAACTAAATAAACTAAAGTAATCCAGGATTTATTAGAGTTTTCAGGTATATGTTCCGTAAGCAATCTGTAATTATCCCAGAGCATACACAAATCCTTTACATGCCGCCCTTATAAAAGCAGCGGCACCTCAATCAGGTAAGCAAACGCGAGTCACAGCAAAACAGTTCACTTATACACAAATGACGTTGGCGCCTCGCGCCTTGGGCATGTTAAACGAATCCGCCTTAGCCACAGACACGGCTGGTTATCGCTCCGCCTGGTTAGTTGATGTTGATTTGTTCGTGTTTAGAGGCCCCTGTGTCGCGTTTGGAGGTGAAGGTGCTCGGGACTCATAGGCTGTCATGGCCGCCACGTAGACGACGCTTAGCGCCATCAAGCTT
This sequence comes from Aspergillus homomorphus CBS 101889, assembly GCF_003184865.1. Classification (NCBI taxonomy): domain Eukaryota; kingdom Fungi; phylum Ascomycota; class Eurotiomycetes; order Eurotiales; family Aspergillaceae; genus Aspergillus; species Aspergillus homomorphus. The sequence goes on from NW_020291903.1 coordinate 524,374, forward strand.
GAAAAGCCAAAACTCCGTTATCATTGGGCATTGAAATGGATTATCATACCTGAACTCTGAGATCATCTGATACTACGCACAACTCTGAGGCGTAACGCAGCGATCTAACCCATGAGATTTTGTGCGTGGCAGCCAAATGTGGCAGCTCGGAGTGGGAGCTCCATCTTCTATTTTCCCTCGCCTCAAATTCTATCCAAAATTCAGTATCAGCGTGAGTACTATTGAGACAGCGAGATGCATGGCTCACCTTCATTTGTGATGCTGTGGCATATCGTTCGTTGGCCTGGTTGAGACGAATGGTCTTCGCCGCTGTCGGTCACACAGCTGACAATCATTCTATCGCTTCATCGGATGCAGTCAGAGAAACTCATGTAACCGTGACCCCCAACATGAAAGCATCAGCCAAAGGTGGATCAAAGTCGCGCTTTGTCGCAGCTAGAATGACTGATCTGGGGCGGGGAAAGAGAAGAAACGAGATCGGAGAGCCTCCGACAGGCGGGGTATTCGCATCTTCATCATCATCATCATTATAGAACTACCCCAGATCCCCACCCAAGCTTCACATCTGGCAACCACCACCAACACACGACCTCAAGAACAACCATCATGGTCCTCGACAAGCCCGAAAACAAAAACGTCCTCAAATCCTTCGACCTGAGCGGCAGAGTCGCCGCCATAACAGGTACTGCACCAACCTTCACCACCCCAACCACCAACACAAACAGTCCTCTCACAGACAATGATATAGGCGGCGCGCGAGGCATCGGCCTCGAAGTCTCAAAAGCCCTCGCAGAAGCCGGAGCCAACGTACGTCTCCCCTTCCCACCCAACCCAGCCCAGCCCAACCAACACCCACGCACCCCTCCTAACACCACCCCTAACCCCAAAAGATCGCGATAATCTACAACACCTCCCCAAGCGAAACCGCGAACGCCCTCGCCGCAACCCTAGCCTCAACCAACACCATAAAAGCGACAGCCTACCGCGCCGACGTCTCGAACCAAGCCTCGATCGCGTCCACCGTCGACCAAATCGCCGCCGACTTCGGGCAGCTGGACATCATCGTCGTGAACTCAGGGATCGTGTCCAACGTGCCAGCGGAGGAGTACACCCCGGAGCAATGGCGCGAGATCATGAAGGTCAATCTCGACGGGGCCTTCTGGACGGCGCAGGCCGCGGCCCGGATCTTCAAGGCCCAGGGTCGCGGGAATGTTATCTTCACGGCGTCGGTTAGCGCGAGCTTGGTGAATGTGCCGCAGAGGCAGGCTGCTGTATGTTCCACTCCTTCCCTTGTCTTTTACTATAGGGCTTTCTGTGTGGGGGCGTGTGAGGGATGTAGGCTGATGGCGGTGGGGCGGGTAGTATAACGCTTCCAAGGCCGGCGTCGTGCAATTGGCTAAGTGTCTGGCTGTTGAGTGGGTGGATTTCTGTCGCGTGAATTGCATATCGCCTGGTTTTATTGAGACGGAGATTCTGGATATCCATCCGCTGGAGTGGCGAGAGAAGTGGTTTAGTATGATCCCTGCGCAGCGGATGGCGGATGCGTATGAGTTGAAGGGGGTAAGTTTGGGGGTGGTTTTTTTTGTCTCTCGTGTTTAGGAGGGTTTACTTGTGGATGCTGATATTTTTCTGATGCGCTAGGCGTATGTGTTTTGCGCGTCGGATGCGTCGAGTTATATGACCGGGGCGAATCTGGTCATCGATGGTGGGTATACACTTCCATAAATTTTCAACGATGGGTAGGACTTGAAGGTTATTGCGCATGGTTAAAATTCTCTACGCTCGAGGAAGTCAACATTACATCCACCTTACGGGTTCCCAACGGAAGGCTCAGATATCTGCAATCGATTTACGTAATGACCGTACCGTAGCTTGATTTGAGTCTGCAGTCTGAAGCAAACGACATAGATACAACTTGGCAAACCCCTCCTAATCACTGCGGATTGATAACCCTCACAAGCACCGTCCACGTCCCCAAACAAAGCCACCTCACTTGCTGTTCGGATTATCACGCACAAACATCTTATCGCCTCGTTCGTAGTCTGCCAATCGAAGCTCCTGTCATCCAAGTCAGCTTCTTCACAAATCTTCCAAAGTACACAATATACATCATTTGGCTGCTCTGACCTCGGGGGAATAGTCTTTAAAGGTTGGCAAGAAGCAGATATGCATGGCGGTCACTGGATCGGGCGCATCAACAGTCACACACAGCCTATCGAAGGAGTTTCAGCCACGCATGTTCCAGGCAGTTCTACATCAAACACCCCATTCCCTGGAGCATTGTCTTCCGTTCCTGCAGAATAATCATAATGGAAAGAAAAGTAACATCGGTCCTACCAATCAACATTCTTGGTGCTCGGCGGTGTCAACTTGTCTTGAGGCTCCGTCTCAGGCTTAATATCCGAAGAGCCAGGATCTGCAGGGGAAGGCCTCATGGTAGGCTCTCCAGTAGCCTTAGGGTTGACCCCGAAAGTGTGCCCAAACGCTGAGTGACCAGCATTGCTCGGCTTCCTAGACTCTAGTTTGAACGAGCTACCATCGGTATTAGTTTTGGCGTCATGTGAGAGACCGGATGGTTTCAAGGCCGTTCCACCGAAAATGCTAGCTCCCGTTTTCGATGCTGCGAAGCTAGAAAACCCTCCAGACAGAGATGTTGCTGCAGGCTTCACCAAGCTTGCCATGCTGCCAGATGGTGTGCCAGGACTGGCTGGGTTATTCGGATTAATACCGGTCATGAACGATGCTTTTGGCTTTGCATCATTACTGAAAGAGGCCGCAAGACTCGGATGAACATTCTGATCTATCAATGCAAGGCTTCCGCTTGATGTAGTACGCACAGGGGCCTCTGTGCAACGTCTCTTGTTTGGAGTCATTGCGCCTTGTTCAGCCATTTCATCTTGTCTGAGGCGCGCCGATCTCCTTGCTGGAAGATCATCAATATCATTGAGTCACAAGAGAAGCCCCGAGTAACTTACCCTCATAGAATCTAGCAAGGGTTGACGGGACTCTGCTGTTGGCAGGATTTCTGCTCCATGATTTAATCGCATTCAGACCCGCCTTTAATTTGTCTAGTTCATGGGATATTCGTTTGTGATCCTCCTGATAGGACTCAGGCTCGCATGCGATTTCGGTCACTTCCTTGTCGCTCATTTCACTGATAGTCTGGGTTGTGAATATTTCTTCGAGAGGCGCTAGTAGACAATTTTCAATTCCGAGTGTGGCAACGTTATCGACGAAAGTCACGATTGCGGACTAATATCAGCGTAAAAGGGGTCAGCCGGAAAATAACTGAAGTATGAAGACATACAGCTAGGGAACTTCTACTCACATCATAATATGCTTGCATCTGATTGAGGATGTCGGCAGCAGTATTAGTGCTTCGCGGGTTGCGCATCGTCTGGCTAGCGGTGATTGTAGCCAGTGCTGTTAGATTAGCATCGACCACAGCAGTATCTGTAATCCTTGCCGCATTGACAATAGATCCCTGTTTCTCCACTCTTCGGATTCGACTGAGAAAGCTATTACCTATTGGCAGCGGATGTCCACGCTTCAAGTATGACATCAACTCTTGAAGCTTCGAAGATAACGCATCCTTCATATCGCATAATCGCGGTTCAAACACCTTGTTCATGAGCTGATCCACGGTACGAGCGTCTGCAAGACACTGGAGCAAGAGCTTTATGAAGTGGTGTACTGAGCCCCAAACCATTTCCATGTGCTGTTGAGCAAGACCTTCCCAAGGTTCGGACATCTCACAGAACAGAAACCCCACAGTTAGGTTGTTCATGTTTCCTGGAGGTTCTAAGCCTCTATTTCTGTGTGCGTGTTCGCTAATTCTTGCTTCAAGCATGGCACGATCAATATCGATTGGGGCCCAACCATCCAAATAGGGATTCAATTGCGTGGCGACATTTTCCGTTGTCCCGGTTTCCCATGGCTCCTGAATTCTCCAGCGACTACCTCGAAGATTCATCGCTTCAGCAAAACAGTCATTAAGATCTCGTATAGTAGCTCGGAATCGACGGAAGTCGTAAGCATTGTCAGAGATTTCGGAGGAACCGAAGAAATCGTCCAGATACACCCCATTCAAAGCTTGACCGACAATTCTCTCAAAGTCTCTGCTTATTCGGAAAAGATAGTTCCTCTGCTGATTTATTTCTGAGCGAGGAGGTCCCATCCCATCAAGCTTGGCTCGGAGATTAGCAATTTTAGTTTGAATATCGATAATGAGCCCTGGTATCTGGCTTTGAGCATGATTTGAGATGATATCACCTAGACGAGAACGTAGACAAATGGCACCAACGTATTCGCGAGGAACAGCCACCCAACGGGTATTGCTGAAGAAAGCCTTTTCTTTGCTATCCCTTTCCTCAATCCACACAGGCCGAGAATCATAGAACCAACAATGCAGAGCATGCCAGCCTAGCTGGAGAGATTTCTGATCATTTTGGATCAAGTCAATGTACTTCTTCTCCTGCTCGGAGTTGGGTTCCAGACAGTCTAGATGAGTTATGATACTCATTGTCCGCTCTTTCTTAGGGTCACACTCGCTTGCGAGCTCCAACACATTCTGTAGGTCGGACTTCTCCTCTGCTGATATGACGGCTAAAATGATACTCCGTGTATCCTCGAGATATCTTTTGGTCAAGCTCTTGATGATGTCTGTGTCTTCTTTCTTCGAAGGTAAAAGGCTAGGCAAGTCGACAATCTTCAGGTTAGGTGCGTATGGCTCAGATATCTCGACTTTGAGCACATCATCTGTAATCTGATGTTTATCCAAGCCTAGGTGCTCTTTAGCCAGCTCGAGTAGATTTGGAAGATAGAATGGTTGAGTGGATAGCGATGACTCGAAGCTGCGCAGTCTCTCAGTTCTTTCTGCGTCTGTGCACGACGGGCCAGGTTCAAGCGTTGCCTTGAAGGTGGATGTTGGCCCCCGACGGCGGATAACTTCTGTGGCGAACTGTGTGCAGCCCTCAACCTTGCCAGAGAAGTGAATGTGTGAGAGCGCTTCGAGGACAGAAGACTTCCCGCTGCCCTTGCTGCCACAGACGACCAGCTGCGGAAATTCGAAGTTCTTTATGGAGCTAATGGTGCGCAGTTCATCGAGTCCGTCCAAAAGTTTCGACTGCCGTGACTGTAGCTGCACGAAGGTACTGTTGTCTGACATTGTGACGAAGCAGGTGCAAAAGCTGTCAAATTGGGAGCGTAGAAGGTAGAATGAGGATGGATGGGTCGAAGGGGTATGAGACGAGATTGGAAAGAAGAATATGAGCTGAGACCTGAATTTTGCAGTAAGTGGAAGACAAACACAAGGGTAAGTTCGGGATGTGTCAAGAGGAAAGGTGGGTCATTTGGAGTTGTTTAGTGGCTGGTGGTTATGGCGAAGAGCGTGTTTGTGTTGCTGAAGATGTGTTGGTGGTAGAAGAAAAATGTCGTGATCCCAAGAGAGTAGTGGTACGGCAGTTTGAACACTTGCAGTACGACCGAGTAGTTTGCCTTGGATCTGACAACTTGTTTAGTAGGACAAGGAAGGTAATTCTAAGTCCACACGGCGGTCACGGGTTGGACTTGAAGACGTGAATCAAACCCATCATCTGCAATGAACGAAGGCCAACTGGGATTACAGGCTACCATGCCATTTATGGGTTGAGTTAGTATCCCCTCGGGGCACGTGCTGCCACAGTCTTGCAATATCATTTTACTTGTGCTTCATATCTGAGATAAAGGAACATGGTGTGGGTTGAGAATCACAGCATGGCGGGTCTTTCAAAGTATTATTATACTATTTCACATTTTGTATTCCGTTTGACCATGAATTTGAGATCAAATATGTGGTACAATGAATACAAGGACTATGATCTAGCTATGCAGGTATACATATACACGGATATCATATCAATCCAACACCGAATCCTGTTTACTCCAATAAAAGTACACATCAGGATACAACTTCGGACCGAGCCCCTCTGTACTTTGAAAATTAGTACATGCATCCTCTGGACTATCGGCCATCAAATGTCTCATTGCTGGTTGAAACAGCTCGTCGTCCCCAACCACTGAAGAGCCCTCCTCCGTTTGGCGGCTCCGTGGGTGCTTTGGCTATACCTAAGCTGGAGGACGATCGTCCAAGGAACGAATTTCGGGCCTCCGTCGGTTGGCCATTCCGCGACACCGCCTTGCGCAGTGCATCGAGCTTTCCCTTAACTTCTTCGAGTTCCTGTCGTGCCACTGCTTCCGCAGTCTTCGCGTTCACCAGTTCCAGAAGCAACGCTTCTTCCGCTGCTGGCTTGTTGTTCTCAGTTGCCAGCACTGACTGCAATCCCAGGCTACTGGACCGCTTGTTAAATGTGCTTTGCTGACTCTTCTGGCTCTTCTGCGAGTTGGTCCGCACCAATCTGAGTTCTCGCAGACCTGTACTCGTGTATCCTTCGCTGGTGTCGCTCGTAGGAGATCCATAGGACTCTGGTGGAGTATCCGAGGTACGAGTTTTGACGGTGCGCAGCTCGCGTACCATGCGTTCCAGGCGCTGTCGCTCCCGATAACTATCCTGGATCCGGCCACGCGCTTCTCGGAGCTGTTCCCGCAATGACGAGTTATCTTTGTCGATCTCGTCAATTCGTCGTGTGAGACCTGAGCATCGGCTGGCTTCTGTCGCATGCATCTCCTTCCAACGCTTGAGGTCATCCCGGAGTTGTTGCTTTGTCTGATCCATTGGGACATGCTTCGCGGATTCTACCGTGGCGAAGCGTGCGTCGGCTTTGTGAACCAAGTCCATTGGGGGCTCATCGCTGGTCCGTTTGATGTACTCCAACATTGACTTGGCCAGCGCTTGGTCTTCCTCACGCTCCTCACGCTCCTGCTGCAATTCGCGCGTCAGATCCGCATGTTGTCGTTGCAGATCACTAAGGGCCATTAACAGATCCTCAATCTGCGTGTGAAGGTCGCGGTCCTTGTGTTGCGACATTGCAGATTTCGCACGCGGCTTCGGCGCGTCCGTCGATAGCTCTGTCGGTGCAGTGCTAGCGTCGGATATCGACTCAACCGAGTTGAGTGTGGAGGTCATGCTTTGTTTAGACGCCGATCGCCGGATAGCCGCGCTAGCGGCGTTAGGGTTGAGATTAACCGACTTGGTGGAGTTGTGGGAGGAACCGGCCCAAAGCCGCCCAAGGAATCGTGAGGCTGTGGCTTGCATCTGGGGGAAAGAGATACCGGTCGGCACACCCTGGGACTGATTATAGCTGGCCTCCAAAGCTTGGAGACTCTCCTTCGTAACAAGCGATGTGAGGGAGACAAAATCGTTGACAAATTCGTCCGCATGACAAGCGTATCTGTAACTTATTAGCTAAGACGTCGAGGGCCCTCGTCAGCATTTTACGTACGTGTCCCAAAGACTTCTTGACAACAAAAGCTGCATGACGTCCTCAAATTCGGCACAAGCCATGATCTTCTTTTCGTTCCGCGTCATCAAAGAAAGAGCAACACGCATCAAAGTCTCGCAGGCTCCTTCAAGGAAGATCACATCGTAGATACGAAGAAGCATTGGGAGCGGACAAGCGACGGCAAAGAACGATAGAAACCACTGTGAGACATAAACCGGCTCCACATTGAGTGCCTCAAGGTGTGCGAATAAGCCTGGCCGTAAACGGGACAATAGGTTCTGGAATTGATAGACCCGAAGATGGAGGCCCGAAAGGTCCGGGAGGTAGCAAGTTCGCAGGTCATAATGGTCCATTAACCTGATGCCGTTAGTGTTAAGTTTGCATTCATGCGCGATGAAAGAAGCCTTACCGCACAAGCACGCAGAATGCTTCTGCATCCGTCATATGCATAAGCAAGGGACCAACGACAAAGCCTAATCCTTGACAGTAGCCGATCTTCGTGTCGTAGAGACTGAAACATTTCAGTACTCGACCAAGCATCTGTTGTCCTTCACCATTGGGGTCACGGAACATCTCCACGTTGGGGAAACTACGCCCTATATCCTTGCCGATCAGACCTTCATACGGACTTGTTTCGCCACATAGTCTCTGGTATTCATATAGCAATGTCGAGTCTCGGGCTCCTGCCAAGCTGGGCCACACGACACCACGCAGGGGAGGCGGGACACCACTTCTAATCTTGTTCGAAGTCAATGTCGGGAGCCGCTGAGCTGTTTGAGGATAGTCTGCGACCAGGGCTGCCCAGAATTCCAACTCGGTCATAGGCGGGGGAGGTAATTGCGAGTATCGGAGAGATGACCGGGGATCCTCGTCTATCAGGCGCTTAATTTGATGCAAAGACTGAGATCGGGACTGCCTTTGTGTCACTTGCTGGGCGTGGGACTTTTTCGGCAAGCCCGACTTGGGATTGGTCGCCAACGCATTGTTTTCCTGTTCAAGGCGTGCCAATAGAAGCGCGGTTGACTAGTTCATGTCAACCGGTGCACCACTTCGAGATATTCGTTCTGAGATACATACCTCGTCTGATCCCTCACAACGAGGCTCCTGCTCTTCCGACTTCTCGAGTTCCTCCCAGTCTACCGCATCATCTTGTCGATCATGTTCCCCACTCCTGCGGGATCGAGTCGAGCTGGTTTCATCGCGATATGCGACTGGCTGTAGCTCGAATATCTGTGGGTCTTGGGTTGGTGTGGTCCTTGCGTCAGTCTCTTCGTCGCTTGAGTTCTCGCTTGTTGGCGTAGTCACGTCGATCGGGGTGGGAGGAATGTCTAGCGTCCGCCAGTCGGGTTGTGTGTCTTCTGAGTTGGAAGTCAACGGTACGGTCACCATGGAATCGGTGTCATGCGACACCGTATGTGTCGAGTCCGAATGGACATGAGTTGGAATTTTATCGGAGCTCTCGACGGCCATTGTGACTCTTTGATTTGTGATTATGATAGTTTTCTCACAGACCCCGTCGGTACATTCCTCGAAAAGATCTAGCCGGCAGGGGGATTGGCACAGAGGGGGTTGGTTTGTTGATGGGCGCGACAGAAGCGGTGGGGTTAGTTCGAAAGGGAGACGCGATAAGGAAGATGGACAGTCGGAAGAGGGGCCGTCAATGGTGACAGCATATCTTGCGTGGATCGGTTTGGTGCTTCTGCTGTTTGTTTGATTCGAGGTGAACAATCGCCTGGTCTGGTCGTTTGCGTGATTGTAATGGGTGTCAGAGGAAAGGATGGAGGGGAAGAGAAAGTCCAGAGGAAAAAAGAGCAGGGAGAAATAAAAAGGGACACGGCGTTATTTTGGGGGGGGGGGGGGGGGAAGACGAGGGGAGGTTTCAGGGCCAGGAATTGGGGAACGAGCAAGAGAGTGAGTCGCGATGAAATGGTTTAGTGTTAGTGTCGGCCACTAGCAACGCTTACACTCTTGCCTCCCCCTCCTCCATTCAGGGGCCGCCGTCGCTTTTTGAGGGCATCCACCGAGCCTCGCCCCGTCGATCGCTTGCCAATAATCATCCTCCCTATCAGCCAGCAGCAGCACGACGGGCGGAATTATGCGCTGTTTGCCCACTCACTCATTCATACTTTCTATAATATACTGTACAGACCGGGCATTTGTTGACTGGCATGGAGTCTGATAGCTGTCCGCATCGTGAACCATGGAAAGTGTCTAATTTAACCCCAACCCCCGTTCCTTGTTCGAAATGGGCACTAAACTACCTAGTCTATAGGTATGAACAATTCTTGCCCTATTTGATTATCCATCATCGCACTCTTCCAGGTTCCCGTGACCCTAGTCTGTTCTACTCGGCAGCCAACCGATCCAACTTCTAGGACCCATATGACTGCAGAGGTATCATCGCCTGGGCGATTGATCCACTATCACTCTGCTAGTACTGCAGATGACGGGCAGAAAAATGGAACAGAGGAAGCATAGACACCACTGATTCGATAAGATGATCTGACCCAACATCAAACACTCAACTGCGACATCGACCGCAGCAGGTTGGTCATCTTCAGTGTAGGCATGTTGGTGTGAATTTCACATGCTGACGGAAAGAACTGGAAGAGACTACCCCTGAATGTAATTCTCAAACATGGTTTAATGTGTTTCAAGTGCCCGAGAGAGCATCAAGTCAAAATGTGATTGGATAACACCTGAGCAAAGAGTGGTATGATTGGTCTTGGCGATATCGGTTTGAGTCTGCTTACCATACGTTACCGCCGAGATTCCGTCAGGGTCCGAAACGTCCACAGATTCTAGAAGGCGTGCGGATAATTCGGGCCAGGGCCAGGAAGGGCATGGTGGTAGAACCAAGTAAGCTTGGTGTCACGACTGACTCACGATGTTGTCTCTGTTTATAGATCATTGAGATCCACTCTTCGAGGTCATGGACTGCGTCGTGCAGGCAGTACTCAATAGAACACACTTCACATTGCTGAAGACTAATCCGAGATTTTGGGTCTGATAACCTGGTGCGCATATATGTATTGTGCACCCAGCCCCGGCGTCACCCCCAGCTGAGGTATCAACAGTCCTTGCACCTTCCAATATAATACAGTAAATCGCCTTTAAGATTAAGTTGAATCCGTATCAAGGTAGAGCTAAGGGTTGTGTGACTGATTGAATCAAGTTACTTCGTAGAATGACTGATAAGTTGGACTTTTTTGGCCAGCTCAAGCGTGGCAGCTAGCGGTTGTCTAGGGAGACTCCTCATCTCAGCACTGACATCTGCCAACCCGAAAGGAACTTTAATATGCAACACAGGGAGATCAAAATCTCGCGTGGCCTTCTTCAAGGGGAGAAGCACACAAAGCACCTTTAAAGCGACTCCTCGCTTTGTGCTAAGAATAACCAGTGGTTGAGTGAATGACGGGCTGATTTCCCTTTCCCCGCGCCTGGTCCAATGGTCCTTGCATGTTTTGGTCGCTCCTTCCGCTTTGGGGCTCAAGTGTTTGTGATTTACTCTTTTAGGTGAAGCGGGCGCCACTCGCGGGGCGGACCAACCTTGATCCGCACCGGTCGCCGTCAGTTTCTTTGAAACGCCTCTCAATTGCATCCAGCGCGTCAACAAAGAAGGACGACAACCAACTTAACACGGTCGACAACAAAGGTAACCAGTTGGGGGACAGGTTACTCCTTCATAACACCTATCTATCCCCTCTTGTATATCCCCTAGCCTTCGCCTGCGAGGCTTCCCCTGTACTAACTCTCCTCGTTCCCCTATCTTCTTGTCACTCTTTGCCATCCTTTTCCCTCGTTCGCTCTTTTTCACACGCGCGCCCAGCGTTTTCTCCCCACAATGGATGATTCCATGGTGGAGTCCGTCTTCGAGGACGATGGAAGTTCAGACTTCGCCCCCGAACCCGCTCCTGTATGCGTCGACCCTGTACCAATTCGTCGTCCGAGTTACTGATGATTACGTGAATGCGATACAGAAACCCAAAGCCAAGTCGGCTCCTAAAAAGGCCGCAGCTACCAAAGCAGCGACTAAAAAGCTCACTCAGACCAAATTAACGGCCAAATCCGCAGCGAAAGCGGCACCCAAGAAACGAACCAAGCCTGACAGCGACGATGACATGGAAGACGCTGACCGCATGTCCGATATCGATTCCATCATGTCTCACACTCCACCTAAGAAGGCCAAGAAAGCACCCGCTGCTTCGAAGAAAGGCGGGAACAAGCCGCTTGCCGACGTTGAGAACGAGTCGTTTGGAAAGGCCGATTCCGCGGAGGCCCCTGATGGTGTGGCTGTTGACGCATCAGAGAAGTTCCAGAGGGTGAGGCCTGGTTATAACTTGGCGGGTTTAAACACCGTAGCTGACTCTTGGCTTACCAGCTTAATCCCCGCGAACACATCCTTCTACGTCCCGATACCTATGTCGGATCCGTCGAACGCACAGAGCAGCAAATGTGGGTCTACAACTCAGAAATGGATGGAATGGAATATCGTGAGGTCTCGTTCGTTCCAGGTCTCTACAAGATTTTTGACGAAATCGTGGTGAACGCCGCCGACAACAAACAAAATGACGACAGCATGGATGAAATTCGCGTGACGGTCAACCGGGAAGCAGGTGAAATCAGTGTGTGGAATAACGGCAATGGTATCCCCATCGAATGGCACAAAACTGAGGATATGTACATCCCGCAGCTGATTTTCGGCAATCTTTTGACCTCGTCCAACTACAACGACGACCAGCAGAAGGTCACAGGTGGTCGTAACGGTTACGGTGCTAAGCTCTGTAACGTCTTCTCCACCGAGTTCATTTTGGAGACTCAGGACTCGCGCCAGAAGAAGAGATACAAGCAGACATGGACCAACAACATGATGAACTGTGGAAAGCCTAAAATTACAGACGCCAAGGGTGAAGACTACACCAAAGTTACATTCAAGCCTGACTTTGCCAAGTTCGGAATGACTGGCATGGATGATGATTTCGAGGCGCTTGTCAAACGTCGTGTTTATGACTTGGCTGGAACCGCGAAGGTGGCTGTCAAGTTGAATGGAACACGCGTTCCTGTGCGAAACTTCAAGAAGTATATGGAGATGTACACCAAGGCTATCAGGAGAGAGCGAGGCGAAGAGGGTGCGGGAACCAAAGATGAGATCATCACCTGCAGCCCGGATCCTCGCTGGGAGGTCGGTTTTGCTGTCTCTGATGGCTCTTTCCAGCAAGTGTCGTTTGTCAATTCCATTGCAACCACCCAAGGAGGTACACACGTGAACTACATCGCAGATCAGATTTGTAACAAGCTGTCGGAAACCGTCAAGAAGAAGAACAAGAACGGTGCTACTCTGAAGCCAGCTCAGATCCGCAATCACATTTTCATCTTTGTCAACGCACTGATTGTCAACCCCGCTTTCACCTCCCAGACCAAGGAACAACTTACGACCAAAACGTCTCAATTCGGTAGCAAATGCGTTCTTGAAGAAGATTTCTATAAGAAAATCCTCAAAACTGAAGTGATGAATAACATTCTGCACTTCGCCCAGCAGAAGGCTGATCAGATGTTGAAAAAAAGCGACGGTGGTCGGCGCAGTCGCATGAACAATCCCAAGTTGACGGACGCCAACAAGGCTGGCACGAAGGACGGTCACCACTGTACACTGATCCTGACTGAGGGTGAATCCGCCAAGGGTTTGGCCGTGGCTGGACGATCAGTTGTTGGGCCCGACCTGTTCGGTGTCTTCCCGCTTCGAGGAAAGCTGCTCAACGTGCGTGATGCGTCCTTCGATCAGATCTCGAAGAACGCGGAAATTCAGAATATCAAGAATTTTATCGGCCTCCAACATAAAAAGGAATACACCGACACCCGCGGCCTTCGGTATGGCCACTTGATGATCATGACTGATCAGGATCACGACGGTAGTCACATCAAGGGTTTGCTCATCAATTTCCTCCAAGCTCAATTTCCAAGTCTGCTGAAAATTCCTGAGTTCCTCATCGAGTTCATCACTCCCATTGTGAAGGTGTGGAAGGGTGATCCCAAGAATCCCACCAAACAACGCTCTTTCTTCACCATGCCGGAATATGAGGCGTGGAGAGAAGAGCACAAGCATGAACGCGGCTGGGACCACAAGTACTACAAGGGTCTGGGTACCAGCACCACTGAGGATGCTCAGGTCTACTTCCGTGACCTCGACCGTCACTTGAAGGAATTCCACACTTTGCAAGATAATGAGGCTCAGCTCATCGAACTTGCTTTTTCCAAGAAGAAGGCCGATGAACGAAAGGAATGGCTCCGGCAGTTCAAGCCTGGAACGTTCCTCGATCACACGGTTTCCAAAATCACGTATACCGACTTCATCAACAAGGAGCTTATTTTGTTCAGCATGGCAGATAACATTCGCTCTATCCCTTCGGTTGTTGATGGTCTCAAGCCTGGTCAGCGCAAGGTCTTGTACACTTGTTTCCGCAAGAATTTGAAGAAGGATATGAAAGTTGTCGAGCTTGCTGGTCACGTTTCAGGCGCGACTGCGTACCATCACGGTGATGCATCCTTACAGCAGACCATTGTCGGTCTAGCACAGACTTTCGTCGGTTCCAACAACATCAACGTCTTGGAGCCTAGTGGTAACTTCGGTAGTCGTCTCCAGGGTGGATCCGACTGCGCTAGCGCGCGTTATATCTACACTCGACTTTCTCCGTTTGCTCGCCGTGTCTTCCACCAAGCGGACGAGCCTCTCCTGACATACAATGTCGATGACGGAGCTACGATCGAGCCGGAGACCTATGTGCCAGTTGTCCCTATGATTCTCATCAACGGCGCTGATGGTATTGGCACAGGTTGGAGTTCTTCTATCCCCAACTATAATCCGGAGGACATTGTGGACAATCTGAAGCGTATGATGGACGGTGAGCCGACCAAGCCTATGCAACCTTGGTTCCGTGGCTTTACTGGCGAGGTCACCGACATCGGTGGCGATCGATTCAAATTCAGCGGAGTCATCAAGGAAACTGGGGAGAAGGAAGTGGAAATTACGGAACTCCCTATCCGTACTTGGACTCAGGACTTCAAAGACAAATTGGAAGACATCATCAAGGCCGACAAGACACCCTCTTTTATCAAGGACTACAAGGACTACAACACTCACACCAAGGTTCATTTCGTCATCCAGCTAGACGAAAAGAATATGAAGGCCGCCTTGTCAGAAGGGTTGGAAGAAAAATTCAAGCTTTCGAAGACCGTTGCCACGACTAATCTAGTTGCCTTCGATCCCGAGGGCCGGATCACGAAGTATGCTACAGTCGATGATATTCTCAAGGAGTTCTATGCCGTTCGGCTCAAGTTCTACGAGCGACGCAAGCAACACCAGCTTTCGGAGCTGCAAAAGGATTTGGATAGACTCAGCAATCAGGCGCGCTTCGTTCAGATGATCATCGATGGGGACTTGGTCGTCTCAAAGAAGAAGAAGTCTGTTCTCGTTCTCGAATTGAAGGACAAGGGTTTCAAGCCGTTCCCCAAGGTTGTTCAGGCCGTCAAGGCAGGCGAGACTGAGCCAGCTCTTGAGGATGAAGAGGAGGCAGTCGACGATACGGACGCTGACAGTCTTTCCAATGCCTACGATTATCTGCTCGGCATGGCCATCTGGTCTTTGACACAGGAGCGTGTGGAGAAGCTCCGCAAACAAATTGGTGACAAAGAGTTGGAAGTTGACACATTGATCAAGTTGTCCAAGGAGGACATCTGGAGAAAGGATCTGGACGATTTCATCAACGAGTGGCGATTCCAGCTGGAGGACGAAGCCCGCCGTGAGCGCAAGGTCATGCAGATGGGTCGTCGTGCCTCGTCCAAGTTGATGACTGCCGCCCGTGGACCCGTGGGTCGCAAGCGCAAGGCAGCTCTGGACGAGGACCCAGATGACGAAGATTTTGCTGCGCCGAAGACTAAGAAAGCAGCAGCGAAGAAGGCCGCACCCAAGGGAACTTTGCATAATTTCTTGAGCAAGTCACCTGCTAAACCCGCGGCGAAGCCAATCGACGATGACTCCGACGATGATTTCTTGGAGGTCCTTCCCAAGAAGAGCCGCGGTGGAGTGAAATCTGAATCTGTCGAGAAGGAAGACCCAATTTCTGGCGATTCTGACGTCGAAGTCTTGCCTAAGAAGAGCCGAGCCACTTCCAAGGCCTCCGCTAGGGTGAAGTCTGAAGACCCTGAAAGCTCCGAAGTCAAAGAAGCCCCCAAGCGCGGACGGAAAGCCAAGTCGAAGCCTGCGGATGACGGTGACGACGACCTAGACGACGATGCCTTCTTGGAAATTGCCAAGGCTCAGGCTTCTGAGGCCGCGAAGTCTTCCCCGAAACCGGCGCGGGCGGCTCGCAAAGCAACCAAGTACACGGCCTTAAGTGATTCGGACAGTGACAACTTAGATGATCTGCTGGGAGACGTGAGCAAGATGGTGAAGGGAATCGGTGGCACCGCGGGCGGGTCCACATCGGATTCTCTTCAGCTGTTCTCGGAGCGGTCCGGACCTGGCAGCCGCTCAGGACTGCAGAGTAGCACCAAGCCGGCCAAGGCCTCTCCTGACTTTGATGCGGACGAGACCGACTACAGCAAGCTGGTCCCCCAGGGCTCGCCGCGGCGGTCCCTTCAAGTGAAGTCAAAGGATCCCGTCACTGTTCTGGATGATAGCGAAGAGGAAGAGCCTGTGAAGCCAGTAGCTGCTAAGGCGAAGCCGGCCGCCAGGGGTAAGGCTGCTGCATCAACTGCGGCGAAACCGGCAGCTAAGCCGCGTGGTCGCCCGAAGAAGGATGCTACCACCAAGGCCGCAGCTGCAGCACCCACAAAGCAGACGACACTATCCCCTGCTGCCAAGGCGTATGCTTCTAAGCAGGCGAAGTCTAGCGCTGCTGCGAAGAAGAAGCAGTTGGCGGATGATCTGTCGGACGATGATATCGATGCCATGGCCAATGACATTCTGGACTCGCCGGCGGCTCCCGTCAGTCGGCCTTCGCGACGCACGGCAACCACAAAGAAGAAAACGTATGTGATTGATGATGATGATGATAGCGATGATATTGTTGGGGGAGGTAATGACTCGGGGGAAGACTTCGAAGATAGCGAGTGAGTGGTGGGCATGCAGGAGGGATCTCGCGATGCTGAGCGTCTAAGGGGATTTCTGGCTCCGTCGGTGCAGTAGCCCTCTTCGTTGTCCTTTCTTTCTTTTTCATTATCATTTCTGTTCTCATTTCTTTACAACTGGATCTATATTCTTTGTTTATTAATAGGATGTGTTTATAAATTGCGATCGGGAAGAGATATTCCTTGCAGGCGTTTTTGTGTATCTGATGGGTCGGTCGATCCACTCACTCTAGTTCAAGGTTGGATGGAAACGAAGCGGAATGGACCGACATTTTCTACTGGTGACTTTGCAAATTTCACCCTCGTAAGGCCGTAAGGCGACAGTCCCGGACTTCAGGCCGAGCTCCGGCAGCCCCTCATCTTTCATAGGCGGACTATAGTTCCTGACCGGGATAGTTCGAGGAGTTAGGACTTAGTTCCCTTGTCTGGTCGTCCAGGAAGTGGATCTGGTGGGTCGCAGGACGGCGTTCCTCCGGTCTTGAGCCAGCTTTTGCGCTCGATTTCTCACTTCTCATCACCAGCCATTAATCAGCGTCGCCTTTGGCGGTGCTAACCATGTCGTCAGGGTCGATCTCTCGATTTCCATTTTTCAGCCGACCTTCCTCTCTGTCCTTTTGGTGCTGCAAGTCCACCTGTAACGGCGTTTCGTCTGTCTTACTGACCTCTCTCCCATGCAGGCCTACCTTCAGTATCGCCGCATCGGCCAAGCCGTGCGCAAACAGCTCGAAGAAGATTATCCGGATTTTCTCCGAGCAGAAAAGACCGATGATCTGTCCAGGGGGCATGCTGCGGGCAACAGTGTTGGCTGGAACGCACAGCAGCAGCGGCCTTACGTTCAATTGCCCGGAGTGCAGCTGAAGGAGGTTATCGAAAATGACGGAACCGCCTCGTCCATTCTCCTTGTCGAATGGGAACACGATCAAGATCCCGTCAACCCCCGCAACTACAGTCTCGCCTCACGAATCTCAGCGACACTGCTTGTGACTGCCCTGGCGTTTGCTGTGGGATGTGCGTCGTCCATCGAATCTGGTGTTATGCCCCAGAATGCCGCGGCGTTCCATGTCAGTGATGTCGTCGCCTCTCTCGCGACGGGCACATACTTGCTTGGATTTGCAACTGGTTCGTTGGTGTCTGGTCCTATGTCGGAGGTTGTTGGCCGAAATGCCGTCTACACGGGGTCTCTCACCCTGTTCATGATCTTCATTATGGCCTCCGGACTGGCACCGAATATCGGCGCGCAGTTGGCCTTTCGGTTTCTCGCCGGGGTCTTTGGCTGCCCTCCGTTGACTTGCGCAGGAGGGACCATCGCTGATTTGTGGAATCCTTTGGAAAAGACTCTTACGTTTCCTCTTTATGCTATCTTATCGTTTGGGGGGCCTGTTCTCGGTCCAGTAATTGCCTCCTACATGGGCGAAGGCACGCTCTCCTGGCGGTGGACGAATTGGATCATCCTAATCCTTGCCGGCTTCATCTTTGCATTAATCCTTCTGTTCCAGCCAGAAACCTACGGCCCTCTCTTACTCAAATGGAAGGCGCGCCATCTTCGGAACATCACGCGTGATCCTCGCTATAAATCAGCCATGGATCTCCAGAAAACCGCTCTGCTGTCTAGAATCAGTCATGCGTGCATCCGCCAGTTTAGCCTTACCATCCATGAGCCTATTATCCTGTTGATTTCTCTTTACATGACTGTGATTTACATTGTACTGTTCACCTTCTTCGATGGATATACCTACATCTTCTCCGACATTCATGGTCTCTCGCAGGGCCTCACAAACATCGTCTGGGTAGCGATGTACGTGGGGATCTGTCTCGCAGGCATCTTCGTCCCGATCATCTACCGCTGGACGAAGCGTGAATTCGAGCAAGCCGCCCTCTCACACTCTTCTTCTTCCTCTTCCTCGTCATCATCCGACGACGAACGGATCGATCCCAACCCGAACAATCCACACGAACAATCCGAACCCACCTCGGACAAGAAGGTCCACCGCCATCACCACCACGCACCACGTCCCGAGAACCGTCTCTGGTTCTCCATGATCGGCAGCCCGTTCATTCCCATCAGCCTCTTCTGGATGGGCTGGACGTCCTACTCGAGCGTATCGATCTGGTCGCCGATCGTAGCGTCCGCCGTCTTCGGGTTCGGCACCATCACGGTGTTCATTTCCTCGTACATGTACGTCATCGACGCATACGACATCTACGCCGCGTCCGCACTGGGCTTCATGACGGTGTCGCGCTACTGCGCCGCCGGAGGGATGACGGTCGTCGGAGTGCCGTTTTACCAGAACATGGGCGTCCACTGGACCCTGACTATCCTGGGAGCCATCAGCGCGCTGCTGGTCCCGGTGCCGTACGGGTTCTACCGCTGGGGCGAGAAGATCCGGGGGTGGAGTCGCTTCGCTGTTTAACGGCCTTGCATATGCTGCTCGTTTCGTTGGTCGGTCAAAATAGACTGCGGGGGTATACGTATGTATGCCTGTATGTTTTCTCACCATGTCGTACAAACACCCTACTCCGCCACCGCCACACCCAGCTCGGGAAGTATCTACGGTAGCTAGCTTCGGCCGTGCGTCCTCCTCGCAGCAAGCTGTTTGTCACTCCGGCTGCCCGTTTGTTGTGGATTGCTTGTTGCAAGTTTACTCCCCGCATGCCTAGGCCCGGTTCCTTTCTCCTCTCTTCCGGTTGAACCAAGCCAGAGGACGATGGTACCACTGACCGAGTCTCGAACTCGAGTGTTTCACGAGTAATAAATGACTATAGTTATAGCAAGAAGATAGATACACTAGACAGAACCGCACAGCAAATAAATAATCCACAATCTATAGCCCATACACAAACTTACTATCATGCATATCATACACCCATGTAACCTAAACTCCATCGGAAATAGTACTCCCGTTTAGACCGAACCAAGAACAAACGTGAAAACCGATCCGCAAAGAACCCACAACCCGAGAAAACAACAATCAGAACAGCTGTTCGAGTGAACGAGACAGGCACGATGGCTTGCACTTCAGCCCAAACCGGCAGCTCAATCCCCTAGATAAGATTGCTTTAATTCTATCACCCGTAAAGACAGTCAGCGCTCACTCCTCCACTAAACCCAAGAAATCACCCAGGTGGGTGGGTAGTGTAGCGTAGCGTAGCATAGCAGTTTTCCATTGCAGGTACTGTACATACGATAAACACTCTCGATGATCAACAGCAAAGCAGCTAGCCAGCTAGCCAGCCAGGCAGTCTATCCGGGATCCTTCGCATGCGTTGCGCTGATGAAAATAGTCCTGCGCTGGGGCGACTAGTATTGTTGTTTATATAGCAGGAGCAGGAGCAGAGTCTATCGGCTTGTTCCAAGACGAGCTAGAGTTTGCTGGGCGGATGGTTACTATACCGTGGACATCTAGTACCTCCTTACATCAGTCTGGCGAGGATTTCCACTTTGGTGGGAGGGTAATGACTTTGCTTTGCGCGGAGGGTGGATCTATTCTTGCGGATGTAGAGTATCTATGCTATTGACTGCTTATAGACGGGTGCAACAGACCTGCGCTGTTGCGAAGTTCTTTGGACGGGTGATTTGCTGGGTTAGCTGACTGAAAAAAATGGGAGAGAGAGGTTAGATTACATCCTCATGTCTTTCGATTTTCAAATATGTCCTGATTGAACATTTCTTCATTTTTGCGATGCTAATAATCGCCACTCCCGAGATGAATACACCAGAGATAACAAAAGATCAACAATCCCGCCAACACCATGCTAAATTCCCGTCTCCGAATTCGCTAACAGGTAAGGAATCATCCGATGGAAGAAAGAGAATCCTGTGGATAGACAGACACGTAGGACCACGGCTCAAAGGACGCTCCACGGGCCTATACTGTACCTACAGCCAGCATAGGTATAAAGCAGTTGTCTACTGGTCAGCTCAATGGGGCGCCCTCTGATCAAGATGCGTGGCAACGGCAGGACCCTCTCGACGTGTTCCCTGTCTGTTCAGGAGCAACAAGGACAGAGCAGTGTCAAGCTCCT
The DNA here is from genome assembly GCF_003184865.1 of Aspergillus homomorphus CBS 101889. Lineage (NCBI taxonomy): Eukaryota > Fungi > Ascomycota > Eurotiomycetes > Eurotiales > Aspergillaceae > Aspergillus > Aspergillus homomorphus. Next base: position 544,902 of record NW_020291903.1, read on the forward strand.
CATCCGTATAGTGACGAAGGATCAGATAGAGATAGATCGCCCTCTCGTCACCGTGAGCGAGAACATCTGCGATATCTGTTTCCGAGTGATGACGGGGGCCCCATGAGAAAGGGTCCCCTCTTTTGTTGCTGGGAATTAAGGCAGTTGCAATCTCAGTCTCCGGGCAATGATGGGTAGTCCATGGTGAAGGACCCTCCCTCTCGTCACCGTCAGCGTCGATCATCACCATGTCCGTGTCCTCTTTGTCTCCCTTCGTTGTCCTGGTGTTGGTGACCTCGGCCGTGGGCATCGTTTGGAAGCGCTCGCTGCTGGGGTTCGCACTTTCCGAGGCTTGGTGAGTGAGCGTGGTCTGGGTCGGCGGGGAGGTGGGAGGGGTCGCCTGCTGTAGTTGCGGGGTGTTGAGCGCTGTGAAGGTCTGGAAGGAAACGGGCGTCGAGCAGTTGGAGTTTCGGAGGGAGGGGAGATCGCTCCAACTTTGTGAGAAGATGGATGTGAGAAAGATGCCATGACAGACTCAAATTGCTATCAAAGTGGGTGTGTTAGACGTACCTGTTGTCCTCCCTATCTTGCACACTGGGGCTGGAACAAGATGCTGGCCTAGGAAGCTGGAGTTTGCGATACTCCTTCCCTCTGATGGCTTCCTGGCGAACGATCTCCCTGTCGATCTTCCAGGATTCATATCCGGGCTGTCCTGGCCGGATACATTCCGAAGGGAAGTCGGGTCCGAAAATCGGCACGAGGACATATCGCAGCTCGAAGAACCAGTTTTTGGCAAGGGCTTTGACGCATTCGAAGGGCATCCAATATCCTAGCCTAAGATATTAGCTGGCGATCACGAACAGCGAACAGCGCAATTACCTTGGGTGGCGAGGGTTCCGCCGGTGATGTTGTAGGAAAGGTCCTTGAGGCCGGGGTTCGCGTCGAGGAATTTTTTGGGAGCCGTCTGCAAGCGTGAGAAGAAGTTAGCCGCGGCGATAATGTGGCAAGCTAAGTATATTACCTTTGCGAGATTGTTGCACTTGAAGAGGTGTGTCACGCGAATACGCCCACTGATGTAGTCCCATAACACGTAACGAGCCACACCACGCCATAAAAACTGATACGCGAAGACTATACATGGTCAGAATTCTGTTCTCCATTTGAATGTTATCGTCTTACCTCTGAAGTCATCACGTCCTGTTTTGTCATTGAACTCCCTCTTGTCGCTGCGGTATAGATAGGTATGTGCATAGTCCATGAGCTTGCCCTGGGGGTAGATGCAATGCTCCTCATAGAATTCGGCGCAGGTCTCGTAAGGAGGATAGTTTACTGGGCCTTGGGGTGTGCCGGGTTCGAACTTGGGAGTGTCTTTGCCGCGTTTTGGACTGTCTGGCACAAGGGTCTTCATGGTGTTTGTTCGGCTGACCGAGACTGGACTAGTGAAATAGGTTCCACTTGATTCAGGCTCAGAGTTACACAAAGAGCTTTTGGGAAGCATGAGCTTGGAGGAGAGAGGAAAGAAAGTTGTGCTGAAGAAAATGGAGGGGAGGAGTGGTTCCCAGCCAAGGGAAATTCAACGGCTTAAGTAGTCAAGGAGAGGAGTAGAGAAGTGAAAGTCGTAATGGTGAAGATGACGGGAAGAAAAAGCTCACAACCTGGGGAAAGCTGGGGCTTAAATAGCCAGGGAAAGCAGTAGAGCAGAGAAACCCACAATCTGAGCAGAAAATGTGGCGGGTGCTTGAGAAAAGCTGCAGCGGCAACAGGTCGCCCAAACGGGACTTGGAGCATAAGTCGGGATATTAGGAAGACGATGGCGTGGATCTAGCTGGTTTCATTCTCAGCCTTGAAGAAGACAACGTGGATGCAGAACCAAAGGTCATCGTCGATTGGACACTCAGAGTTGCGCACCCGACCCCAGTTGCAAGTATCTTGATCTCAACGAGGAGCCGTCTGGGGAACTTTGTCCCACCTCTGCCAGCTTCTTGGATTCCATTAGCTAGACCCCTAACAATCCAGATTGTGACACTATTGTAGCACCCTGACAGGGTAATAAGTCCATCTTCTTGCTCGAGATCGGACTGCCAAAGACTCGATCTTGACGGGCGACACTGGTCGGCTGGCGGCATCAAACGGTCTCAAAACGGTCACAGCTGCGTGAGTAAAGAGACTTCTGGGGGCCAGACGCCGCGGAAGGGAATAGGAGTAACTTCCACCTCCAAAATGTCTCACGCGCGATCGGATCTGTCAAAAATCCCCTCCCAGCAGAAACTCTTTCACTAATTTCCATGATGATTTACCTCCCATCTCGGTATGAAGGTCATCCATGTCCTCTTTCCTAGTCGGTAACACATCCGTCAGCAATCGTAAACTCCATAAACCGAGCTTCCCCTGCGATTGTGAGACCCAAGCGGCAGGTGTACCTTGGCAGTTTATGGTCTTGTTGCAGCTAATTTTCTGCCTACAACCTGATGATTTGTGTAGCTCGGGCGTGCGGGTTGGATGTTCCCGTTAGCATAGCCTCTCAGAACGAGCCGATCGTACGCCGGGGCCTTGGTGCTGATCCAGAGTCATTCGGTGCTATTTCGTGCCGGCTTTCTGGGAGCGGGAAATGGCATTCGTCGGCGCTCTCAAGCCTCTCGCGTTGTGGATTGAACTAAGAAGAAAAAAAAAGGTCTGGAAGGCAATCGAACGCGTCGCTCAGTAGCCTGGCCGCCATGTTCTTCTCTGAAAAAAAAGAAACATGGGCGAGGGTGTTGAATGGAGAGGTTTGTGGTGGTGGGAGTCAAACTGTCGAAATCTAAGTCAGGGGAGCTTCAGGGGAGAGTTTAGTGGCTGAGTCAGTCAATCCCAATCACTACTATAGGTGAGCGCAAGTGAGCGAATGTAAAAGTCACGTACTGTACATTGTACCTATTGTACTAATGGGGATGGAATCAATCATTTCAATCTCCTTTCTCTTGTTTTACCTTGTTTGGTCATCGCGAAGCATGTTCTGCAATGTGCCGAACTCTCTTGCAAAATTGTACTCCAGTCAGACTGGGACTGACCATTCATGCCCCATGCTGGAAGAATGATTCCGGAAGCAAGCCTTTAATTCAATTCTGTTGTTCTTTCATTCGTTTGGGTGCTTGCTTCTAAAAGTAGCTCCCTGCTTCTCGTTCTTGAAACAATGTCGAAAACACTGCCACTCTAGGCTTCTGACCTGCGCTCCAGAACTGTTGTTGCCTGTTTACCTTCCTTCATCCCCAAAGAATCCTTCATTCCGGTCAGCCCACCGAACTCTGCCCACGAGGAGAATCTAAAGATCATCACAGGCGACCTCGAGTACTTCGACATCCTCTCCAACCAACGCAAAAAGCCTCCTCGAAGAGCTCCGGCTGCTGCTGAGCAGAGACACCATACTCCGTATCTGGTGGGCTGGGCTGTGCAGATCGCCTGCCACATTGCGAAACTCGAAACAACTAATTCGAATCCCCAATCGATGCGGCAGAACGGCGTCATTCAGTACAGGGGGATATCGCTCGACGATGTCGATGCCGTGGCGGGGGTCGGAACTCATTTCCGAGGATCGACGCGTGGCGGCGCCCGCCGAGATCACTATAAGGATCGCCGCCGATGCATCGCCGCAGACATAGGTCAGGAACGTCTGTCACATTTTGGTCCATTCCACTTACTCCGGTCGCCCGAAGCCGCAGCACGATCACCCCGGCCCCTGGTTTGCATGGATCTGGGGGAACGGAAGGTTTCTTCTGTAGCCAGAGCCGCCAACAAGCGATGACGAGCTCTGCTTGTCGTGCATCTGGCTCAAATTGTTAACTCCACCTACTGTTCAAAAGGTGAAGGTGCGCTGAGGTCACCTGATGCGGCCTAGGCTGTTGGGCTGTATTGAACCTACTGGATGTCATGCTCCTGTGTGGCGGTGATTTACACCTAGAGAGTAGTATGTAGGTACATACCATATAGAGTATTACCAGTCACTTTCTTTAGTATTCTTCTACCCGCAACATTTAGTGCATTTCAGTCTCACCCAGCTTTTTATCTCAACAGAGCTTTTATAGGTAGTTCACACCTTCGTAGATCTATCTATGTTATATTAGCCTGGATCCCGGCTTCGTATATCCCGTGCTGTGCCTTTTCCTGATTCTGCCACTCCCGCTGCCCCCTCCCCCCTCTGTTCGTCCCGTTTGCATGTACTTAATTGGTAGAAACAGCACCAGCGGGAGTAGGCACAACAATTTTCTTTTTCCACTTTACTTTCAGGCACCCTGACTCTTTCTTCTTTACGCTTTCATCTTACATCAAGAACCCATCCAGGTTTATAATCTTCAGAGTTCTATTGTTAGAGTCCTATCAGTTAAATCGGTACTGTCTGTCATCTAGAAGAGCATTATCCGTCAACGTGTTTGCTTTCTGTTTCTTCTTCTTCTTCGGTCCCAATATCTCTCCCAGAGCTTACGAATATCTTACCCTGGGGAGCGGTTAAGGAGCCAGCTGTGGCTATAAGGCTGTGCGACTCCTTTCTCAAGATGAGAGGAGATTTGGGTCGACTTTGTTCACCATACGGCAGCCGGCTTCGTCAAAGCCATGTAAAAAGACGACGATGAGTTCCGAGCCCAGACCGCCCTGGGTCACGGGGAAATCTTGCATCGTTCCCTCGAAAGCATTTCTTCTGCGATAGGTTTACATGCCATAGGAAATCGCGCTCGCCAACATTCAAGTGAGTCTTGGCCCTCCCTAAGTTATAGCTGCCTGGCTCGGCCTTGGCATATCTGTAGGTGTTTTGAAGAGGCGGACGATGCCGGGAAGAGAAGAGCACTTAAATCTGCCATCCAGTTTCTCGAGAATCATCTAAAAGACTGGATTGGGGCGTTAGTGCATAACGATCGAGGGCCTCTTGTCAGGCCGGCATTCTACGAGATGCAACTTTACCTAGGCGCTTTCCCTGAGCAATCACCCGGTGACATAAATGAGCTGCAAAGGCTTCTGGTGAAGCTCAGGCGCGTTTATTGGAAGCAGCACACAGATATCGATACTATTCAACACAACATTGAATAGCACAAGCGGACGGGACATTTAACAAAGGTGGCACTATAAAAACTCATGATAGATAGATATCGGTAACCTGTGCTTACATGAAAAGGTAGTTTAGAATTCGAAGGCTGGTGTTTTTAGGAGCAGATTGTCAATAACTAGAAACCGTATCATATGAGGTGAGTGATAGGCGTAGGGACACAAGAGTAGATTGCGGGCTTGAATTTCACCTACGCACAGAGTAGATCCAAGAACCCTCCCTCAACTCGGCTTCCGTGCGGCTTGTCAGCTTGTCACAAGTCCTCTTCCTCTTCCTCTGGCGGGCAAGCAAATAATGGTCGCCCAAAATTCGTTCTAAACTGGTATTCAATCATAACTGGATCCATGTATTCCATACGTTCCATTGTGGACATAGAATCGTAAGGCCTGTCGAAGTCATCCTGTTCCGGCTTGAGATCATACAATTCGGATATATCCTCGAAGCCACTCCTATCTTTCATATGCTGATCAGAGGACCATCTGTGGTCCTGAATGGCTTCGAGACGGAACTCGCCCTCCCCGGCCCAAAGGAAAGTGCAGGACAGCGTCCCCATGGCGAGCCACGTCAGTTCCTGGGCAATATGGTGGATGAGGGTGTCGCTGTCAACCGCTTGTCCGTCTTTGGGCCATTTACATAGGGGGCAGCAGGGACGACATGGGTGAGGGGTCGTCACCGTGGGGCCTCCTTCACGCAAGGTAAACACGCCCAGGATTGCAGCAAAACAGCCACCATGATCGGGCCCTTGCTGCAGTTGCAGAGACCCGAAAAAGGCTCGGTGCTCCTGCATGATATGTGCGCGCCAGTCTTCCTCCTGGGCGAAGAAGTGAGCCTCTGGGTCGGTACAGCCTGGCACGATACACGTCAAACTGTCAAGGGAGTTTCGAAACTCCTGCCACCTGAATGCATGATCGCCCCATTTGGAGTAGGGTCTTCTGCAGCACTTGAGACACCGAGGCAGGAAGTCTTCCGGGGGGGTGTCCTGATGGTTCAAGGCCGCTGAACAGCTCCTCCCTGCGCTGCAGGAACGATAGATCCTCTCGCTTCTCTTTACCCGCCTTAATTGGATCGAGTAGGTGAATGGACTTGACAAGGCCGCCGTCCGGCGTCCGCGCGTGATGCACCAGGGCGCAGGAACCTCGGTGGCGGCGCATCATGCTCGCGAGGACCACGCGGCGTTGGACGTCTGTGAACTCGGTGCGTGGCGATTGCGTCTCGGGATCCCACGTGCCCTGGCGCTCATGCAGCCATTGAATCACCTGCCTCTCGAACTTGTGGTCGTGATTGTTGTTGTTGTTATTGTTGTTGTTGTTGTTGTTGTTGTTGTTGTTGTTGTTGTTGTTGGGGTCGAAAAGCCGATCCGCCTCGTGAAACCAGACTTGTCGAATGGCGGCGCCGGCGGCCACGACCGTCGTCGCGAGCTCTTCCACCAACGGGGGGATCTGCGAGGAGATACCGCAGCTTTTCGTGCTCTTCCGGAGTCTGCTGGATGCACCGGGGTCACGCCGTGCCCCCTCCTTCCTGGCCGAAATAAATGTCGCGAGTAAACCGGAACCAAACGTCCCAGAACCCACCCTCCTCCTGGTAGAAATTTGGATCTCGTCGCCACAAGGAGCCGAACCGAGCTGGTTTGCGCCATCGACCCTGTGGTGGTTCCAACCGGGCCGCGTAAAACTTGGTGTTGTTGAGATGCACCGCCAGCCGGCTGAGGAGCGCCGCTATCTCCGCTCGCTTGTCCAATTGTTGACGTTGACTTTGACTATTGTTGTTCTCGTTGTTGTCGTTGTTCAATGGTAGTTTGTGAAGGTTCAGATTCAGCTCGCGCGCCGCCCAGGCCACGAATCCAATGCTCCGGTTGATTCGGTCATAAAGCCTACTTCCGGGCAGCGCGTCGGTGTCGTAGAGACCCTTGAGACTGTGCGCGCACACTTCGGCGAGCTCTTCAAGTCTGAACTTGGCGGCCATACTGAAAGATGTTCACAATGGGGTAGAATGTACTGAATGTACTATAAACACACTTGTAGATCAGCTTGCAGCTGTTTGTTGTTGGAACTCCAGAGGATTTTTCAGGTTGGGTTCAGCTTCAGCCCCCGGATAAGAAGGACGTGCTTATACGCCTCACGAAACAAGACTATCCGGACGTCGTGTGAACTCCCACGAAATGATGAACTCTGATAACTTTCATTTCTCTGTCAATCACGCGTGGCAACAGCCCCCTGCAAAGTTAAAGAACCACCGGGTTGAAACCTGGGAAGACAAAGAAAAGACCTGGTGGATGATTGAATTCAATTGTCAAAGGAACTGCGCATTGTTTGGAAAATGATAAAATAATCTTACAACTGAGGTGCTTTTACAAAGTATCCAGACTGGGTGTTGATGGTTTAGGTGCTGGATAAATAAGTATAGGAAGCGCTACCAGAAGCTTACTCAGTCTCCTATCCTCAAAACTGTTGACTACAGACGTGATGTTTTCGTAATCAGATTTGTATTAACTATTTAGAGAGAAATTAGAAGAGAAAAGGGAAAAAGCACTAAGCGAGAATGCAAAGAGTTATGATGCAAGAAGCTACGTTGTTCAGTTCTTATCATCATTTTTCTCTTCCTTTTCTTCTTCTTCGTCCTCAGGCCAGTACCAGTCATCAGCCTCGTCTCCTCCGACAGCATCTACAGATGGTCCGATTTCAAAGATCGGGGAGAGGTCCTTGTAATATTCCCCCAGGCTGCCAATGGTCTTCATCCACTTCATCTCTAAGCCAGCCAGCCATTCGCGTCTTTTATGTTCCCTGGGTCGAGATTCAGGTTCTGTGAGCCACAAAAGACACCCCATGTGGGCGATCTCGAACGCGATATCAAATGCTTCAAGCCCGGAGATCTGAACATATTCTCTGAAACATGCCTGATCCCCGGATAGATCGCAATGGATGTCTTTGCCGCCGAAAGTCTTGATATATCCGCTGGTGACAGTCTGCTCTGCTTCCTGCAACGTGACCGGGGGGAAATCCCCCGATTTGGGGGAGGTCGAACACTGACAGAGTTGATATAGCAAATTGGCTTTGTAGGGCGGAAAGTTACCGATATCCACCGCCTCGATCGGCCGCGGCTCGATTTTTCTCCTGCGCTGTAGGGTCATCACTAACCGAACTCTCTCGACCACCATCTTGAATACGCCCTGCTCTTCAGCCACATATGTGTCATATGCCTTAGGGCACGCTTGATCCCCCGAGAGGTCACACACAACGAGTCGCCCACAGATCCAGGTAATCGGTGCCCTCACTGCTTTGGCAGCGGCATCGAATTCAAACGCGCTGTGGCTGCTGCTGCTGCTGCTGCTGCTTCTGCTGCTTCTGCTGCTTTCTACTACTTTGTCCGAGTGTGCCCAGAGAGCATAGACCAAGGAACCCTTCTTCCCGCGGGTGTCAAAATCTTCGATATCAATCTCCTCCGTATCCATCTTGGATCCACTGTCAAGGATCAGACTGTTTGCAAGATGGGAAGCTTGGAGATATGGCGGAACTGACATCTTTCGAAGGTGTATTTATAGCTATAGGTTGAGAACTAATTTAAGTACTCGGCATATCGAATGCGAATCCACAATATGGGAAACTCCATCTTGTACCGCCGCTGGTGAAAGAAAGATCATGGGAGCAACTAGGAGATCTCCGACCACAGCCGCCAGTGAAAGAAGATGGTGAAAGTAAGATCTCCGCACGGTTCAAGTAGGTGTAGAGCTTGTATAAAAGTCACGTGTCCAGACTAAGTGTAAGGCGTCGTAGTATCAACGTGGCTTTCAAGGCAGAAGCCTACATCGATATCCAGGTCCAGAATATGCTATATTCTAGCCTGTCTAAATTCTCTTTATCATGAAAAGAACTCTGCGATAAGTTCTCGTGGAGAAAAAGTCCATCTTTATCTATTTTCCCCGCTCGTATATACCGTCTTGACCTTCACTACTTATATAAGTGCGAATACCGGACGGGATCCTCCGACCCGATCTTGAAGATAGATACATCAATCGCTCAGGACATGTTGTACTTGTAGCTCCCAGCGTTGAAAGGGGTCCTTCGTCCATACCCTGCGCAGCGCCAGCTCTCGCAGTGTCAGTACGGTCAAGCACTGGGCCACCTGTCTTGCCCGCACGGTCGGCATCGCCTTGGTCGCTAGTGAATGTCATCTTCTCAGAACCTGTTTCTCCTCCGCTGCACAACTACCTACACAGCAACAAAGCTCTGAGCGGAGGCGAGGAACATGATCGCGTCACATACAAGTCACTTGTCGTTCTAGCTAGCTAACTATTTTTAACACACAACTCAGCAGTTCTCTATCAACGAAACAGTCCCTTGCTTATCCACCACTATCTCCTGCTCTCAACCGATAGACCCAAAAAACATAAGCAAAGTCGAATGAAAATGATTCCAAGATAAAATCAACCTTCTACCCCGTGCGCCCATGTGCGCGACACCAGAAAAACTTCTCCGCCCATCAATCTGCGTCACACTTGAATCGCTGAAGCAGGCTCTAATCGTGATGGCCATAGCACATAGCCATCCGCTAAACTGAACGTCTTTCCTGTTTTCTTCCCCAAATTCTCGAACGACCGCTGGACCATCTTATACGGCCCTTCAATGGGTGATGCGTGCCCCCACGCCACTCATCAGAGGCTCCAGACTGGCTGCCAGAGGCCCGGGGCTGGCTGTTAGAGGCCCCAGGCTGGTTGTCAGAAGCCCTGGACTGGTTACTGGAGGCCCCGCGCTGGCTGCCAGAGGCCCCGCGCTGGTTTGAAAGACCTTTGCGAAACTCCCAGGGAGACTCAACGCCCTTCGTACCCAGAAGGAAATGGAAAATTTGCGCGGAGAATCTCTCCGCACCCGCAACGATGACGAAGGTATAGGTGGAAGGGACATCGGCGCTCGACGCCAGGGGGTGCTCGGGGTTACACCTTTGACGGTGAATAGGTGCACCGCACACCCCGCCATAAGGCAATCAAAGGCGAATTGAAACATGATGGTCGGTATCGACACCAACAGAGTCGTTCTAGCTGATGACAATTTAGGTCTGCGCTTGCCGAAGTCTTTGAGGGACGGATGGAACCGAGATTCTCCACCGCTCATCCACGTCTTGATATCTTCGTAGCGACGGCTGAGGAGGTTGTTGGAGTGCTCCCAAGCAACCCATACCGCACACATGGCGAGCACCAAGCCAGCAAGAAGCAGGCACCTCGCCGCGGGGTGAGACTGGGCCAAGCTGTGGTGTACAAGCAAAGCAACATGCAATGATGCTAGTAGAGAGGCCTATTCTGATTAACCTCATCACATGGGACACAGTATATCGGTAAGGAAAACGTACGAGTGCGATCATCATCCGACACTGCTCGGCCCGAGCATCCCTAAATTCCTTTGCCGTGTTGTGTTCTTTGCTGTTGAGCACGTCTATCTGAGCGGTCCAAATTGATCTCTGGCCCATTATCACCAAAGCCAGACTAGCAAAACGCCCATAGTGGTTGCGGAACAGCCGAACTGCGGTCAGTCTCCCCTTGGAAACACAAGCCCTAGAACTAGATAACGGAGTATTGTGACTTGAAGAAATGATTGGAGGATGTTTTGGTGTAGATGTTTCATTACTATGAAGGAAAATGTGCCTGGTGATATCGGAAATGTAATTACTGGATCGACAGCATTTCGGTGGATGAGGACCCGAGTGAGATTTGCCTTGCTACTTAAATCGGCCGCATCATTCAACTGAGTTGCAACGCTATACGTACAGAATAGCAACTACCACTGCACCAGAGCCTGTTTGAAGAGACGCGCTTGCATAGTCCTTCGTTTGCGAGGGGTAAAGAGGCGAAGATGCTCCTTCCCGTAGGTCATGACTTGACTCTGCCTGGGAAACGAAAAAAAAACCCTTTCAAGGCTGCTCGTTGTACTCTGGACTCCGATACCGCTGCGTCGACAGGATTTCGTACCGTTCAGTCCAACAGAGCTCTGCGCGTTGCCGAAGTTGTGGTGTTCTGGACGACCTGCGCAGTGATTCGCTGTTGCCCGACGGGCTTTCAAACGCGGCACGGGAAACGGGTGGCATACTATATGCCCCCTACCGTATTGCTGTCGAATGGAATCAGTCAAGAAGACCGAACTATTTTGAAACTTGTCATATTGATCGAGGAGGTAAGAAGCGTACCATTGAGTGTAACCTTGGTTACCTTCCCATGAAGTAATACCCTTACCGGCCATTGTCGATATCTTCCCTTACGTATCTCCACCTAGACGCTATATACCTTTTAGCTGGCGAATGAACAAAGGAAGGATCTTTATAGAAGGGAAGATGGAAAACTCAAACCTAGAGAGCCGTCCTGTCTTTCGATTTGTCCTGTTCCTGACATGTTATTGATTTCTAGGAGTCTGATCGTACCCCAAAGCAAGTATACTCTTTGTACAAGACAACTCAAAGGGTGGTTGCCTGATATACAGGTAGTTGACATACGGAGTAGTTGAAAGTCACATGTGCTGTACCCTAGTAACTACCGTTCTTACCCGATTCAGCCATAGCTTCATTTCTCCACACGTCAACAACTTTCCCATCCCAACTTCACCTCAGCTTCTTCATCTTTTTCCCCATCATCATCATCATCATCATCACGACAACAATCTTGTACCACACCCAATCCCTGTCGCTTCACAATGAAGCCATTATCGACAACGAGGCTGAGAACTACCCGCCGCCCAGGATCAAAGCGGTCAAGAACGGGCTGTCGCACATGCCGGTATGTCTAAACCTGCCCCCCCAACTACCTTCCGGACAAAACCCCATGTATATCAAGAGGAAAGAACTAGAATTGACACCCCAACCGCGCAGAGCTCGACGCATAAAATGTGATGAGACACCAAATAAGTGCCTTAACTGCACATCGACCGGCCGGCTCTGCGACGGCTACGATTTTCACCGGCAGCTGCCTTATCAACTCCCGCAACGGTTGATCGTGGCCGCGCCGATCGTGACCACTGTACCGTGGGCCAGCACCTCGGACGAGCGCCGCTGCTTTGCCTTTGTCCATGCCCGGACGATCCCTGACACGCTCAGCTACTTCGACTCGGTAGTCTGGCAGCGGTTTCTGCTGCAGATGGTGCCGCGCGAACCGGCCGTCTGGCACGCGGTGGTCGCCCTGGGCGCCCTGCACCAGCAGATCGAGACGGGGGGGCTGATCGGCCGCACCCCCACGGTCTGGCACTGGTTGGCGATCGCGCAGTCGGCGCGGTCGTTCGCCTGTCTGCAGCGCCGAAACCCCCATGACCCGGTGATGCGCAACGTGACGCTGCTCTGTTGCCTACTGTTCACCGTCATGGACTTAATACGGCAGGAGTACAAATCCTCCCTCCATCATCTGCGGGCCGGCTTGCGGATACTCCGCGAGACCGAGCAGCCATCGCCGCAGGAGAGCCCCACGTCGGCAGACTGGATTGCCACGTTTCGACATTTAGATACTCAGATCGGAGTGGACGACCCCTCACTGTGGTGTTGGAGCGGAGATCAATCCGACCCAGTCGTTGTCCACCCGGAAATCGATCCATGGTGGCGGCAACAACAGCAGCAGGAGTCGCCCGCCTCCTCCCTCCATCATTTGACAGGGTCATCCAGCAATCCTCTCTCTTCAGCCCGCCAGACCCTGGAGCCACTCTTCAACCGTCTCAACAAGTTCGCGCGGCGTTGCTGGCGTATGTCCCCCGCCGAGATCCAGGCCGCCCAAACCGCGCTATCCGCGGAGCAGCTTGCGATCGCGACGCAGCTGCGCCACGCCACGCGATTTATGCAGGCTTTCCGCCGCGAGGAGGCCCTCAGTCCGAAGCACCGGCGCGGAGCCGAGCTGCTCGAGCTATGGGTGGCGTCCGTATCGCTGGTTGTGCGCACATGTCCGCACCATCACGATGCGGCACTGCTGCGGCGCTTCACCCCGCAGTACGGCGCACTGCTACGGCGAATCCAGCAGTTCATCGCAGACTTCCCGGAGCGACCAACGGTGACGGTCGACCTAGGCGTTATCCGCATGCTCTTCATCGTGGGCGATGGCTGCCAGGACTTCCGGCTCCGATGGGAGGCGATCCAGGCGCTACGAAACTGGCCGCACCAGGAGGGCCCGTTCTATTCAGTCGGCATGGCCGCCTTGCTGGAGGATCGCTTCTGTCTAGAGCTCAAGGCCCGCCTCCTGCAAAACGTGCAGCAGCAAGGGGATGAGTCCAAGTTTCGCCTGGAAGAGCAGCTGCAGAGAGAACTGGCGGCTATTACGGGGCGGCCCGGCTCCCGCTCGGATCAGGAGAGGGACCGGGAAAGGGAGGAACATCATGCGTGGTTTTGGAAGCAAGTTCAAAATTCCAGGGATCACTGGGGCTTGGCGGAAAGGCTGAAAAGACTGGAGTGATGATTCTTCTCTAGAGGGCATTCAGTCATAATGACTTTCACTGTTTGTCCTGACAGTGGGTCAGCCACGACTCTCCGGCTTCAACTGAACAATGTTCTTTCCAGAATATGGGTCTGGTGTTTTCTATGGTTTATGCTATTCATAGGCTAAGAGTCTCGATCTCTGCCTGTGCATGAACACATATCGCGAGGAAGAGATGGTTCAATCTTGCACCGGCTGTGTTACTGGAAGGCCTTCAAGCAGAGAACGCCTACCCTTGTGCCTGGACACTGGTTCGATGCACCAGCATCAGCATCTAGCACCGGTATCCGTGTAGCGTTTGCTACTGGCTCACTCCCAACTCACAACAACATGCAAAGCAGGTAGCCCCATCCATCCAGCTATGAAAAAGAAATCACACCTACACCTACGCCTCAAAAATGATCTCGACCCCGGTCCCAGATATCCAACCCCATCCAGAGCTTTTCCGGGGGTCGTTCGAAGAATCCAGCTCGGCGAAAAGGCTAGTCTTGTCCGACCCAGACTCGACTCGAGCTTGACCGACTCTCGGCGCCGCGTTACTACATTACACCCGTCCGTCCGTCCCGTTCAGCCCCCCGAGGTACGGCGAAACCCTCAAACATCCGGGAGACACATGTACAACCCTTCTTCGTTAGGTTCAGGTCCGTGGAAGAGCTGTTCCCGTCGGCCAAGCGCGCATTGATCCTCCAGGTCTGCGGGGAAGGTCCGGCTGTGCACGTACGCTCTGATCGGCGGGCGGGATGGCTGCCGGTCGAGTCCTGGAGGCCGGCGGACGAACGGGCAACGAAGAGCGTCGCTGCTGCTTAGTCTGGTCACGGTGATAGTTACAACTTGCCGGCTAGCCTTTGAGCCCGTGTGCTCCGAGTCGATCGACTCGACTCCATTGTCGGTACTCGAGACTCGGCCCTAGGGTTTCATGTCAGGAGCTGGGCTTACAGGGATGTACTTGGAGTTGAGCGGCGGTAAGATCGTTCGAAGGGGTACATGGTAGATGTAGGAAGTGATTGTATGATGTAGCTAACACATGAAGAACAAAAAAGCCTAAGTCGGAATATGATCAAACGCCAGACCAGTCATGCCCACCAGCCGTTACTCGCAGAATTCAGCTGCAGAGTTCATCCCATTAATCCCGAAGAAGAAAAGAAAAACAAAACCATGAAGCCCCGTGGTCATTGAGAGATAGAGAGAGAAAAGAAAAGCCCCACACAAAGGCGAGCCAGCAAAAGACTGGCAGATTAATTATAGGTCCAGCCACCATTGAGCCGCAAGCGTTGACGCTCAGCCAGGTCGCGTCTGATTTCGTCCTGCGTCAGGCCGTCCGGACCAGACCAGTGAGCACTGCTGGTGCGCTCGCGGAATTTCTTGATTTTCTTGTCGCCCTTGAACGTCTCCTCCAGGGAGAAAGGGGCAATGGGTCCGAAGATCGAATCCGCTTCCATGCCTTCCTGTTGGCGCAGCAGGGACTCCAGCTCTTTCGGCTGGGCCCACTTGGGGACAGGAAGCATCTCGGCCTCCGAGTCCTCGTCTTCGCTGTCCGTCGCGATCTCAGGCAGGTTGATGTTCTCGCCGTTCGGGTAGCTGGGCGACTCCTTGACCTGGTGCTTCTGCGAGGAGCTGGCCGCTGGCGTCCGGTGCGCAGCTGGTGGGGCAATGGGTGGTTCGGCGAAGGGAATCTTGCCGCTCGCGTACTTGGACATATCCATCGGGTGCGCGGGTCTCTGCGTTTGTCCGGTCTTGAGGATTGAGGGTGGTGGCTGCGCATGGCTGTAGAAGGAAGGTTTCTTAGGCTCCTGTAGACAGAATTAGTGATAAACTCATATACTTTCCGGTGGTTGTGGTAAGAAAATACCTTGCGGATGTTGGACTGGCGGATCGGCGGGGCCATCGTAGGGCGCATAGAGGACATGCGGTTCTGTTCGTCTTCTGTCCGTCTACGTTTGGACTCCCCGGCTGGCTGCATCGTGCCCGTCTTCAGCGCCGTAGGCCGCTGGTTGGCCTCCTCATCCAGACCTCTCTTGGGAGGTTTGGCCGGGTTGGGTTGAGGTTGGTTAATGGACCGGTGGAAAGGTTGAATAGATCCAAGGCGAGAAGCCGGTCGAATGGTTCCCAACTCACTCCGCTGAGCGGCTTGGGAGGCTGGCCTTTCTGGAGGATTGGTGTCGGGCTGTTGGCTTCCCTGTCTCTCGAGCCTCCGTTGGTTTTCAAGCCTCCGCTTCTCGATTGCCTGGATCTGTGCGGCTTTCTTTGGATCTTCAGCAACGAGGCGCTCGCGCCGCTCCTCTGCCCGACTGCGCATATCCTGGCGACGGGCTTCTTCTTGTTGCTGGGCTGCTCGCTTCCGTTCGAGTTCACGGCGCTGCTCCTCCCGACGCCTGGCCTCGCGTTCCTCTTGCTCGCGCTTCTTCTCGCTTGCAAGCTGAGCCTTGCGTTGCGACTGAGTGGACATAGAGCTCTTAAAGCTGCTGTTGGACGAAGCAGTATGTAGGGAGGAGTTGCTAGCCTTCTTCTTCAGAGTAGGTTGTTTGACTGCGGAAGCTGGTGTCGGGGCTGGGACACTGGATTCCCGCATCCCAGAAGACATGGTAGAAGATGCCAGCGTCATGGGTCGAGAAAGAGCACTTCCCACACGAATCGACACAGGTTGAGGCCTGGGCTTCTGAAGGGTTTCGCGGGTTGGTTTGACGGGACGGCCCTTTGTCTGCTGTTGCTGAGGGATAGACGTCGGGACGGTGATCTTGGATCCGGCCTCAACGACAGATTCTGGTTCCTTGGATGATTTTTGCAGTTGGGGCAATCTCTGAGGTGCTGGTGCTGTAGGGGCCTCGGAAGTTGCACGAGACTCGCTGTTAGCAGTATACCTTTCCTGCGCAGACCTGAGTTGCATCGCTCTCTGTTTCTCTTGTTGCCGAGCTTTCTCGGCCAGCTCCTCCTCTCTTTGACGTTCCTCAAGTTCTTTCTGCCTACGCTTCTCTTCTCTCTCGGTAGAGCTGCGTGTCCTACGACCTTCTTGTCGTGGCGGGCTCAGAAGCTGGGCAGACTGTGGTCGCTGCGTATTATCCCTGAGCTCGCTGATCGGCCGGCCGCTTGGTCGCAGTCTTGGTTGTTCTGGTGAGGACGCTTCTTTCCGGGCTGCAGCCGATATGCCTCCAGTATTCGTGAACAGACCCTTGGCCGATTGCACGATCGATTGGAGTCTTGACTTTGACGCACTCAACGGCCCATCCCAACGTTCTGGCGCAGGAGAACCCACAGGCGTCGTCGACAATTGGGAGTCAATGTGAGCGGACGCGCTCTTGTGATGGCCAGGCCGCTGTGGAGAGGAATAGATAGGCGTTGACGACTTTCCGCGACCTACGTCCGAGGCGCGTTTCGGGGCAGCCTTGATTGTTCCCGTCGCACTTGCTGCATTGTCCAAAGCAACCGAAGGGCGATCTTCCTCAGCAGCCCGCGGAACTCTAGCGGCGGAAGGTTTGTTTTCTTTGCTGTCGGCTTTCTGGTCTGCCTGGCTGTTTGAGCGATAAGGCGAGTTCATGGGTTTGATCCAGTCATCATCGATCTGCATAGGCTCTGCGGCGGGCGGATCACGGGGCTTGGGGTTAGGAACTTCTGGCCTGGTCTCAGGCTTCGAAATGGGCAATTCAGGGTAGGTGACCTGCGCTGCCGATATGCGC
This sequence comes from Aspergillus homomorphus CBS 101889, assembly GCF_003184865.1. Classification (NCBI taxonomy): domain Eukaryota; kingdom Fungi; phylum Ascomycota; class Eurotiomycetes; order Eurotiales; family Aspergillaceae; genus Aspergillus; species Aspergillus homomorphus. Next base: position 562,048 of record NW_020291903.1, read on the forward strand.
GAGACTGCTGGAATGGACTTGGTTGGTCGCGATGGCTGGAGTTTGCCGAGCATGCTAATCTTCTCATGCAACCTTTGAGTTGAAGACTTAGTATGGAGCTTGCTAGCCTTCGTATCGACATCCGATTCTCCGTCGTCAGTCAGATTCTTGCTGTCGTCAATATCCATTTTGTCGTTGTGAGTCGTATCGTCACCAATGGCAGGCTGCGTAGTTCTGTGTCCCCCAGTCTGCCTACCGAGATAGCCTCCTGCATTACTAAGTTTGGGCATTTCCAAATGACTTGTACGAGACAGTCTCGAACCACCCAGACTCTTCTTGGTCAGTGGCTCGCGTGCAGGCAGTGACGCGAAAGAAAGGCTGCTCTTGCGAATTGGGGGGCGTGCCGGAGGAGAGACATCCGAGGGAGAGCCGATATCATCAATATCAAGTACCATTTCATCCTTGTTATCCTCCTTCCCTTCCGGTGCAAGCTCCGCGGCAGGTGCGGTGGGAGACTTGGCAGGTGAGTTTGGCTGTACGGCTTCGGCAGGCTCTTTCTCTGCATCCGGCTCCGACGCCGGCTGATGGCTAAGCTCTGGCACTGTCTCTTGCTCGGGTTCTTCCTGTTTTTCGGGCTTGCTCTCGGGTTCTGGCGCTTGTTGAGGCTCGATTTGCTGGTGTAGCTCAGCCCCGGGTTTCTCACGCTCCTCACGCTCAACCTCAGGCTCAGCCTCAGGCCCAGCCTCGAGCTCAACCTCAGGTTCCGCATCAAATCCAGTTTCAATTCCATGCTGGGGCTCAGGCTCGGGTTCAGCCTGCAGTTTAGGCTCGGGCATAGGCGCGTCGTGGGCCTCTTGTGCAGCTTCCATTTCTGGTTTATCCTCAAGCTTAGGCAGCGGTGCAGCAGTGGGCTCTGGTTTTCTCAACTCTACTGGGGTCTTCATCGGGGAGGGCGCGTTTCGTTTCGGGGTCGGTTCAGCTTGCATAGGTTCGACGGTCTCGCCTCGCTGGCGCACATTCTCTTGGGCGGAGTGGAACGAGCTGGCTGTCGTGCGGCGATCATCTGATAATAGCTTAGTCTGTTCTTTCGCTCCGGTCGGCTCGGTATCCATTGGCTGCGTCGACGACTGGGATTCAGGCTGGACTTGTGTCAAGACAACATCGTCATCCTCCTCTTCATCCATGTCTTGGTCATCGGCCATGCCATGATAGCCTGAATCGGTATTGTACTGCGGGAATGAATTTAGGTTCTTGCTCAAGTCGGGATATTCGGGTTGTGCTGCGTCCTTGGTAGTATCTTTAGGTTCCGCAGCCGGAGTTGGAGCTGCAGGGGGTGGCGCAACGGGTGCCTTGGCGGGCGAGCGTTGAGTCGCTGGACTTGCAGCAGGTTTGCTGTCAAGCTTGCTTTCGATTCTGTTTTCCAGTTTGCTGTTGTGTGCAGAGGAGAAGATTTCGCTCAAAGGCTGTAGAAAGCGACCAATCAGCACATGCTGTATCGATATTAGAGGACATCCAACGTACCATACGAGGCTCGGTCGCATCGCGCTTTCGCGCAGTCCGCGGGGTTTTGCCGCGCAGCTTTCCGGGTGTCTTGAACGCATCGGTGAGGTTACTGCGCAAGAGTCAGCACACGTAGGAGGATCCCAGGGCTATGCGGGCGCAACCGACAATTGGTTTGTAGAGAAGATCTCGGCCATGTGCTCATTTAACCAATCCATCTCATGGCGCACAGGATATTCAACTTCCTCCATTTCCTGATCCACAAGCTGCATGCAGTTTTCCTTTTCAGACGAGATCCACGCTGCAGAGCCCACGGGCTTCTGCGCCCTCGCGCCTGCCGCAGCCATGGCGATGTAAACAAACGCGGATTGAGGATCGGTGTCGTTAAGGAGGCATTAAAAATTGGCTTGAGTGTCGAAGGGCAGAGGGGCCCGGTCTAGAGGTTAGTAGAAGTCGGATTCAAATCATGGGATCGTGGTTCGTCGGCTGGGGGTGGGTGGTCGGCCGGTGGACTTCAGCGGCTGTTGTCCGGAGTTTGAAGCATCAAAACATCGGCCAACGCGTGAGTCCCGCTCTGACACGTGACCTATACATGGTAGGCGCTTGGCGCCTCAGGCATCAAACGAGGCGCTTTACATGCTCGCATTGATTACTTGACAACCTCATCTGTGCTTTCTCTGGCATCGTAATGTCGGGTTACAAAGATTGCCTATAATCCAGTCCCTGCGCGAGGTTCCACTACAGGCCTGCTGTATGTCTTACAGGCAAGCATTCCGAAAGCCTGACCTATATTCTTACAATGTATACATACTGGTGAAGTGGGAATTGCCACGCGACAAGTTTCCTGAATTTGGACTACCTGGGGTAGCTGCAAGATATGAGACGCTATTGTGACATCATCCATGGCCAGATCTAGATGCCTATGAGTGGGTTGTGCTTTTCGATATGCCTCCATCGAGGTACTCGTAGTTGTCAGAGGATGCTGTGGCTGCCCCCTCAACACCCTCACACACACACACACATCACTCACTGCGCATCACCAACAGAGTGCCATCATCTCGGGCATATCATCCTTGTTCTGAATACCGGTTTGTGCCAGTCATCGATGGAAATAATTTGCAAAGAGCCGGGGAGTTCTCAATTGTTCGCGGGATGCTGACTGATGATGTGACCGGAGGGTGACATCATCCCAGCCCTGACGGTCGTAAACAACCACCGAACAATGTGCTTGTGCTTGTTATACGAGGTGATTGAGGAGGAAATAACCATTGAGGCGAATGATAATAATGAAAAACTGGAATGCTCACAGATAGATAGCAGGTGTTGGAGACAAGTCTGGATCTTCGTCCTGCAGTGCATGCATCTCCATGCACGAACTGCTGCTTGATTGATGGATTTGATGGATGATGGACGAACTCTCTTGAGGGATCTGCTCTTGAGACCCTTGCATAAGCCCTCACACCGTCTTTCAATTCATTCAGGATGTAGTCTTGGTATAGCTCTTCAAGCTTCAGATAACGATCAGAGATATAATTAGTTTTAGCCGAGCAAGTTAATCCGAAACACCGGGCCAGACCATCACATGCTCGTTTGCTGGTGACGGGGAAGGCAGAAGAAGAAAAAGCACACGACCAAATCAAATCCGCCGCCGCCCCGACCCCATTATTGCATCACCCTCTCTCTCTCTCTGTCTACTCTCTCTCTTCGCTCTTCCTCTTCTTTTTCCCTCTTCATCTTCTTCCTCTCCCCCGCGCCCACTCATCTATATTATCTCAATCCTCTCTAATCCTCTTCTCTCTGCGCTTACTGCAGTCTCATCCATTTCATTCCCCGTGGTATTCTTAATCTCGGACACCTCTCTGGGTTTTCCCCTGACAATCCACCTTCCTCCTTATCTTTCCAGCTTTCCGACCACACACAACTTTCGTCATGGCTACTGATTTGAATTATCCCAACGTGAACGGCCATGGTAAGGTACGTATTTCAATTCTTTGGTTGTCAGTATCATTCAGAAAGCGTTAAATTGAAGCTAATCGATCCTCTGATCTTCAGTCCCGCCCTTCGCCTTGACCATGATGAGTCCGACGTCGAGTTACACAAGCTAATCACTCATCCCTCCGTTTAGGTACTACTACCAATGGTAAGCTTCAATTTGCAGTCCCAACGATTTTCGTGGAGGAGCGAAAGCTGGAAAAGTGTCAATTGTATTGGAGCTAACAGCCCACTTCATAGGACCTCTTACCGACAACATCAAATCCGAGGCGTCCCGCACTAGTCAAGAGTTGCGCGAGCTGAGAAACGCAGCAGTGACCCCCTCCACCACCGCTGCGACCGGTCAGCCTCTGACCTGTATGTATCACCCATAATTGTGCCACGCGCGCGCTTCACTAATTCCACATAGACTACCACTCCCTGCTGTACAGCCTTTTGAGCGTGAGTAACCGCGAGATTGTCCTACACGAACCAGCCCTGACAGATTGTTCGTCATAGTGGGAGCAACCCCGAGCCACCGCCGTCTCCTTCATCAGCGTTGTCGCTTTCATCTTTGCCGCCCGTTACCTTCCTCTCCTCCGATGGTTCTTCAAGTTCATCTATGTGATTCTGGGCTGTGAGTGGTGACCGCGCGTCCAATCCATTCACAGAAACTGATGCGTTGTATAGTCACCGCTCTCGCCGAGCTGGGTGGTCAACTCGCCCTGAAGCAGAGTGTCGTCGGTTCTTTCCGCCCTCGCAGATACTACACTGTGCCCAAGGAGACCGTTGAAGCTGTGCTGGAGGACCTTGAGCAGCTCGTTGACTTTGTCCTGATCGAGTTCCAGCGCGTTCTGTTCGCCGAGAACCTGGTTCACACCATTGCTGTACGTCATAGCTTCACCGGTGGCGCATCTGATCAAAGCTAACCGGCCGCTAGGCTTTCCTTGCCGCATTCTCCGCCTACTGGTTGATCAAATTCCTTCCCTTCTGGGGTCTCTCTCTGATCACCGTTACCATCGCCTACCTGGGCCCGCTGGTCTACATCAACAACCGCGAGGTCATTGATGCCCAGATCGAGCAACTCCAGGAGATGGTGAACAGCCAGGCCCATCAGCTGAAGGACATCGCCGAAGAGCGCACCGCCCACGCGACGGGCATCGTCAAGCAGTACGTTGAGGACTACAGCGCCAAGGCCCAGGGACTCGTGCACCGCCGCTCTGCATCGCGCTCCACGACCCCCGAGGTGGCCAAGGTCGCCAGCCCCGTCATCAAGAAGGAGCCCGAGACCGAGCCCGAGATCAAGACCACTGACTTCCCCGAGGCCCCGAAGGAGGAGCCCGTGGCCCCCGTGGCGGTCGCATCTGTGGTGGACTCAATTGAACAGCAGCCTGCCACCGAGGCGGAAGAGAAGGAGCCTCTTCTGGCCTAGAGGACGAGTTTGAGACGAGTTTGAACTAGTTGTTATATTTGGGCCAAAATTGATAGCTCGCTCAGGCCAGGGGAGGTAGGTGATTCTTGCGGGCAGCTGTGGTGCAAATGCGCGGCTGACCAAGGATGAGTGGTGCGTACGCGATTGCGCGGTGTGTACGATGGCAAAAGCAAAACCTCGTTCGCTGTGGTGTGAGTAACGGAGACTTTTTTCTTTTTCTGTTCTTTTCTTCTTTTTCTTCTCTTGCTCGCAGGCCGATTGTGGAGTACATTATCTGCTTGGGTTGTCACTTATATTTTATGCTTCGTATGACATTGCTTTCCTTCATCGGTTTTTAATTTGAAGAGGGTAGACTGCCTGAAAGGTTCATGGTGATACACATAACGAAATGTATATTGTAGACTGCTGTCCATGTAGTTGACGCGCAATCGCAATCAAGCGACGAGCCTACGTTCGAGCGAGGGGGTATGTGATAACGCGACCAGCCTATGGAATACAAGAAAAAGAAAGAAATAAAGAAAGAAAAAAAGAAGGGAAGGAAGCCGAAGAAAAGAACAATAGCTCCAAAGTAGTAGTTAGCCGAAGGAAGTTGCGGACAAAAAGTGATTGCATCATCCGTGAATCGAACACGGGCCTCATCGATGGCAACGATGAATTCTACCACTAGACCAATGATGCTTTGGATGTAATAATCAATTCATTTAATTTCTATATTTTTTTGAACATGAGCTAGTCGATCTTTCACTTCTCGGCTTCCTTCAATTGCAATTATCGCTTTGTGTTTATGACTCATGTTATCTTATCGGGGTATCTGTATGCTCTTCAATGCTTCAAAGCTGTGTGGGAAGATATCTGGAACTAAATGCTGGTGGGTTGAGCTATGAGCGGATATATATCCCGCTTTTGTGTCTATTATATGTAACTGTCTGAGGGCTGGACGGAGGGACCTTGTGTTTGGTGTGCGACGGTAGTTGTGCCCGGGTTTCTATAATCTGGGATTCATGCAACTGAATGAGCCATACCCCCAGTAGATGGCTAGAAGATACGTACGTAGGTTGAGCTAGACAGATAGGAACCATCTTCCCAAATGATCGAATACCCAAACACATCCATCCAGGCTTCCGCTCCGGTAAGCCCAGAACAGCGTACAGATCTATCCAGTCCGATAACAATGTAATCTATTATACATAGTATTTATTCACATGGATATCGACAACTACCAACCAACCAACCACTCCTTTCACCAAGCACACAGAGGGCGAAAAGTACACGCGACGCTTACTCCACCTCCGGCTCAATATCGCTCACTCCGTCGAAACCCTCGTCCATGGCGTCGGGATTCAGGTTCGCTGCGTCCGGGGCGACTCCGTCGCGGTGCTTGTCATTATCATGGGACACGGTGCGCCAGCCCTGTGGGGAGGAGGGGTCTTTGAGGTATTCGGACATGGGGAACTGGGCCATATTGTTAGTATAGGGGATCATGAGTGGTGAGATGTTAGGACATACGTAGTGGTCGTTCTTCTTCATGGTCACGACCCAAGGGACGTTGTCGAATGTCACGGCTCGGAGGCGGAAGTAGGTGTTGTCCGGAATCTTGCGGACTTCTTCGACGAAGCGGTCTAGGTTCGGGGTCGGGGTGCCGTTGACGGCGGTGATGAAGTTCGTCGGGGAGAGGCCGTATTGGTAGGAGGGGGATCCGCGGCTCTATTGGAGGAAGACAATGTTAGTGGTGAGTTTGAAGTATATAGGTGGATCTCGAGGGAAAGGGGGACGTACCCTGGCGCTGACGTAGACCTCGCTGTGGAGTTTGGAGATCTGCTGACGGACTGCATGATGGGGCTTCTGAAGGACAGCACCACAGAAGACAACCGCGCGGTCGGTTTCGAGATCCTCCGTTGGCACCGTGGGGACTTGGATGCGCATTTCCTGGCCGTTGCGCACAATGAGCGCCTCCAAGGACTCCTTCTCGTACATGATATCAAGCTCCGAGACACGGGTGATCAGCTGTCCATCCAGGGTGAGGATGATGTCGCCCTCCTCGAAGCTATCTACGCCCGACGAGGCAAAGCCGGGAGGTGGACAATCGACCTTGCGGACCATGAACAGTTGATGCCGGGCTGGGTTCGCCTGCGTCACTTTCTGGATCCACTCCTCCGACACGCCCATGATGCGGGCTTGGCTCATCTGCACCACGTAGCTCTCCATGTTGAGGATTCGCAACGTGGGCATCTCGCCTTGCTGGACCTTGGACAGGACCGGGAGGAGAGACGGCGTCGCGAAGCCCAAGTGGTACTCCACGTCCTTGTGGGAGTTCGCCGTGCGCTCACCGAGGTAGTTCAGCCACAATGCGTGCACTGTTCCGTCTTCGCCGACTAAGACACCATTGGAACATTGTCCGCTGAGACCTGTGTCTACGGTGATGGCATCTAGGTTGATCGCACGATAGCGCGGAGCCGAGGCATTGGCCGGGATCGACACCGTTGTGATGTCGGTGACGGCTGTCTTGGCCACCACGATGCGGAAGTTCTGGTTGAATCCGACGAAAATAGTGTCCTGGCCCTGCTTGATGTACTCGGTGCTAAGCTTGGCGCTCTGTACCGGAGCCTGGACCAAGCTAGGATCATACTGGATGATACTGTAGTTCTGGAGCGGATGCAGGAAAACCACCTTGGCGGTCACGATGATGGAGTCGGCCACCGTGACATTGATATCGCAAAGGTCGTACGGAACAATGGCACGCGAGACCACGACGAGTCCCTTCTCCGCGTCAACGACCAGACCGAATCCCGTTTTCTTGGCTTGAGGGTAGCCGTCCAATTTGAGGGGCATCGTGCACGACACGCGAACGAAGCTGCGCACAATGTCTGCGGCAGCAGGCTGACTCACTCCATCAAGCTGGATGAAATCGGCCTTCCTCGGCACAGGGGGCAGGGCGGGAACGGGGTCCGCGAGGTCAGAGAAATCCCACAGTCCGGTGGTATCATTTCTCACGGCCAGCCGCATCTTCGGGTGCCAGTGCCGGTCGATGTAGACAATGCTGGTACCCCGCGTGTGGAGATCGCGGATGTGGCGATATGAGATGACCACCCGGGAGCGATCAGGAATTGTCTTCATCACCTCCACGAACTCATCCAGGGTCCGTGTTGGTCGCTTGTCCACGGAGTCGATCAGCCACCCCGACAATGTATTCTCCAGCTTGAAGGAGCCGGCAGCCTCGCAGACATACACGCCGCGGGTAGCGATGGCATACAGACGTGCCTGCTGGTAGGACAAGTTATGGAACGTGCCTCCAGCCACGGTCACGAAGCGGTCGGGCGTAATGGCATGCAGGTCGCCAACCTGGCACTCCACCTCCACATTTTGACCGCCTCTTTGCACAAGCAGACGCACCGTCTGCCCGACGCTCGAGTCTAGAATGTCATCCAACCGGACGAACCGAGTGAGCAGCTCCCCGTTGAGCTTTAGGAGCACGTCTCCCTCCTCGAGCTTGCCATCTGCTGGTCCCTCCGGCAGGATGATCTCTGCTACCAGCATGCTGGTTTCTGCGGGAGCAGCCTTGCGCACGGTGGCTTCCCACTCAGGCGTCAGGCCCAACCGACGACACTCGTCAAACGGCTTGAGGATCCATTGTGTCTGGATGGTTCCTCGCGTGAGGGGCTGGCCGCGACGAATGCATTCCAGCGCACGCAGCGGTCGGTCTAGCGGGAGGAAGTAATCCGTAGCCGCACCGTCTGCACGACCACCAGCCTGCAGGGCAATTGCATGGCCGTCAATGTTCACGACAGGACTGCCGGAACTACCGCCACTGGCAGCCGCGGCGGCCTGAATGTAATTGGTATTGAAATCACTGTATCCCTCGCCGTACTCGGGAGCGTTTCGATCCAGTCGACTAATGACACCGGACAGAATGCTGAGCTTTTCTCCTGCATCATTACCGACGACACGTATCTCCGATCCGACCTTTGCTGCATCCGGCTGCAGTTTCAACTCCTTCAGCTTCATGTATCGGATCGCTTTCGGGTCGAACTGTAGAATTCCGAAGTCGTGCACAGGATCTCGATAGATGGGGCGCACATCGCACTGGATGTCGTTAGAATCGTACAACAAGCAAGAGAAAACGATCGTGACTTGAGGTATGTGAGACTTATCCAACTTACTTCTTCATGGTTATCGAAGATACAATATCCCCAAAAAGGTCCTGGACATACCACGTGTCGGTTCGTCAGAATATATCCCCTCTCCGCGTCGACCACAAACCCAGTCGCCTGACTGCTCATTGATAGTTCCGTATCGAAGGAGCAAGTTTGACAGAAGTGGATCGACACAACGCTTTTCACGACCTCCTCGATGGTGGCCTGCCATTCAGGCGAGTCCGCTTGTGCAGCTCCCAGGGGCAATACCCGACCAGCATCCTCCTCTTCCTCCACATCGTAAACGGTTCCATTTGCGGGCGTGGAGTCGCCGGGCGTGAGTGTGCTAGCTTCGGGCCGGAGATGCTTTGCCGGCCGCTCGACAGGGGCGGCGATCGAGCTGCGCTTGCGCTTGGCGCCTGCGTCACCATTCATATCCATCCGTAAGGTCAAGTACCGATGGCCACGAAGCCTTGGGGATGAGGTAGCGAGCGATGTGATGGAGCGAACCGAGTTAACGTCGGGTTTGTTGATGTTCCTAGAAGCTATGGCACTAAACCATAGACCGGAGCTTAAACGGGGTGTTCGGTGCGTTTGTGGATCGCGACGAAACTTATGTGGTATATGCCCCAAATAGCAGGATAGAGGCGATCTGGGATTCTTGAGCAAGCGAGAATCAATTGAAGGTGATGTGAGGTGGTGTCGTGGTATATCAGGAGAGGAGGAAGTAGGCGGCGAATGCGGCGGCGGCGGCGCGGCGGGAGACAAAGAGGAAGCGGCAGTTAAAGTTGAGGGAGTAATAGTAGTTTTGGGTGTAGCGATAGTAGCGACAGACAGCAAGCTCCTTCTATAGAGTGGGAGCCAGACGCAAGACATTCACAAAGTCCCCAGACAACAAAAACCGTTGAAGGAGAGTTGAAGAGGGGGAAAAGCTGGAAGAGTGACAAACTGCAGGGCGGAGAATTGACTCCGGGCAGAAAAGCTCAGCTGGGCGGCCAGATAGAGGATGCATTCTGATTGGCCATCCACCCTCCACCGCCCATCAAGTTGCAGCACGCATCAGTCTGATGACCTGATCAGATGGATGCACTTGGGGAGAGACAGGGTCAAGGCGACATGCATATATTCAGGATAGTAGTACTAACGGTGGTAGTAGTGGTGGTGGTGATTATGGTGGCACTTATCTACGTCTCTATCAATGCGTGACTATAGTACACTCGAGGGCCGTCTTCTGTCCCTTCCAACCCTCCACCTCAAACCTGGGTGTCTGGCAACATCTCAGACCTCCATCAATTTCTAGTTGTGATTATGCTTGATCCGAAATCCCGCTTTTCTGCCTCACTTCAAGCAAATGCATCTCATCATGTTGTATGAGTTACGGCGACGCGTTCTCCTACGTTGAAGCATGACCCAGTCGACATTGAGCTCATCTCGTCCTTACCCCGTGTCAATGGAGGCTGCATACGGACTTCCGGCGCAAGTATCATAGTGAATGTTTGCGACCAGCACCAGTCAAGTCCAGTCGTCTCGCTTTCTTTGTCGATGCTAGCTCCCAGTACGCGACAGAGGCGACAGGGCAGCTTCCCAGCTTCCGATTCGTTACAGAAGCGCTCAATTGGAGTCTTCTAATGGGCAACATTTGCGCCCGTCGCCAAGAGCCCTCAAGGATTGCCAAAGAGCCTGACTTCTTCCTCTACCACGGCGCAGGTGTTCAGACAACTGTCTCGGTAGCATGAGAAGGACTGGGCCGCCCGTTGCCTTGTAAGGCCTGGTGACTAGGCTGAGAAGTCCCTATGCTACCCTGTGCCGAGCGGGGAAAGAGCTCACTAAGTCGGTTGTAGACTTCGTTCATCGAGGGCATGTTCGGTGGCGGCGTCAAAATCGCAGGGGCGCTGGGAGCAACACCACCTGACTTTTTGGCGCGATCGGCCACGGTTGCGAGATAGCCCAGGTTAGCTTGCAACCGACGCATGCATTCGACATATTCCGGACTTGGGCGTTGGGCAGATTTGTCGGGAGTCTGCTCCGACGTCGGGGACGGGTTAGACTCTTGAGAGCCCTGCTGCGTAGGCGGGACTCCAGCCTTGCCCGCTGCCTGAAGATTCATGACTTCCTGCAGCAACATCGAATTTATCTCCAAGAGAATCGAGACGCGGGCTTTCTCCCGAGCAGCCGCGGCAGGCGACTGGGGGGCGGAGGACGAATTTGGCACTGAATTGGGCTGGGGGGTCGGTCTCGGTTGTTGCGCGGAAATCATATTGTTCGCGGAGATTGAGGCCATATTGGAGGAGAATGACTGTGCAGCAGTCCCAGGAACCGCAGCAGCTGAAGTCGCTTGGGGAGGGATAAACTGGCCCATCGAAGTCGGGACAGGTGGCTGGGCAAATGGCGCCGTGAAGTTGGCGTGGGGTCCTGCTAGTCCATTCCGTTGGTTAGCGGCTTGTCCCTGCAGCCGATTTTGTGTCTAGCTTGAACACTTGGACCAGCATAGCTTCGAGAGCGACAACAACAACAACAACAACAACAACAACAACTAGGATGCAACAGGGGGGACAGGGGAAGGTGACACGGTGATGGAGACCCGCTTAACCACCGGCCCTTTGCGTAGCCAAAGCGTAACCGGATCAGGTGAGATGCGGGTAATCCGATGGATTCCAATGCGACAAAGCACTCGCAGATCTAAGGAGGCCCGATGGGTGGGGAAAGAATAAGGGGAAGGGAGAGAATGATTGGGTAGAGGAAGGATAACGAGAATACAAACCAGATATCACAGGAAGTATTGAAGCATGGGGTGAAGCAAATCAGATAAGAAGGCAATAAGGAAGCACCACTACCACGACCGTGCGACGACAACGTACCTTGTGAATGCTGGGGAAAGCCAGACGGCATCATTGCTCCACCGGGGCCGGCCTGCAGAGGCATGGCATTGAAAGAATGCGGTAGCTGTTGTTGCTGGGGAGTCATATGGGAGGGAGGTGTATTCTTAGGCTGGGGAAATGAGGGCATAGCATTCGGATAGTAAGGGAACTGTTGGGGACTTTGAGTAGTGACAGGAAAAGCCGCGGTCTGCTGCATCGCAGTCGGGAAGCCGGGAGGATTGCTGTCCATGGCGGTGATGTGAATGAAGGAAATTGGCTGGATCGGGGCCCCAAGCTTTCTTTTCCGATCTCTCTTTGGGTTGTTTATTTCTTCTCTTTTGGGCGCAAAAGGAAATGGATTTTTGTTTTTAATTAAACCTTCGACGGAACACGTCCGGCAGAAAGTCAGTGTCAGATTTCCGAACAGTTCTCTGACTCGCGGGAATCCAGGGATGGACGGGAATGCGACACTAAGCCCGTTCCCCTAACGCCTTAGTGGCCTGCGAACGGTGGCTTTAATTGCCTATGGGGTTTTCTGGAACAATCCACGGAATCAAAATGGAGGGGGAAGAAAAGGAACAATTAATAAAAATGCAAGAAAATCAAAAAGGTCAATTTAAGATTAGGGAAGAAGAGGTTGGAGAGGTGGAGGGGCAATGATTGGGTCGATGGGGACACGACAGACAGGCAGACCGATTGTAAGGGGGAGGGTAGAATAGGGAAAAGAAAAAGCGACCACTGAGACTAGAGAGAGGCAAGCTGACAGCTTAAACCCGAAGAGACTGAACCCGGTATGCAGGAAGGGAACAGATGATAGCAATAGTGAGGGGAGTAGAATGGGAGAGGAGGGGGGGCGCGCGGCAGTCAAGTCAAGTCAAGTCAAGTCAGGTCAGGTCAGTTCAGTCATGGATCGAAAGGCAGCGCGAACAGTGGCAGAGGGAAAAGGAAAGGAAAGAGATTTGCTGGCCGGATCCAGTGCGATCAGCCCGCGGACGATTGGATGATAATGCGTGGCCAACCATTCGTCCGGGCGGGCCGGTGGGGGGCTTTCCAGTCACGACCGTACTCGATTTGACCTGTACTAAGCTGGAGTTATGTTCGTGTTGCATCAGTCTGTCATAAGATACAAATGATGAACAGGGTGGGATGATCATGTGAGTTGGGATATGAGGATGAGGCGAGTGCAGCGCCAGGAGAATGGGACAAGAATGTCAAGTCAGGTATAACTCAAGGATACATAGGTGTATTGCAGCTGTAATGTACCGAAGTTACACTTAGACTGCTAAGACAATGCGTGTCAAGGCGGTATCTGTAGTGAAATATTCCTTTTTAGACACCTGAGGCATCTATAGACCGATAGAGTTCCCGATCTGGCAGGCACAGTCACTGGCCCGGGGTCAGTGACTTGGAGGTCCGAAGTCACCGCAACCTCCCATCTTCCACTCTCATCATGACTGCGTAACTGGGATCGAGAGCTCCATCTTCTCTTAGCTCTATCTACCACTTACTGAATCAAGCTGCACATCATTTCCAAAATCGCAGAGAGACCACTGGTGGAGGGCGAAGCACGCATGGCAACTTATTGCTTCGACTACTGTATACGAAGGGCTCGAGGCCCGGTACGGAGAACACCAGACGTTACATCGGGAGATACCCATTGCGGAGGGGAGATAGACGCCGCCAGCTATCGCTCGTTCGCATGATGATGGTACTTTTGAGAAATTGGAAGCAATCCGCCGCGGATCGTCCTCGCAGATCGGGAAGTCTTCCAGAAGGCTGATTCCAGGGTCATTGATGGTTTTCGATAAAGGTACTCATAGTCAAGGTCCTGCCTATCTTAGAACCTGTTTTAACTTTTCTACAAGCTGAGTGGAATCTGTCATACCGATGGAGCCAGGCAGCCCCACGCGAGTTGATACCTCACTCCCGCGAACCCACAAGTCGGAGCTCCGTGCTCAGTTGTACATGTACGTCGTTTCCAACTCGGGGGATTACCGGGGCTCGAACCACCTCCCGGTGGCGTGGTTTGTAAGGCTACTTTTTTGCAGGACTTGCAAGGCAGCCAAAAGAAACCAATATGCCAATTGTGAGATGTTACTCTCGAGTGCTTGGGCTTTCACTGCAGCAGTAGCTCACTTGAGCAACTGTCGGCCTCGGCTCTCGGAAGGATGAAATGGTCGACTTGTTTTGAGGTTGACATGATTCAGTCAATGGTTAAACACGCCCCGGATGCCAAATATATGCATCGAAGCCACCATTGTCAGATAGCGGTCGGATTGTTGATTCACTATCTATCAATAACCCCTTCTCGGCAATACAATAGTTTTAAACGGAATCGCGAAGGCCGGCTGGGATCATAGCTCGATTGATGTCGTTGCCTCAATGTCAGTGTTGTTATTAATAACTGATGCGGGCCATTCATAGAAGACGCTGGAGCGTGCAATAGTCGAGTCGCTGCGTCCGGAAGCCTTCCGACGTGCATGCTGGAATCCCAGCCAGAATGACAGGTCACTTCAACATATGCATTATGCGACCCGCTACAGTCCACCTAACCGACTTCCCAGACGTGTAACCTATGAGACCCAAATCTCTTTACCCTTGGACCCAACGGAAAGGACCGCCCCCGTCAACGGGCCTGGCGTTTCCAATCGCCCGGTAGCCTGTGGTCTCGTCTCGTCGTCCTGCTCGCACACCAATCGCAAAAGTCGACTAAAGGTGCCACAATGATTTTGTCACTTTGGGGAGATTGCAGGGGTCCTTGGGAACGCTGTACCCCGTATCTACACCAAATGTAGATCATCTGGGCGAAAAAGAGCAATGTTGCTCTTCGTGAACCACTCCTTCGGCCGGTGACCAGTCGTAGCCTTACTTCGAGTATAATGAGCGACGCCCACAGCGAGCTGAAAGAAAGTGTGGCCAATGGTTCGGATGCTTCCAAGCATGTTCAATGCCAGCACTGAGGGTCCAAGTACTCTGCAAATTCACACTCGTCGTGTTCTCCATTCTACCCCCAAATATCGCTTCTACTCACCATTGTCGGCCAAATGCCCGATGATGTACTGTACCATATCTAGCACGCAGATGAATCAGGCTCCCAGTAATCCGATTCGAGAAATTTGCCATCCATCCACGATGTCCACCAAGTAATGCAATGTGGCAAGGAACGACTGGGATCTAGACTGCTCCGCTGAACAGACAGTTATTGACAAATTGACGCCTGTCATGTGGATGGCATCGATGATACCTAGCATAGGCGAGATGCCACCTAAAGCTATTTAGGATAATGCCCAAGCAAAAGAGTGTCTGAATGTCCTGATACAGACGGACAATGATATACTCCAGCTGTGGACTTACGGTATCGCAACTGTTTTCCGAGCGCATTTCTCCTATCCCCATAGGTCGTTGTGCTATTCATCGCGATGGGCTCTTGTGTCGTCCTAGTCCCAAGTTGAGTGGGCCATGACCGGCCGGGCCAGGGTCCACACATTAAAGTTTTGACTGATCGACTCGTCCCAGAGTGGAAACCGACGCTCTGCATGGTTAATGCTTCGCTTCGAGACACCCAGTGGGCCACGTAACGATGTTGTTGGTCGTTCAGACAGAACTTGGCCCTTTCCTGGTTCTACCTATGGCTTCTTCATGACAGAGAGAGGCTACCGTCGTTATTCAGAGACAAGTTTCAGCGTTAGTCGCTCTGGGTAATCATCTATTGCACCGAAATTAGCCTCTGCGGGCCACTTCATGCTATTCCTCGAGTGGAGCAAGCGATACGATCAGTGCCTGACACCCGATGCGTGAAGCAAGGAGTGAGGAATTAGCGGAATTAAGTCACTTGCTAGAGAGGCAATGGAATTGACAGGAGAAAAGGTGAACACAAAGATTACCGGGATTGGGCAGTGCACTTCGTGAGGAGCATTCTCCACCCAAACCATCATGTCAACATCATACCAATTACTTTGAACTGCTGTAGATGGTCCTACTGACAGACCTTAGGTGGACGCTACTCCCTGATCGTCTATCATTTGCACTGCATGCGAATGGGGCTTGAATTGCCGGTGAGTGAATGATCGACGATGGCAAAGGCCTTTTAGAACCGAATAAACTGCATCTACGGGGTAGCGGCCGGCGGCTCATTCCCCAAGAACTATCAGACTACTATACGGGTTCCTTACCCGTTCAGGGAAAACGCAAGAGGTCGTCCCCCAGTAGAGGTAGCGGATGGTAGCCAACGCAGAAACACATTAGTATTCACACCGAACTGCAACCGAGCGGATGAGGACCCATCCGCTGCTGTGCCACATAGAGCCACGCATTAGTGACACGGCTCGGGCGTATCCACCGGTTCAGTTCCTATTGCATCGCCTTATTATGGTGGTTTATTTTGATTAGTGCTTTTCGAGGGAAAAGAAAAGGTCATTAGGGCTAATGGTGATGCAGTGGGTGCATCATCCGTCCGGAGGCGACCCAGGGGACAGCTGATACCTGGATCGAGGTCGATCCTGTAGGCTTGATACAGTCTGTGGATCTATTGATCATTCCGTCCATTTGGTTTGCCTCAAATTTGCCCCAGACCGTCTCTGATGCATGTTTAAAATACCCTCTCTCGTGCCCTGTCTCTGACTCGTCGTGAGTACTTCTATGTGCCTTGTACCCCTCTCACCTGCTGTGTCAGAGCGAGCTTTTGAAGGCCCGATTGTGTTAAACATTGGTTATCTTGACTTGTCAGCATTTCTTGATTGTTTCATTGCCATGGTATTGACTCATGCTGGCGGCGATTCGTAACCGAAGCTGACTGTCTTAGTCTCATACCCCCGTATCGATGGATGCGCCGTTAGACGGGCTGGCCTGTCTGCACTTTGCCTTGATTTATATCGATGACAACGGCAAGCTGCGTTTCGAAGCATCGCCTTCGATTGCGAATAGCTGCCAGACGATTTTGTCACCAAATGTGACCGAAAACTTCCTAAGAGCCGTGGCCCTGGCTGGGAAAGGCGACTCGAATAAACTTCTAGGTATGTCCCGCGCTGCCGCAGTTTCAAGTCAGATTCGCGCTGATATCGGTGAAAGAAGGGTCGAGAGGCCGAAGTCCTTTGTCGCCAGAGTCTCCTAATAGCAAATCTATGTACGACAGTGCCTCCTCCCTGGTAGTGATTGACGTCTAACATGTTCCAGGTATAATCCCACCCCAGAGCCTTCGTCAAACAAGCGGAAACGGGTGTCCCATGAATGCCTTGTGCCAATGAGCATAACCTGCCACCAAAAGACCATGCTTCCTATTCGCGACGCCAGTATACTCCGGAGATACTATGAGAAGGCCTTCGATGGCCTACAGCAGATCAACTGTCGTATTCTTGCCAAAGCATATATCAAGCTTGTTGAGCCCCGCAAGCAGGTCAACTATCCTTACAATGGACGCAAGATCATTTCTGGCACTTCCCAACAATTTGACCCCGAGCTCACCAAGCCCGCCTGGTGGCCGGCGGGTGTCACCCACCGAGAGCCTGACCACCTTCTCAAGAATGGTAAGTGAACCGACCGATCGGCGTCGTGAAGCCCGCTAAATCATGGCGATCGAGCAGATCGAGTTCGACTCCTGGTGCACATTCTTTGTGAATTGCGCGAAAGCCACGGTATCTGCGTCGAGAAACTCAAAGAAGCGGACCAAGCCGTGCGTCGGCAAATTGCACCCGTTGAACGGTTAGCCATACTCGATGAGATCTACCACGTTCGAGAGGAGGAAGAACGGTATTTGGATGGCCGAACGGGTATGTATGCTCCTTTTAGCCACGGAAACTTCACCCCAGACTGACATGGCTCTAGACGGACCCATGGTTGTATGTGTATCACGCGTTCATCTCCCCGAGCAGCTCGCAGACAGCCAATCCATGGGCTCCCCGACTAGCTCATCCATGAAGGACGGCCTCAACCCAGTGTATCGCAAAGAAATCCCCGACCTGGAGTCCCATACCTCCGTCTTCCCTTCCACCAACAGCTCCCCTGTCATATCGAAAAGCAGCAGCGGCACCATCACCGCCACCACCAACCCAAACACCAGTCCCGCGAAATCCCTGGAGCCCTGCAAAGGCCCCAGCGTTCAGGTATCATGGGACAGCAGCACTCCGACTTCATCATATGCACCCCTCAGCGGTAGCAACACCCTGAAGCGGCCTCGCGAGGGGGACAGCACGACCACATATCCGCTCGACCTGGCCAGCGGCTCCATGTACCACCACCACGAACCATCCTCCCTCGACGCCAGCACGTACCCGCTCAAATATTACCCCCACACCCAGGCGCAAACGACGCTGCCTGTAATCGGACTATCGAGCACCGATCTGGGAGGCTGCCCGAACCCATATTATTTTAATTATTGATTGACTTCAGCGACATTGCATTTTCTTTTGTCTGCATCATGAGGGAGAGGAGAGAGAAAGAAAGAGGGGAAGAAAAACCTAATCTCGCTCCCACCGGGTGGTTGAGAGGGGTCGGTTCCTCTAGGCTCTACCGACTAACTTTAGTTTCTAATATCGAAAGAGCCCATCATATATAGGGGCGGTCAAGGGCAACCGGGGTGAGGTATCTCCTTTGTACTTACCAAATTTTCTTTTGTTTCTTTCTTTCAGTTCGTGCATTTCGGTTTGCATTTGCATAGAGGAGGCTTGAGTTGTATAGATTTCTATAGAAAAAAGGAAGGAAGGGGAAGGGTGAGGGTAAGGGGCTCAGGCATTGACGTACTGTACATATAGATTGAAGAATATACTTAATAATCAAATGAGATATTAGACATGCAAGAGACAAGCCATCACATAACTGGTACCGAGAATAGAGGAGAGTAAGTAAGTAAAAGAGACGAGAGAAAAGAAGAAGAACAGCCTTGCAATCAATTCACCTGGGCCACCACCAACAGTTATATCTAAGGGGGTAAATGCAAGACGCTATAAATCTCGCAGGACCGCGACATAACCCCGTCCATCTAACGCAAGGGATGGGCGACGTCAGCTGGTTTTCGTGTTCGATGCTTCTGTTGTTTGCGTTCGGGAGTTTGGTTTTCTTGAGACGTGTGGGGTGCGTTAGCTGGGGATGAGAACCGGGGTTTGGGTGAGTTTGGGTTGGAGATCCCGAGGGAAGAGATAGGTCGGATTGAGGAGTTGGCTCGGGGAATTTGAGGAAGGGGTTGTGCGGATGTGCGTATGTGCGGGATGAAGCTTGTGTGCTGAGTACAGTATGCTTATTTGGCTGGCTTATTTCTATTCAAGGTAGATGGTTTGGTTGGTAGGTAGCTAGGTATTAACCTGTACTATATCGGGCTGATTGCTTGGTGGTTCGAGGTCTATGGTATGTAGAGATTGTGGGCCTCAGGCACCATGGATTGGCAGCTTTTACAGGTCTCTCCTATTTTGATTGTTCCCTTCGGGAGAAGTGGGTAAAGCTGCTACTGAAAGTCCACGTCGTACCCTACCGTCCACACTCTCCAGCTTCGCAGACTGGAACCCCGTACATCCATTCTGATCGCAGGGCCTGAGATATCCTCAGTCGACGCGAGGGGAGCGGGTCTAACAGGGCGTAGATGACGTTTCGACAGGGTTCCTGTTGCCCAGCATACATAGCATGTTAACAACGAACGGATCATGCATCCTTGCAATACATAGTGGGGAGAAGAAAGATAACTTACCTCTCCCAGCCCTTCGACTAACAGGAACCCACCCTCTTGCACCCTCTCTTTTACATACTTGGCGTACAGAAGGTCCTCTTCCACTTTGGCTACGACCCAGGGTGCTCCGCCTGTTCGCATGAATAGGTATATCACCCCAAGGGCCCAGGCGTCGATTGCCCTGGGGTTGAGTGCGTTGATGGTCTTATCGCGAGGCAAAGGTGGACGGTATACCTCTGGTGCGTAGTATGGGCCTTTGGTGGCGTGGGGTTGAGTTGTGGAGGAGGGCGATAGTCGCACTTTGATCTGTATGGTTCCTTCTCCGGCGAGATAAATGTCTTCTAGTTTGAGATCTAGGCCTGTTCCTGTGGTGGGCTCAAGTGAGTGGTCGTAATGATGGTGGAGGTACGCGACTCCTCGGAGCAGCTGCTTGAAGAAACAATCTGCTTCCTCGGGAAGGAGCTTGCTTGTGGACTGGATTAGGTCGCGTAGTGTGCCCCCTGTGCAATAGGGGGTTATTAGGTGGTGGTTGCCCGCATCGTCAATGATGGGGGGAAGGAATGGGAGGAGGATGTTGGGGTGGGGGCTGTTGATTGTGTTGGACTCTGGAAATAGAAAGTGTGAAGTGAGTTGAGACGAGGAGGGGATGACCTTGACGGCATAGATTCTGGGCTTGCTGTTGGCAGGGGCGCGGGGACGCAGTCGATAGAGATGGGTGCTGCTGTTGACGCTGTGGTGGAGGGTGGTGAGGTAGATGCCGTATCTGGAGATGGCGGAGTTTTGGGGGTGGTGAGGATTGTTTCTTTTGTTGTCGAAGCTGAGAAATTGGAGCTTGGAGGTGGGGAGTGTGTGTTGGTGCTTGCTGTGAGGTGGTCGTGGTGTATATGATGGTGTGTAGGATGGTGTATACGGTGGTGGTGGCTCACTGGGGAGAGGCTGGAATTGGTATCGATAGGGTATTGATAAGGTCATTGTGTCTGATGGTAGCTCGATCATTACGCTGTTGTCTCAGAGATGAGTGAGGCGAAAGGTACAGTCAGTATCCTTGAGAAGAACAATCTTGTGGAATTTTCAGGCAAGGAGGCGCCACATTCAATGCCATCTTGGGATTGTCCTTATATCTCCAGAATCCAACCCCTTGATTGTCATTCGCTTCAAACAATTGACGCAACAATAAGTCGGTGACAGCGTCAGAGCTGGGGCTAAGCATTGCTGGTGCCTGGATTGCACGTGGAATCCTCCTGATCGACTGGACCAGCTTTCCTCTGACACACTCGAATGGAGATCCATCTCCGCCTGCCCAAGGCTGTGGTTGTTTGTACGAGGGATTTTCCCCGTCCAGTTCTGAGAATTCCGCCGGGCATTTCTTTCCCGCTGCGGCATTTATCCTCACCCTCTCGTCATCGAGCTATCTCAACTCATTTATGACTTATCGGAGAAATAAAGCCACAGAGTTGTGTTTCTTAATCTTCTGAGGGTTAGTGTCTGCGAAGAAGCTGCCAGGTGAATGGCTAGTCGTGGGTCTGAAAGCAATTGACTGGATGACCAATCTGGAATTGAAGGTGAAGCCAGAACAGAACGCACGTTGATTTCTCGAAAAAGTGTCAATGCTCCAGATTGATGTTATAGAGTAAAATCAATCTAGGGCCTCCGAAAAGCCTCAGTGTTTCGCCCTCTACGTTTTGCACCAAAACCAACCGAGCCTTTCAACTTCGGCACAACAAATAGTCCATGGTTGTCGTCTTGGTGAGAGACGCCTCATTAGGTCTGGCAATGACCAAGTCTGTCTATAAAAACTGCATTGCTCGAGTCTCTCGCGCTTCTATTACGGACTGAGGTAATATACTGGAAAGTTGCGAAGATGAACGATCATACTAGTGCCCGGGTGTCAGACCGACTGTAGCCTTTCCAAAACCTATGCCAAGGTGATATCTCGACGACTAATCGTATGCGTCTAGTGCGTCTCAGAGTCGACGCAGAGGCACCTTTTTCGGAGCTTGAAGAACGATTGCTCACTTCTGTCAGGAGTCCCTTTCGAACTCAACACTACCATGTCGTTCAACGGCCAGAGATGTGTGCGACAGCTTCAGGATCTAGAGCGTGACTTACAAAAGCCCTCAAGCATTATATTGGCGGTATGAGCCCTGCGAATTGAAATGCGAATCATGATCGTGGGACCTGTTCTGGCAAGAGCCTCTGGGCGTTTGCCCCTGCCTTTACAGATTGAGATTGCGAGGTAATCCTCGAAGAAAACCTCAGCTGCTCAACCCATAACTTTCTTTATCACAGCATATCTATCTCTTCATGTCTTTTTTACGATACTATTGTCCCTATTGTTCCAAGCGTATGAAAACCTGGCAATCTTGCAAGCCAACTCATAGCTCCTTATCCTATTGGTGCAACACTCGCAGTCTTTCTCGCAGACTCCATTTCTGAAGTGCTAGGCTTCGATCTCTCCATTCATATCCCCATCTTGGTGGTGCTACAGCGGGCAGACGCGACGCTGTTAACTTCGCCCAGGCGAGAGGAGTATTGACATCTTAGCAGAAAGCAACAAGGTTAGCTCTATACCTCATCATGCTCTCCCTCGACCCCTGACACCACACTTGACGAAACCTTATTGACCGAAATAAGGGCAAAGAGAATAAAGACCTGCAGTATCCACCATGAGCGACGTCCCTGAAAGCACGGCAGTTATGGAGCCCGAAGAAGTAGAGTCTGATCAGCATCCTGCTTCCCTCGACACCCACTCCTACGAGTCCTCCGAGCCTCCAGAAAGTGTGGTATTAGTGCCACTCAGACAACCCGAATTCGGTACTCACCCAGCTTCTCCCGACACCCATCATGAGTCCTCTGGGTCCCCCGAATTCCCAGAAGAAGTGGCATTGGCACCACTCAGAGAAGCAGAATCTGCTACTCACCCAGCTTCTGCTGATACCCAATCCCACGAGTCCTCCGAGTTTCTAAAAGGCGTGGCATTGGCACCACCCGAAGAACCAGAATCCGATCGTCACCCACTCTCTTCTGATGCTTACTCTCACGAATTCTCTCGTCCTCTAGGAGGATTGGCGTCGGAGCAACTCAGAGAGCCAGAATCTGATAATCACCCAGTTTCTTCTGATATTTACTTGCACGAGTCCTCTGAGCCTCCAGGAGGCGTGGCATTGACACCACTTGAAGAACCTGAATCTGATGGTTACCAAGCTTTTACCGGAACTCACCCCAACGAGTCCTCCAAACAGGCAGGAAGCTTGACGCTAGTGTCACCCAGAGAAGAACCCGATTATCACCTAGCTTCTTTCGACACGCACTCCCAGGAGTCCCCCAAACTAGGGCGGTCACCCTCACCAGCCAAGTATGAACCAGAGCTGACCTTCAAGTTGCCCCCAAATCAGCACATCCCAGAGAGAGAATGAGAATAACTCCTCTTCCCAACAGCTTCCGCAAATCTCTGCATCTCTCTTTTCAAATTCTGGGTGGAGTAAGAAAAACTAACATCCGGGTTATAGTCCCTACGCTACGGCGCCCGTCACCCTTAGACTAGGCGATACCTTCTATACAATCCCAGAATATTTCCTTCGTCCCTACAGTCACCTCCGGTACGATCCCCATGGTAAGACAGGAACCTACGAGGACCCTCATACCGGATGTCGCATATCATACCATGCCTGGTTGAAGGCCCATCCTTTTGGCGCGCGCACAATCGTCCATTATCTCTACACCGGCGAATACCTGGCGATCGACTGTCCTCCGCTTGAGGGCGGCGCCACTACAGCCGCAGAACAGAGCCGGATTTACCTGGAAGATGAGTTCCTGCGTGCCGCTTTCACGTACACCGACGCCGCGCGGTTCGAGATATCTGGATTGATGAAAATAGCGGGAACCCAGCTGGAGGAAGTTGGAAGGAGGGTTTCACTGCTGCTGGTCTTGAACATTGCGCGAGCGACGTATTTAATGGATTCGCTCGAGAAGGACGATGGCTGGTATAAGGGCTACCTGAAGAGGAGGTTGATGGTCGAGTTTGCGAAAAATAGAAGGAGTTTCAGGGAAGTGTTCTGGAAGTACGGGGTTGGGTTGAATGCGAGGCTTGATAAGTTTCTGATGGATGAGGTGTTGCGTCTTTATGAGCTTGCTGATGCCAAGGCGAATGCCAATGAGCCGGCTGAAGAGAGTTCAGGTGCGAGGGAGACCATGGGGTGCGATGGTGAAGGTGAGGCTGTGGTTTGATGCTTCGCAAGAAAAAGAACTACGTGAGGAGTAGAAGGTAGGCCAGTCTGTCACGTTGTTCTTCGGGGGAAAGCGTAGTCGGATAGGAAGTGTGCTGGGGACCGAAAGGTTGCTGGACAGCATACCGGAGGTCATTGATTTCTTGTTTTTTTAGGTAGTTATAGATGCGCTCAAGTATATAAATTCACTCGTTTTAGCTTTTTATCCTCGAGGGCACGTTCACTAGCTTACACTTTATGGCTTTACAATGGCCACAGGCTGTCCGATCTTGGGATGAGGACTATGTCCTTAAAACACGGTGAAGAGCTTAGGATGTAACATGCTTTACTCGAAAAAGTCTGAACCGATGCCCGGCAATCGATACTCATAGATGTGTAAGGCAATACATTGTGTTCTCCCTCACCGGGAAAAGTCGCCTGCTTTCCTGCTGCTTTTGCTCTCCGGCTGTGCAGACTCACCACAAAGGCCGCTAAAGCTTAGTCTTGGGAGCGCTGACTTCCTCTGCCGCCCACTTCTTCAAGATAGCTCTCTGGATTTTCCCACTTCCAAGTTGCGAGATGTCGTCGACGATCTTCACACCCCCAGCAAGTTGCTTATGCTTCGCAACGCGGGTCTTCATGTACCCTGAATCTCCTCGGCAGTCAATCGCCAACCATCCTTCAACCGCACATACGCTCGGGGCCGATCATCCCCTTCCCCAACCGAGATACCAACCACCCCGGCATCAGCTATAGCCTCAATCTCCAGTAACACAGCCTCCAATTCAGCAGGCAACACCTGCAACGCATTGACCTTGATAAGCTCCTTCTTTCACCTCACCAGTCACCATTCAAATTTATACCGGCCTGCCACTGCATCCGGCTCGACACAGCCAGTCCCTTCTTCCTGGCAATCCCCACCGCTGCAATGACCCGAGGCTAGACCTCCACGTTTTATACGAGACAGCAAGCGCCAATGGCATAGGCAGAGTGCACGGCCAAGTTCTGGAATGGCCGAGGGTAGATCTCTGCCATGCCATTGCTTCACGCAATAGCCAATCTCCTTCGGCCCTGGGTTGCCGCCACCGAAGTGGAGAGATGCGGAGAGAGTCTGGGGGAATTCTGGGGTAGTTTACGCTCGGACAGTGTGGGTCGAGGTCCCTTTAAGACATCGCTGCCAGCTGGAAAATTTTCAAGAAGACTCCACCCATACAAACTTTTTTGCTAGCTCGTCACTATGTCTACCCCAAACGCAGGCGGCAGGGAAGAAGACCCCAACGGCCTGGCCCTTGAGAAAGAATCGGGCATCGACCATGTCGAAGTTGCGCAAGAGGTTGAAGAAATACTTGGACTCAGGTCTGTCGGGGTAGACCAGGAAGGGATTATATAGGACCAACTCTGTAAGCAGACCAGAAGCAAGTTTAGTCTCATGTGCTTAACCTTGCCGGACTACGCATACTCGTATTTTCTGCCCATCATCCTACGTGACGGGAAGGGCTTTCAGTACCACGGCGTCCCGGCTCCTGAGCGGCCTGCCGTACGTCCTGGCTGCTATTCTGGCGTTGGGCTCGGGCTGGCTGGGCGACCGCTACCACCTTCGCGGGCCCATTATCGCCGTGCATCAACTGATCACAGCTAGTGGCATGCTCATCGCGGTATATTTCAAGTCGAACGCTGCGCGATACTGTGGTGCATTGCTGGGTATGTTTACCTTAAAAGATCCACACTCAAGCGGTGTTGCTTGCTAATTTGAAATACGCAGAGTAAAGGTATCGGTTTCCTGCAATTTTGCGTCCCCGGGATCCTAACCTTCCCAGCGAACAATATCACCACGCACTCCAGACAAGGGGTTGCGTCGACCGTGTGCCTCATCGGCGGGGGTATTGGTGGCGTGGTGGTCAGCTGTGCATTCCTAGCAAGCGACTATGAGCAGTCGTGCAAGTGTCGAGCCTCGGTATAAAGGGATAATTGGTAGAGATCTATATCCGGTATTTAATAAGTATTGAAATCAATTATCCGGCTGTACAGTACCACAGTTAACTATAAGTTAATTTCCCTGCCCCGTTTGACCTCTATTATTCAGAGCTACCTTATCCGCCACAAGAAGATCTGTCACCGTATAAGTAGTATAGTACTCACTATACCGCAATACCCTACTTTCTTGGGCTTATTCTTTTCCTCTCCGCTTATAGTACCTAGCATCTCTCTGAGTACTATATCTCACCCCTTTATATATACAGGACTCTCGGCTCCTTAGTACTCTTACCCTGCCCTGAAAATAATTCTAACCTCTTGGAGATCTTCTGGTTGTCCAGGATAATCCCATCCAGACTCACAAGTATCATAATATTCGATGCCCATATCTCGTCCGAGTCCGCTCTTCCTCGTCGTAGCAGAGCCGCAGATACAGGCCTTCGTCTCGCGCACTAGAGTGCGTGGCTTGGTAGTGAATAGCTATCCTCAGGCAGTAAATACTAGATAGATCACAGTTAATATACTGTCCTATTATATTCACTGAGCTGACTGCCAGTGGGCTCTGGTTTCGTTTCTTAACTAGATTTAGTTATAATTTGCCCGGGACTGCTGTTAACCCTCTTTAAATCTATTTAATCCTCCTGATCCCTTCCCATTTTTCGGTCTCTTCCTTTCCATGCCAGTCTAGTCTTCCATAATCGTCTCTAGACTTACGCGGTCATCCCCAGCCTTCTACATTCCTCTCCATTTCTCTCCAGTCTTCTACACTCTTCTCCAGTCCAGTCTAATTCCGTCTGGTTATCTGTTATCTACTACCTACTACTCCTGAAGAACCCCAGCACCTTTTTTTAGATTTATTCT
This sequence comes from Aspergillus homomorphus CBS 101889, assembly GCF_003184865.1. Lineage (NCBI taxonomy): Eukaryota > Fungi > Ascomycota > Eurotiomycetes > Eurotiales > Aspergillaceae > Aspergillus > Aspergillus homomorphus. The sequence continues at coordinate 588,609 of NW_020291903.1, forward strand.
TTAAGTAAATTCTCTCCAATCTCCTCCGCTTTATCGACTGTTAGAATAGAAGGTGGCTATCTATCTACCGAGTTTAGTTAAGGCGGTCTGTCGCGTGCTATTGCTTCTGGTCTGTTTACAGAGTTGGTCCTATATAAGCCCTTTCTGGTCTACCCCGACAGACCTGAGTCCAAGTATTTCTTCAAGATCATCAAAGTATCTACTGCAAAAAACGACCAGGGCCAGCGCTCTAATCTTGTGTGCTTTATGTTTTCGGTTACTGTGCCCTCGGTGCACTGGTGACTAATAATGTTCAGTAGACTGTCTATATATTTCCCGTACACGAGTTCTGGATTGCTGAAGCTAGTATTATCTTGAACTAGGTATGCCCTCTCCTCTTTGCCTTCTTTCTTCACCAATTTACTGTTTTTTATTTACTAGAATAATTCCCTACAGTATCCAGATCAAGTCTCGTACTACTCGTATCCTTGAGACTTTACTAATCATAAGCCGTGGTATCTTTACTACCGACCCCTGCCACACCTCTGATAAATAGATCTTCCGCGATAGTATTCACCTCCCTGATTACTGGGCGGGCTGCTGTACCGAATATCACCTAGTAGGTGATGAGACTGAGTACACCTCGGTGGATACGACACTCTTACAAATTTCAACCTCTTGATACCGACCAGATCAATTTCGCCGTATTTACCCAGCTGGAGGATTGATTCGTATCACCTACGTATCACCCTCTTGCCTGGTTCTTTCCTTCTCCTGTTCACCAGTCCCTCCTTCTTCCATGGGCAGTCTTTCTAAAAGCCTGACATACACCGTCAGTATACCTTTTCTTGATCTGCTGGTTGTTGGCTGTGCTTCCATCGCTAATTCAAATAGACTGGCGTATGGGACCACTGTCGCTCTGTCGCTTACGAGCGTCCTCATGATTGGACTCTCCTCGATGTCTACTTCTGGACACAAAATAAGGCGATCAAGGCTGGAAGGGCCGTCGTTGGGGCAACGCCAGGATGGCTGTACGCGATCTAGCGTCACGACGCAGCGAGGTGGAGATCGATGGGGCAGATCTCTCGCTTAGTACCCTCGGTTGAAGCTGTGCAGTCTATAGCAGGTTGAGTCTTGTCTATTTTTACAAGGCTTGACACCTCTCTCTGTATCAAGGTAATGGGAGTAGGAGTGCCATTACCACTGGATGGCTGATCCACGTACTGGCCCAGTGTCAAGCAACGTAGTATGGAACGATGAAAACTGCAGTGAGTGGTATTGATGGGACGCTCAGACATCATCACTGTCTCGCATTTTCTTTGGTATTTAGATAATTTAGCAAAGTATATACAGTAAAGCAGTGTATCACTTCATATGAGGGGAGATCTAGGGGATTACGCTAAAGGTTGGACTTTAAGAGTGGTAGTCTACACCAAGGACTTAGAATCCAAGACAGAAGATGATAGATCATATTTATCAGGATCTTCTGCGGGATCGGAATGAGTACTCCTTACAGTGTATAAGCAGGTGCCACAGTGATACTGAGAGCTTTATAGCGGGGGTGCTGACCTCGCCACTCATAGCGGAAAATATGTCGGTTGATGTCATGCGGATCTAAAAAATTCATCCAGATGGCCTCGAATGGACAATCGTCCAACGTCCCGTCACTTTACGTCCACAAAAAACGTAGAACCTTTTAGTACACTGGGTCAAACAACTTCCTGTGAGGGGCGTAGAGAACGGTGGGGTCTTGCAGGATACGACTGTCGCGAACCATTCCACTCTGTTCGACATCAGCTGTGAAATGATCGGAACGTTCTTTGATATGTAGGTGCTTCAATGCCAGTAGACTGTATTCATGCAATTTGTTAAGCATGTCCAGTCAGTCATTGATATAGCTTTCCTTGTCAGGATCACTGTTATCTTTATTAATCGGATCGGCCGCACCAGACAGCCGAGCAACCCGGTGCAGGATAAACTGCATGTGCAGGAGATCCCAGCTGAGAAGAGATAGTTTCTCTGGGTTGGAGGTTTCAAGCGTGAGCACGTCCCCGGTCCAAATCTGGACAATTTGATCGAATACAGGGTTCTTTGTTAGGCAGCTTCTCGATGCTGATTTTGATACATAGTATGATCCTCCGTGAGTTTGCTTGGCGTAGGAAATTCTATTAATGGTGTCTTGGGCTTGAGTCCGGGATCATGAACCCTGAGAAATTGAATGTTTATGATCTCGCTATCTAGGACAAGAGTATTGTTTAGGCGTACGCCCAACGGTGGCCACGAGTCAGCGTGGCCTGTCAAGGGCTTCCACACGGAATCCACAACTGGCCAGGAGTCACGCGCTGCTCTGTCGTCGGGCTTCGCATCGCCTCTCGTCCAGCGGTTCGGTGCTGGTTCTTTTGCCACCATGGCCTTATATTTCTGGTACCGTTCTTCGACAATGCGTTCGTCGACTTTGCGAAGCCTTGCTGGCCCGGGTCCGTTCCTCAGCTGGAATTCAGCTAACTTGCAAGAACCGACTGGAAATTACCGAGCACTGGGACTGGAGGTTGCCAGGCGGCGCCTGTTGGAATTGCATTCTAATAGCTGGCGAAAGCGGCTGCCAGGTACGAATATTTCAGCTGGGATTTGTGCTGTGATGTCCTCGGACCAGAATATAGAGGCTTAGTGCTTGATTGAGCTTGCTAGGCAGAGTGTCTGCTATTCCTGTCCTGCGTGTGCTGATTTCTATACTGTTATGTAGGTGTCGTGCTGAATATACTCAATCTGTAGGGTTTGTAAGTGAAATGCTTTCTTAGGATTGCGGCTTGTAGACGGAGAAATGGAGAAGAGGTGTATGTTCTGGCAGAGGAGTGGTCATGAGGGCGTGGTGAATAGAGCAGTGGGCGACAGGCTGAAGGACATCAGTATCGGAACCTTATATCCATCTGCACCGAGACTCAACTCCACTTACATCAAGCTTCGGCAAGGATCTGCAGGGTGCTGGAAGCGTGCTATTCTTTTGATTTCAGTGCATACACCTTTAATAAATCACCACCGTCCTTGAGGGGTCCAATAGCTTCGCCCACGCCAGTCCTCTCAGTCGCTCAGCGTAAGCAGATGCCCCTTCCTTTTAATTCGCCCCTCAAGCATTGTTTTTTGAGCCTAGTCGAGCAATCGAGCAAGGTACCCAGCATCGCCTCCCTACCACGCATAGCTCGAGCTATTATTAGACTTAACAAGCGAGACACATGGAGGACCTCTCGGGAAAAATAGCTGTATGCCTGTGCCCGAAACCATCGCCGCACTTGCCGGAAAAAAAGATATGCTTTCATCTCTGGATCTGCTTCAGCCACAACATCAATATCACTCATGTCGATATAGCCAGGTTACTCCTCGATCAAAGTGACGCTTTCCGCCAGGATCAATGCCCAGACGTTCGACTTCGCCCGCAGATGGAACTGGCTCTCGAACTTGAGTTCATCGGAGACAAAAGCACGCAAGTTGGTAGACCATTGGACACGCTTGAATGGAGGATGTCGCTCGCAAACGCCATGGCTCTGCCTCCTGAACGTTGGAATTGACCTCAGATAGAACAGGTATCTTATGGTATTTCCTGCGTACGAGCAAGCGCAGAGGTCGTTTATCTCTGTCGTTTCTCGGGACCGTGACTTTGAGACACTTTTGGTTTGGGTGGCGTGCCTCATTCAGGAAGCTCGCTTTCTCTGGTGTAGATTCGGATAGTTGCCGGATCGAAGTCAGACTGCGGTTAATATTTTGCTTAATGATTGGTATGCATTCAGCATCACATCAACTTCTTTTCCTGTGTCGTTGGCACGTGGATGGCGAACCGGTTCACATGGGATCTTGTCTCTCTCGAGTTGCTCATCGCTCCGGATCCGCAGGTCGCGGAGCCCATCCGGGAGCTTGTCGATGATACGTACTCGAGATTCTCCATTTACGGTCGAGATGAGGGATAGGTGGCAGTACAGTTGAGTTGATGTTTCTGACTTCAAGTGCTGTACTTGCACCCTGGATGCGGGTGTATGTCCTTCATCCATTTGTTTAGCTCGTCATAGGGTGGAATGGCGAACATGGTCCCTATGCCATATTTAAGGACTGTGTAAGCTGTATCAAAGATACTAATTATATAGAACAGAGAATTTTCAGGATATAGTATCAATCTTATGAGGACACAGATGTAGACTGAAGGATGGAAGAAGATGAGAATGGGGAAGAAGCAGGATGAGGAGAAGGAGGCCCTCTTCTATTGACGGTTGAGGCCTATTCACTGTCGTGCTTGATGGTGATTACCATGGTCTCATTGAATGAGAACGACCATAACAGAGTGAAATAAGCTCTCGCGATACAGTTGTAATGCAAAGAAAGGCTTTGAAGTAATAAGAAATGAGACCAATTCACCCACAACGGCTTCCGAGCTACACTAGAATTTGTGCTGAGCCGTACTGTAGAACTTGTAAGAAGATATGCACAAATTAACCTGAATGCCCCCATGGACACAAAGGATTTAGCGCCAGTATCTCTAGATTGTCCATCCTGTTTCGAACGATTTCCACTCAGGAAAATTCCGGTGAAGTCTATAGCTTTTTAATTCATGTCTCAAATTCTATATTTACATTAGCATCAACTGCCGTGGCCGAAAGGTCCCCAGCAAGATCGGTAAAGAGGTATCATGACCAAGAGTTCTTGGACACGAGCGCAGCCCCAACGTGGCAGATCGTTGTGATCAGTGCCAACCCTGATTCTGACATAGTCCAGGGATCCTGAACAATCTGTCCTGCCTCGTTCTCCGGCCGGGACTCTCAAAAGTGGATAGACCGGCTATCCCCGCGCGATGGACAAACCATCACCGCTCAATTCAACATCACGAACGGGATCTCTCTCAACCGGACTTCCGAGCCTTCATCTCGGCAATGAACTTGGCCGTCTTCGACGTAGGGATCACATAGATCTTGACCAGCTCATCCACGACCTCCACCTTGCCACTACCCAGAATCTGCAACAGGGGCAACTTCTTGCCGGCCTTGATCAGACCGCCCGTGACAGTCTCCATGAAGCACTCCACCGTGTTCGTCGTGTACTCATGCTTGGAATCCCACGGCAGCGGGAAGATGTAATCCAGATGATCCTCGATGCAATGCATCTCAGAGAACGCCTTGATAAAGTCCGTCTGCGCGTCCATGTGATAAAGCAGCACGCACGGGAACTCGAGGGTACTTTCGGGCGACAGCGGGTCAGGTGAGAGCTTGATGCACGCATCCTCCATCTCCGGCGGCGAATCGGTCTTGCGCGTACGGATCCTTCTCGCTTGCAGCGCGACGCTCAGCAACTGCGCCTCCTTCTGCCGGCGCTCCTCCTCGGCCTTCCGCTTGGCCGCGACACGCTCCACCGTGGCTTTGCGCTCCGCGATCTTGCCCGCAACCGTCTGCAGGGACTTATTCTCCGGATCGATCGCCAATCCGCGCGCGGCGGCGTCCTCCGCTTCGGGGATCTTATCAAGAGCGAGCAACGCCGACGCAGATCGATAGAAGGCTTTGACGTTCTTGGGGTTGAGTTTCAAGGCGGCGGCGCAGTCGAGAGTCGTAGAGCGGTAGTTCTCTGTGTCCCAGATACAAAACCAATTAGCAACCGTTCTCATCAACCCCACTCCCTCCCTCGCAATCAAGGAACAAGATAAAGGGCCATACTCACGCAGCTCCAGGTTACACAGCGCACGATTGATATAACATGCCGCCTCGACCTCCTTCAGCAACTTCTTCTCCGCCTCCTCATCCTCAGGCTTCTCCCACTTATCCTCCTTAGCCTGCAGCACCGCAATGGCCTTGGTATAGTGCTCCTTGGCATCGATCCACCGCTTCTCCTTCGCCGTCTCATTGCCCTCACTCCGGAAACTCTGCGCCACCTCACCGCGGGTACCTTCATTCTGCAGCGCGCGTATCGCATCCAGCATGACGTTCTCGCCATCTACCGTAAAGAAAGTAATCCCGTTAGCTCAGCATCGCAACTATTTGCTCCCAGCCTCAAATCCAATTCGACCGCCAATCTTGCACCCCACTCTAAACCAGCCAGAAGAAAGGAAGTAGAAAACACATACTCTCATCCAACGCCTTATCCAGATCCGTCATGAACAACGGCGTCCGGTTCAGGATATCCGCCAACTCGTCCGTCGTGTGCGTCTGCACCGCCTGCATCGTCGGCGGCATCCGCGGCGCCATCGGATCGTCGCTCTCCACATCCTTCAGGCGTTCGTGCTTGATGGGTAGGATTTCTTCCTCTGTTGTTGCGGCGGCGGCTGCGGCCGTCGCGGCGCCATCGTTCAGGTTGAGTGACTCGTCGAAGTCGTCGGGAAGTTCTTCAATTTGACCCATTTTTTCGAGGATTGGATCTTGTGGCGAGGGTGTAGGAGCCGAGTGGAAAGGGTCGTGGTGTGAGGGACGTGGAAGGGGGGAATAAGAAAGTGATGCGATGCGATTGCGATTGCGATTGCGCTGAGGAAATTTGATCCGCGGGGATGAGGGGTGGGTGGAGACAAACGGTGCAAACTTGAGGGGAGGGAGGGTCGGCTGGATGATTCGGTGGGACGGAGCTATCTCCGCCATTCCTCTTTCTTGCTTGTGTAGGAGGAGACTTCGAAATAATTAATGCTTGGTTTGTATAGCGGGATCTTGATCTATTGCTCTTCCTACTGGAGCCTTCCTGCAGAAATCAGTATAGGGAAGTGGTCATTGGCTCTGAACAAACGATATTTCCGTTGTAACCATACCAGTTGCGAGGAGTCAGCTTCTACATGAACTACACTTACCACAACTTTCCAGTCTACAATGCTAGGGACATTCAACCCACCATCATCGCCCATGGGGAAGTTCGCGGGCGATGAGGTGCATACTCCGATTTAGTCGTTAGTCTCGAGCGACTTTCCCTCTTTTCGCCGCAGCAGAATTGTCCTCCTCCGCAATGCCGCAAGACCGCAACCAGATCCGTGCTGTTTCCATCAACGTCCAGTGGCATTTCGAACTTTTCCGAACAAGGACAGCTGGACGGTTTCCAACACTGCACGAATATGCTGTGCAGAGAGATAATCCCCCACCACCTTGCTTCGCGGCAGATTCAGGGAAACATAGAGACAGCGTGCACGACAAATGGAATAACGGGAGGAGAGACTGCGAGATGGCCTCGGAGAAACCATGGCGGGAATGGAAGAAATTAAGTATTGCTGAGGAGTGAGGAGAGAGATTTGAATATGTTGCCCGTTTGAATTACTGAAGGAGCGACAAGACTGCGGTGATCCTGGAGCTAAAAAAACGTGGTCTAGACGTTATTCCGCAAATTGAGCAGGAGACGTCTAGATCTTCGAAGTGGTCTCGGCCATGATCATGAATCTGTGTTAATGGTCGTAGTAGATATTGTGTTGACCAACTCAGCATGCAGCCATGCGTCAACAGCATCAGCCGCCCAAAAATGTGGTTTTGCTACAGAGCCTGAGCAATGTCGGTTATCTGCTTGAAAAATCGTCGATGCTCGGCATATCGTAACCCGAGGTCCATTTCCGACGGCTACTGAAGGCTGAAATTGATCAGAAACATCTTGCCAACCGGCACAAAGTCAGTACCCAACTTGTATGAAAGTAGCCTATACAAAGCCAAGAAGGTATCATATGCCATGCTCTGAACGAACCCAATAACATGAGGACTTCGGAATTTGCGTTCTTCGAATGTGATCCCTTTTCTTGCCACGGCTATTGACCACCGGAAAACCCCGTCTCAAACCCCGGTGACATATGAACCTGGGGAAATGCCCATTGACGGGGGTCCCATCAAGCTGACCAAGATTGAGCCCAATCGGATGAACCACTCAGATGCAAGAAACAGTCGTTTCCATCGCGATAACTGGCCATAGGACTTATGAGAACGCGGGTCGCAAGCCAGAAAATTGAACCTCGGCATTTGCCGTTGAGGGAATCGGACCGCGGATCCAGTGATCCACAGTCAATTAGTCGCCATCGGTCCGGTCTTCATGTGCCAGCAGGAAGACAAAAGCAGATGCTACTCATCCGAATTTCTCTTCTTCTCCTGTTTAGTACTTCTTCATCTCGTGTGTGTACACAAACCATTGTCGCGCTCACCAATTGACCAATATTCTTGCAAAAAAATCTTGCAGCGCGCTCGGAAACAAAACCCGTTCAGTTATCAGCATAGACTCCTTTCTTTACCCCAGACAGACTTATCGGCCGAGATGAGCAGCACCCCGGGGGATTATGACGCGGTCCGCAAAGACATCGCCGCTCAACTGAAAAAGCCCGATTATGACGACGGAAGTGCCGGTCCTGTTTTTGTTCGTTTAGCATGGTCAGTCCTGCCCACCATTCAAGTCATCCTGTCTCCAAAGTATCGACTAATCCCATTCTAGGCATTCCGCAGGTACATACGACGCCGAGTCCGACACGGGCGGCAGTAACGGGGCAGGCATGCGCTATGAAGCTGAAGGCGGGGACCCAGCCAACGCGGGCCTGCAATTCGGCCGAGCGTTCCTCGAGCCTGTAAAGAAGAGCCACCCCTGGATCACATACTCTGATCTGTGGACCCTGGCTGGTGTCGTCGCCATCAAGGAGATGGGTGGCCCCGAAGTCCCATGGCAACCGGGCCGAACAGATCTCGTGGACGACTCCAAAGTGCCACCACGCGGCCGCTTACCCGACGGTGCACTGGGAGCCGACCACCTCCGGTTCATCTTCTATCGGATGGGCTTCAACGACCAAGAAATTGTCGCGCTGGCGGGCGGGCATAATCTCGGCCGCTGCCATACCGACCGCAGCGGGTTCGAAGGGCCATGGGTCAACAACCCCACCCGATTCTCTAACCAGTTCTTCAAGCTGCTGCTGAAACTGGAATGGACGCCTAAGAAGTTGGGTAATGGTATGTCGCAGTTTGTCTTCGTGGATCCCGATGCGGAGGAAGGCGACGAGATGTTGATGATGCTGCCCACGGATATCGCGCTGAAGACGGACGAGAAGTTCCGCGAGTGGGTGGTGAAGTACGCGAAGGATAAGGATTTGTTTTTCGATCACTTTGCCAAGGCTTTCGCGAAGTTGATTGAGCTGGGGATTAAAAGAGATGAGAAGGGCTTGGTTGTCAACGCGGATAACGTCAAGGGTGGCTATATCTCAGCGCCGAAGAAGAGCGACACTCCCACTGGTCCGCCAAGGGAATCGAAGAAAGAAGCTGTCCGTGCGAGGTTATAGATGCTGCGGCCTGTTTGTACCGGTCGGGGTGCGTTGTTCTTTTGTTCACTGGTTTTAGACTAGACGATATAGTTAGAGTTAGCTTGCCATGCTTTATTCTTGAGTATAATAGATGAATCTGATTGATACCTTACCAACAGACAGACAATCTCAGTTGATCTGACCAAGTGATTCTAAGAAACTTTAGCAGAGGGAAATCTCAAAAGATGAGGGAGGGAAAGACGGACAGTTAAGGAGACTACAGGGAGGGTGAAATGCGGGGAAATCAACAAGGCTCGGCTGGGGCTGACTTCACCCTCCCCTTTATTGGTTGACTACTGTTGGTCGGCATTTGATGCTAAAATGAATTACTACTGTATAGCCTATTACTGTATCAAACAACATTGGTGCTTCGTCTTATCAGCCCGACATTTGGGCACTTGGCTTGAGAAACAGCATTTTGTCGCTTATTAAGCATTAAGTGACAGTAGTCATCATCTCTGCCAACTATCAGTTACTGAGAAAGAGTATGAACATGACCATCGCATACTAGGCTAATGTACAATTCCAGATCAGAAGAGAATCCAATCAATTACATGTCCAGATCAGGTCGAGAAAAAAGGCAGTCAATACATCAAGTTGGGTCAGAACAAAATATGTACGGCCCTAACCAAATGACTTCAGATCATAGTCACTTTTCGACAGATTCTTGCATCTCCAAATCCCCAGTTTCACCCAGACCACCGATATCATGCATGATAGCGTCAGTGTTCGGCTGGTCGGGTTCCTTACCTGCCACGGCAAATTCAGCATCAAGCTGATTCGGGGCTGACAACCAATTCACATCCAGATTGGAAGTGTTGAGGAGTCCCTCAAAGCCACTTTCCTCGGTCACATGGGCTCCTTCGATCACGCCTGTCATCGACTGATTCTCTAGGTCTTCAATTGTTGGAATATATGGAGCAGAAGCATTCATAGCCATGGAATCATCGAAGACAGAAAGCCCCCCCGACTAGTGTAGTCGTCATAGCCATAGCCATACTGCAGCTCCTCTGTGTCTTCAGGGCTGGCGGCTACGGTCATTGCTGTCACTGCCTGACTTTCAGAAGCATTAGTGGCCTTGGCCACGTCGCCAACAGCTTGCATGGCTGCTTGTAGAATCTCGGGGCTGGGTAGCAAGATACGCTCGAAGAAGAGCATCGGAATGGGTTTGTTCTCCCACCAGTCCGCAGGCACACGATCGTGGGGATAGACCCGAGCAATAGGTTCAACCATGATTTCAGGGCCCGCTCGGCTTTCGTAGACACGATTTTTCCCATTGTCACGCTCGCCGCGCTCAGCATCAAGCCAATAGACACGTACACGGCCGTCACTCAAATAGATACCTCCAATCCACTTGTAATATGCGCGGTGGTCGACACCATCTGTGTCGGTATACGAAACACAAATATCACGCGTGTGTTCACAAACGCAAGCCTTGAAATCGGGAGTCACCGCCAGACGCAGTGGAATGCTTCGAAAAAACTTCTCCACAGTCACAGCGTTTTCTTTCTCACAGTACAAACAGCTTTCCGTCCGTCGCTTGGCGAACCAACGGTTCACGAGATCCTGTACGGTAACGCCGTTGGTGTCTGTGCACGCATGGATTGGAACGGCGGCGCAATCGACCCAATTGTCCATATAGTCCTCTGTATTACGACAACTGCAAAACGTGCATATGTTTAGCGAGTGAAAGTTGAACTGGGCGAAGGCCTTCGTCAGTGCGAACCACGCGTCTCGTATGTCTTCGAGGGTCTCGCCAATACCTTTGTCGGGTTTCTGTAGTTCAGCTTGAAGTTGAGTTTTGAGTTGAATGGCTGTTTCGGGGTTGCAGGTGCCCCAATCGAAGTTCGCAGCTTGGATGTAGGTAAGCTCCGCTTCATCAAGAATCAACCTCCAAGTTTGGTCCTTCTGATCGATCTTGGTCGAGCCAGCCTTCAGCAACTTCGCAACCACAATGAGTGCATCTATGGCTCCCGAGTTCTCCGACCACATTGGACCTCGACCACGAGTCAAAGGACGCTCCATTTTGATAGGCTTGAGCTCATGATATGTCTCCGTTAATATGGCACGTCGAATCGCGTTGTTCAAAGCTGGAAATGCGTGTACCTCGGCGAGGTTTGCGGTTGTAGTAGGAGATGATGTAGCACCCTCAGCTGGGACGGTCCCGTTAGTGGAAGATTCGTAGGGCAAGCTTACAGTGTTGAGCTCTGGCTGCAATTGCTGGAGTTGCTGGGGTTGAGCGGCGACTGGGGTTGGTGTAGCTTGTGGTGTAGGATGTGGTGTGTTCGAAGGATACGAGTAAGAGGTGGAGTTGGTGACTGACGACTGTGATGTGTTGACAATGGCCATTTGCGCCCCTTGGAAGTCAGCTTGATTAGTGGGGTCACCAAGAAGGGCACCACCGCTGGAAGGTAGCAGCATCTGGTGAATACACAAATCGGACAGGAACGGCGATGCTGTAAGCGGTCTCTGGTAATTGGGACCGAGTTGCCATGTCACAATAGTTGGGTAGTATCGACTGACGGGGAAGCAAGGCCTTTTAATATTGATGGCCAGTAACCGCGGACCTGCATCTCTCGTCAAATCGAATAAGTCGTCCCAAGTCTGGGGTCGATGCCCCGAGGCGTAGTTATAGATGATCTTCCAGATGGCGAAGAGGAGCTCTGGGTTGTGAGCAGTGCCTATCTCCACGCCATGATCGAAACCCCAGCCATGGAATCGGAGCAAGAGCTGGAGATCTTGCCTGGTGGCTTTCCCCCACTTAGTGACGCGCCCCCGGACGGTGTTGCCTATCTTGAAGTTCTCGGGGGGATCTTCCAGAGTTTTCAAGTCCAGCGCCTCATATTGCGGAACAGGGTCAGGAAATTCAACCTCATCCCATTTCAGGTCTGGACGCGAAGCACATGGGACCCATTTGTCCTTTCGACTTTTTGATTTTCTGTGGGTGCTTGATGAATTCACTGCTGGCACCATTTTGCTTTGTATAGTTCTTGTATAGTTCAGGGTCGGTGGCGCTAAGCTTCGCTAAAGACGGACGCTAAACTTGATACGGGAAGGCGTGTGTGAGGTGGTGAGGAGAAGAACCAACCAAGAGGTGTTAACACTGGGGAGAATGGGAAGACAATAACAAACAGCCTAAAGCTCGCCGACATAAGCGCTGATAACAGTCTACAAGTAACACAATTAATTTTTCATACGCAGTGGGGAACGCGCAAGATCTTAACGGTGATCCATAGTGCAGAAGAAACGGCTGCGGTGAACCGGCTGATATGATAGGACAGTACTCTCAAGATCATATCTGTTTCCTAATCAACACTGTATGAGATGTGAATATGCATGTAATGTAGATACATCCAAGCTTCGCCTTCATAGTAGAAGAGTCATGACATATCGTTGCATAGCTATCATCGACGCGAAGCAGAGACATCTTAATATAAAGTGCTCGAATCAGATACACCTGAGCATAGGTACTTATTCCAAAGGCTGTTGATACCTGGGGTTGACTAAAGCGATGCAAGTGAGTAACAACTATCGGTTTCAAGCACTATTCGCATGCTACTAGAGACTAGTCAATAGATCAAAATAGGAAAAATTTCTGCATATCGGTCTCACTGAAGGAGATACCCCGTTTATGTGCAGTGGCCATGACCACGCCCCGATAAGCATTCTAGAAGGACGTAGTCAGCGAAAACTACAAGGGCTGAGACCCGAATACAAATTTTCTCGAAGGGTGTATGTTTGAGCATGAATCCAAGGTCACAAGGAGATTCAAGCCCACGATACTTTATACGAGCCCACGTCGCAATCAAGATAAAGTAAGCACACCCTTGCGCCCTCCAAGATGGCTATGTCACGTGCACGAGCCCCGACCCAGTGACAAGATAGCCCGAACCAGCCTAGCGTGGGCATAAGCGAGCCCTCAGAACCACCATTCCGGAAGCGGTTAGGCACCAGCTTACCCGATCCCACAACGGGCTTGCAAAGTCCAGAGGAAAGAGATTGAGAAGCACCGCCAACGCCCTCGACTTCACCCTCCTTCTCCCATCCCTTTCGCCTGTCGACAATACACCGCGGTCCCGCGCCAAATCGCCCATCATGTGTACGTGCAAACCTTTCAGGTCTTCCAGATCCCTCATGTCCGACTATTTTGTCCCTGGTCTTCCTGCCTCTGTTCTGTGTCCGGTTGGTGGTCGGGAAAGAAAATCATCTTCGGGAGGCGGCTATATTGGAAGATGGGAATTATCGCCTGCGACGGACTCAACGCATCAGATCGACATGGATTTTTTTCTTTTTATCCACCGACCGACCGACCGGGTATGGAAAACAGGGCTGGGAATACCGGGAGCATATTTGGCTTGAGAATCGGGGAAACATTTGATTAATGGGTTCGAACGGAAATGCTGATTGTTCTTGTGTCGACATATAGCGCTTGTGTCCGGCGAGAAGACCAACTTCCAGTACATTCTGCGTCTCCTCAACACCAACGTTGATGGAAAGCAGAAGATCATGTACGCCTTGACCCAGATCAAGGGTGTTGGTCGCCGTTACTCCAACTTGGTCTGCAAGAAGGCCGATGTTGACCTCAGCAAGCGGTACGTTATATCTCAGCATCCATCCCAATCATTCCCATCCCACGTGCAGATATCAACAAGAGCGAGTGCGAGAAAAAGAGGAGGAACAGCGACAACGTCGCAATCATGCAGCAACAATTTGAGGGAACCACATTTGAGAACGAACCGCGCATCACCTCTGCACAATTATTTTTATCATGATCAACCCGCCAAACAAGAAGACAGTCAGGTTAATTCTTTCTTCTCTCCTACAGCGCCGGTGAGCTCACCACCGAAGAGCTCGAGCGTGTCGTCACCATCCTCCAGAGCCCCGAGCAGTACAAGATCCCCGCCTGGTTCCTGAACAGACAGCGCGACATCACCGACGGCAAGAACTCCCAGGTCGTCTCCAACAACCTCGACAGCAAGATCCGTGAGGACCTCGAGCGCCTCAAGAAGATCCGCTCCCACCGCGGTCTCCGTCACTACTGGGGTCTCCGTGTCCGTGGTCAGCACACCAAGACCACCGGCCGCCGTGGTCGCACCGTCGGTGTCAGCAAGAAGAAGAACTAAGCATCTCTCCCCCTTACTATATCGCGGAGCTTTGTTTATACCTGTTCTTTTACTTCTTGCGCGGGGCTTGGGGCTACTTTGGATCATGGGATTAAAAGAGAGTCGGGGGGGCAACTGTGTCTGAGAGATGCTGGTGTGAATTTTTCTTTCAAGGAAACCATCTTAATGAACCTTTTACCCCCTTTTCGTCGGGGAAAAGAATCCGATCATGGGAGCGCTGGATGGTCCGCTACTCCCCGAGTTCTTTTCTCCCTGCGAAAAATGAAAAGAAATCATACCATCATGAAATGAAATTCAAAAAAACCAAATTCGTGTCTTCTGCCTATAGCTTCGTAAATCTTGCTTTTTGCCATACGGCGAGTCATTGCTGTATCGGGACCCCACCCTCCATCATTCTATCTGTCGGTATAAGCAATGATGCTTCCTCGACTCATCTGTATAACTAGAAGCGTAAGTGATGGGAGGAGTCAAGGTCAAAACTCTTGGGACTAATTCATATCCTCTTCCATATTGTCCTTATCTCTGGGTTCCTCAGCTAGTTCCTCACATAGCATAACTCATAATCTCTAGATCTCAGCAAAAAGATCTCCATTTCCACTGGTAAATTGAACAATAATGTTCACGAGTCTCCCCAATTCAGTAGTGTAGTGTCAGACATTCAAAATTGTCCAAACAAAGAGCAACGACACTCTTTTACCCCTTACGAATAATCCGACACAGCCTTTGGTTTCCCGAGAAGAGACACTACGAGCTCGTCTGATGGTAAATTAGAAAAAGTACCGAGTGGAATTGAGCTTCCCTTTCGAGCAGTCATCCTTTTGCCTGCAAGCTGCTTGCTCTTCATCTTACTATGGATGGGTCACTGTGCGGAGTTCGGAGAATTTTCTACGTGACCCAGTAATAATAATCCTGTCCTGGGGTGACATGTAAAATCCCCTTGAAAAATAATATTTGATCATTCCATCGATTCTAGCAAATGTAATCTCATATAAACGTAGCAAAGTACAGCTATCATGTGGTCATAGATCCCGTGTGCGACATGACATGAACCTCTGTGACAGGCAGACACACACCGCAAGCAAATCACAAGGGAGTAAAAGGAAAGCTGATACTACATCGCATGCAGTCAGATGCAAGTATTTAGCTTATATCAAACAGCAATAGCATCAAATCCGATCTAGAACCATTCACCGCCCAACCAGCGGTTAAAGAACTCCAGACTGGACTCGGGCTGGTCCATGGGGACCATGTGGCCACCGCCGTAGAGGCGCATGAAGGTGAAGTTGCCGTGGGACTTGATCTGGCCAATCTTCTTGCCCTTGTGCTCGTTGTCGACGATCTTGAGGTCCTCCAAGGGGAGCGAGGCGTACTCCTCCTGGCCGGGCCACTCGAGAGCCTCGGTCCAGGCCTTGTTACCGAGCCAGTTGCAGATGAAGTCAGCATCACCAGCATAGATCAGGACGGGAATCTGCTCAAGCAGACCCGGAACGAGACGGTGGTAGGGCTTCATCCAGTCACCGTGGAAGAGGAAGTTGCGGTTGATGTCGAAGTTGCAGGAGTCATAGCCCTGGACCTCAGCACCAACAGCCTCGATGACTTCGGGCTTGTTCAAGTAGTCGCTGACATAACCCAGGCCCTTGTAGCAGAGGTTGGAGTCGTCCTCGCACTTGCCACGGACATCGTAGACATTTTGTCCAGTACGCTGGTAAGGAGCCAGGAGAGCGTTGTTACAGTAGATGGAAGCAGGAACACAGACCCAGGCGCTCTCGGAGCTGTAGCAGGACTCAATCATAGACAAGCAGCGAGGCAAAGCGTTGTCCATGGACTGGCAAGAGGCCTCATCCAAGACAGCAGGGTAACCACCGTCACCACAAGCCATGGGACGGTAGTACTCATACTGAGTCAAGCCATCGGTGAGACCGTTGCCAATCAGCACAGACTTGAGGTTGATGTTGCGCTTCTTGTGGGACAGGATCTCGGACGCGAAGACAGGAATGTAGTGGCCAGCGTAGGACTCTCCGGCAATGTGGAAGTCCTGCTTAGCATATTCGGGGAACTGCTTGAAGAAGAGAGAAAGCAGAGCATAGACGTCCTTGCCAGCAGCAACAGTGTCACTAACGGCAGAACCACTGTAGGAGTAACCGACGTTGACGGGCTGGTCAAGGAAGATGACGGAGGCATTGGAGTTCCACGAGAAGTCATTGTAGATGGGCTTAATGTTCTCATTGATGCTGCTAGGCCCAAGTTCCATGAACAAACCGGTCAACGACGAGCAACCGGGACCTCCGTTCAGCCACAAGACGACGGGGTCGTTTGCGGGGTCGTTGCGAGACTCGAAGAACCCTTCGTAAAGTCAGTTACTGAAAAACAGGTCTCAAAAAGGTTGTGTACTTACAGTAGAACAGGTGCTTGTCGTTCTCGTTATCATCAAGATAACCGGTGTATTGCTTGACGTTGGGATCAATGTTTAGAGAGGCAGGGTCGGTCTTCTTGACCCTGAGATCGTAGGCATCCAGACGACCATCAATCTCCCGCTCCTTCTCACCATTGGCACCAGTGACCCAGATATCCTGGACATCGGCACCACGAACGACGTGGTCCCAGTGAGAGTCAGGACGACGGTTGTGCTTCTTAGGGAGAGAGAAGAGAGGGTTCTGGTCCATGCTCTCGGGGAAGCTGCTAGCAACTTCCTCCCACAGCTTACGAGCATCACCTGAAAGGGTCTTCAATTGCTCCTGGAAAGCGTGCAGGGGCTTGGAGGAACTCTCGACTCCGGACTTGAGGTTCGACTCAAGGTTGGACTTGAGGTCGCCCAAGACCTGCTGGAAGGGAGAAGAGACGGCCGCAGTGGCCGCTCCGACCAGCAAAGAGGCCGGAATGACTCTCATGATGAATAGAATGAGTTATGGGACGATTGAGGTAGAAATTCTTGATGGATTGATGTGAGTAGGGTGACAAGGACCTTGCGGTCTGGATGGTATCTGGGAGGCAGGGTGCTTATCAGCATGGGCTATCAGGACCGACGGACTTGACTGGGGATGGGAAGGAAGCTTACAGTTCAAAACAGATGCAACTAGGTAATAAGTAGCTGATAGTAGATCAGCTCCCAGACCTCAACAAGAAGATCAAGAAGGGGAAAGAAGATGAGGACGAGAGAAGAGAGAAGAGAGAAGGAGAGGGAGGAGAAGTCCGGCGTTGGCCTGCAGATGACGCCTTGATAGCTGGGGGAGGAGGCGGCCAATGAGAATGCGGTGCCTTCCGGACCAAGGCGAGTCACGCGCCGAGTCATTCCAAGTCACATGGAATGACTCAGCAGAAAACACGGGAACAGCGTCATCGCCCATTCCTCCAATCACAAGTCTGTCGGGCCTCTCTGCCTGGCTGGATGCGGGCATCATTTTTTCAAGCGAAACCCGGACATTCCCCCGATAGACAACTATATCCTCCAAGTACCCATATTCTCTACAAATTCATTCATAATTCCAACGGACCTTACCACAGCTTCTTCGGGAAAGAAGCCTTTTTTCAAAAATGCCGATCAACCAACCCTCAAATCAGATCAAATTCACCAATGTATCAATCGTGCGGTTAAAGAAGGGTAAGCAAACCAACACCTCTCCTAAATGCACTCCCACACACTCCGTCCTTGGTCGCATTTGCTCAGAATATACAACGGGGCCCTGCTCTGGACTGGCGAACTCAAGTGGAAGGATAACGATAGCACCTTTTCGGTACCCCGCTGACACCCCACCCTCTCAAGGCAAGAAGCGCTTCGAGCTCGCCTGCTATAAGAACAAACTCCTAGAATACCGCTCCGGTGCCGAGAAAGATCTGGACAATGTCCTCCAAGTACCTACGATTTTCCTGTCCGTGTCAAAGGCCCAGACCGCACCATCCGCAGAGCTCACCAAGGCGTTCGGAGCCAACACGCCGGCCGACGAGATCCGTCAAGAGATCCTGCGCAAGGGTGAAGTCCAAGTTGGCGAGCGGGAGCGCAAAGAGATCATCGAGCGTGTCGAGAAGGAAATCCTGGATATCGTATCAGGCCGACTGGTCGACCCCACGACGAAACGAGTCTACACCCCGGGAATGATCTCCAAGGCGTTGGATCAGTTGAGCTCAGCCAGCGGACAGCAACAAACACAAGGTCAGGCTGCCGGCAACAGCGAAGCAAACGGTGAAGGAGATGAGAGCCACGCACCGGCCCAGCCGCGAAAGCCACTGTGGACGGGTGTCACTGCGAACAAGTCCGCAAAGAGTCAGGCACTGGATGCTATGAAGGCATTGATCGCGTGGCAGCCGATTCCGGTGATGCGGGCTCGCATGCGTTTGCGTGTAACTTGTCCGGTCTTGCTTTTGAAACAGAGTGTGAAGGTTGCGGGGGGAGCCGCAGGCGCGAACAAGGAGAGGGAGACGCCGCCGCCGAAGGGTGGTAAGGGGAACAAGAAGGGTGGTAAGGGATCGAAGAAGTCCGCCCGTCAACAGGACTCCGAGGATGAGGCAGGTGGCTCTGACGCTGAGGCTGCACCGGCCAAGGGCCCCAGCAACGTCAAGGACAAGATCCTTAGCTATATCGAATCTGTGGAGGGGCAGGAGGTCGTCGGAGGGGACGAGTGGGAGGTCATCGGCTTCGCGGAACCTGGAGCTTTCAAGGGATTGAACGACTTTGTGGGCAATGAGACCCGTGGCAGAGGACGGGTGGAGGTGCTTGATATGGCTGTCACCCACGAGGATTAATGGAGGTGCTTTGCTCAGAGATGTGGACTGCATTGGCCCAAAGCGAGTATAGATGACATGACTGATGACTAGAAAATGGAATGAACTGTACGAGAATTAGTCTTGAGCATGTGTCGGGTGCTTCAGCATGAATCCAGTCGTAGCTTGATTGCACACAATTACATTGCAACGTCGTCGCTCCTCAAGAATACCACCACGATCTACCAAGTATATCTATATCCTGTCAGCAGCAGCCGAGCGCCTCAATCTCAACGGCATTACCTTCACCTCAAAAATCTACCACTGGCACTTGTACCTTTCACTCAACTCAAATCACCTCATAACTAGATACCGTCCCACAAACCCAAGCTCTAGCCAACCCAAACACCCCAGACCTCCTTCCTCCTCTCCTCTCCCTTCCCATACCCAACCTCATTCCCCAAACCCAAACCACTAAATTCAAAGGAATAAACGCAGCACCCCCTAGACCAACCCACACCACAAAAAGCCATCCACCCCCCTAAGCAAAACCTGCACTTAGTCCCTCAAGCATGCAACCATATGCACCAACGCGGTAGCCACATAGCAGTGTAACCCGCGCCTCGTCACCTCCGCCAGAAGCCTTCGCCTCCCCCCCAAACCTTACCGCCATTAAGGCAAGGAAGCCAGATCGACCACGCCTTCTTTTTCTTTTCTAGAACATCCACCCCGCTCACACAGCCTGCCGATCAGATAAAAAGCCAGTTCCCAGCAGTCGGTCTAGCCTGGCCGAGGCCGACACCCCAGCGCCACGCCACCGTGGGCTTGGCATGCTTTAGTTTACTCTAGGTTTGGGTCTGGGACTGGATTGGGTTGGGGGGCGGGGGAGGGGAAGGAGATACTTGGGCTGGAAATTTGGGACACGCCTTGCTATCTAGCGCTACTGCTTGGTATACACTTACGTATAGTAAGGCTGAAGGTTGAGATGGTTTAGGTTATAGTGAGGTACTAAGTGGGTTGTTGGTGTGGATCTTTTGGGATCAGGTATAAGTGGGAAGCTATGCATTATCGCTCGACTATCAAGCACTATCGTATCTAGTGATTCTAGGCTTGTGGGGTGGCGGGGTTGGGTTGATCTTGTGATTTACTACTCCGTACGTGTACTTAGTATTGGATGGTTGATTGGGAGTGTTTGCTTATCGCGAGGAACAGGGGCAGGGGCAAGGGGTCTACGTAGGAGAGGGCAATGTGGCGAAAGCGAGTTGCGATGCAGAGCTACAGTGCTACAAGAAGCAAGGGAGTAAGATTAGATTTCTTTGATTCATTGGTCTACTGCACTACCTGATGACGAATGTTAGTCTGTTAGGTAGACGGGTAGATGTACGTTGTAGTCTTGTGCTTGGGCTGGGTTCTCTGCCTCTCGGGTTGCTAGTAGTAGGCATCCCCGGAGAGTACGCTAAGCAGAGAAACGACAACACCAGCGGCAGCAGCAGCAGCAGCAAGACGGTCAGTAAAGGGAAACTTTGACTGCAAAGGGTATACGCTCAATTGCAAATGCACCAAAGCATATATAATATGCATAAAAAGCCAGACGCTTTTGAACATTCGTTCGTCTCATGCGTGAAAAGTCAAATGTCAACCGGCAGTGACATTGGGGCCAGTCAGATGCAATAACCGACATGCCCCTCACGTCTTGCAATGCATGGATTCTGGATCCGAGGTCTTGGCTGATGGAAGTAACCGGGGCAGTGCGGAATTCGGGCTCTCAGGGGCCCATTGTGAAGGAGTTGGTAGGATTAAAAAGTAAGTGGTCGCTCACGCCCATGTCGCGTAAAAGAGATGTCGTAGTAGGTAACAGGAAGGGTGTGTTCCATGCAGAAATAGGGTGGGAGAAGCAGTGATCGTCGGAATGGCTGTCGCTCATTGGATAGTTGCCTCACGTGACGATAGGAAATGAAGATCTTGCCGGAAGTCGATGCGGTTATTAGGATAAATATAAGTTCTAGTAGCAGATCTGCACGGCGTTCAACGCTCGTGTCAGATCCTCCGGGGCGAATGGCATATACGAGCCCCTGGGCGACATTGGAGGTGGTGATATGGCCCGTACGACGGGAGACGTGTATCGAATGGATTCTTTCAGCAGAGCGATCGGATCCTCATGCTCGTCGGGGAGGAGAGTCATAATGGACTCGCTGTAGCTCTCCGGGTCGACTGCGGTCGAGGAAGACGAGCCGCTGCTGTCTCCCTGGCGGCCTTGGGCGTACTCGTCATGGCTAACGGAAATCGAGGCTGGACATTCAGTTAGATTGCTGGTTCCGAAAAGGCGATTGACAGTCTGAAGGGAATGAGAGAATGGGACAAGTCGGGTGATCACATACCATCCGTGACATCCACCTCCGGTGCAGCAATTTGGATCTGATCCGGGGCGAGGTCCTCCTCGTCATTACATGGAGGTCTCAAGTAACCCGGTAACGATGCACAAGGGGACAGTGATAAGTCTAGAGACCGGCGTCGCTCTTCTTGTGCTCCCTGGAAGGACCATGCTGCGAGGCGTCGTTGGTGTTCCCGATCGAAGGGACCCTTGAATTTGGAGCGAGGAATCTCATGGCGTTTATAATATTCGATCTTGATGCCGTTGCCCTTCGAATTAGACGAGGAGGAGCTACTGCTCCGGCGAAACACTCGTCGAACCTTCTCACGGAAATTCATTGTGACCGGAAGGAAGAAGTACTCGGGGTAAGGAAAATAGATATCGAAGTTGTGCAGATGTGGAGATTAAGCGTTGACTGTCTAACTCCGCACCTCAAAGTAGTAACGGGCCTTTCCCAGTCGGGGATTGGACGCGAGGGAGGGTGTGCAAGCACAGACGACAATTGGAGAGATAATCAAAGCTTGATCTCATCGTATGCCTAGAATGAAGAGGCGAAAGACTGGAGAGGAGAGAAGAGGAGGAGAGGAGAAATTAGAAAATAAACTTAAGGAAGAAAGGGAGGGGAGAGGAGGGGAGAGAAGAGCAAAGTAAGAGAGCAAGAAGTAGCCGGAGAGGGAGGGAGCGAGGGTTAAGGACCGCAATGCGGGTATCTTAAAGCAGCAGTCAGTGTGAGAAATCGACGACTAACTGAGAGGAGTAATCACAATCGGGGCGGACTTCATACCTATGATTCAATTCGATGGGGAAATGAGTACTAGTTAGCGACGATAGGAGTCGCTGATTGGCACAAGGGGATTCAAGACACTAGGTCACTTCTGCCGTTTAGCCCCATTCCGCTAAGCGCACGGCGATAGCAGTTTGTGAGGGAGTGGGAGAGAGGGAGAATTGGAGATGGGATGGAGATGATGGAGAAAGTAAGAACTCAGGAACTCATTCCACCTATACATATACCAGACTAATACCTCCCGAATACGTATAGTGAGCATGACCTGAGAGGAAGTAAGAGAAAGGATTCACCCACCAGTTCTACCACTCACTCAGTGAACTCAATCAACTGTTGTCTTCCTATCGCTATTTTGCCTCGCTTGACTTGCACTGGCTGCTGCACTGGCCAGCCAGCCCTGACTCCACGGCCTTGGACCAGTCTGGTAAGCCGCGATTAGTTTACCACACCTTCAAGTTCAATGACCACCGCGCCCCGGGCTAATCCGATTGTGCGAGAGGACGACTGGACCGGGTGAACGTGGAAAGGTCCCACTTCAGAGAAAGTGCGTGATTTAACACCGACAACTAGTAATCTCCGAGGAGATATGCTGATAAGTGTTGTCTCTACTCAGTAGTTGAGTAGTGCAGAGCAGTAGTTATGCTAGATGGAGCAACAGTTCTCAATGGGATCTCTTCCTATAATAATACTTTTCGTTCTTCTCCGCTGGACACCCTTATTTCATCATGCATCGCCCCCATCTGGAACGGTCGAGAGACCATCCGACCGGGATGAATCTTTTTTACTTTTCTTCTCCAGCTCTTGCTTCGACCGAACACACTCCAGCTTGAATCTTTCCGGGGATGGCAGCGTCGGTGTCACGGTGCCGAAGTCCGGTTTTCTCCCACCCAAGAGCTGACTAACTGCCCGTTCCTCCCAATCAACGCGAGGCAAAGTCAGGTTGACGCCCGGGTTGCATTCGCTTGGAAGGCGCGAGGTACGACTGGGACTGTCCGGCAACCCTGACCATGGTAACGTTTTCTTTCCCCAGTGGTTCTACGGCGACCTGGAACGATATCGAGTCAATTCCAGCCAGCATACTTCCAGCCTGTCCTTTGATAGACCCCAATCCGGGCACGAGCTCTCCCTGATGAGCATGCACCTACAAGTGGCCCCTCCTGAGAACCGCTGGGTGGTGGGTGGGTGGGTGACAGTGACACTGTACAGTGAGTGAGTGAAGCGCACCCACCGGACAGGCCGACGAAGAACCAAGCTGCATACCTGGCATGGCGGCAGATGTGGCAATGGCAAACAATGCTTCCCCATTTTCCTCCACCTCCCCCTCCCTGTCGATGCGGCCCAGGCTAGGCTAGACCAGGGTAGAGAGGCAGGGAGAGCAGACGCAAGGCCTGTATCGCTGTTGTGGTCCTGCACCGAACCTTTCCAGAAGGATGGCCAAGACGTTCCGATCGACGTGCCACCACCGACCTCATCCATGCCAGGGATCCTGGCTAACTTCGGAGCCTCTCAGCGGTCGCGCTGGCTCCGGGTACAACAGGTAGCCGACATCATCATTATCATCATCATCATCATTGTCCTGCTTTCGTCCCCTCCCTCTCTTTGTTGGGTTCGTGGCGGCTGGGACGGAATTTCTGGAGGGGCAGACGGATTCAGACGAAACGTCAGTTGCCGGAAGGGGTCGGAGGGTGGTGGCACTGAGATAGATAGCGGTACGAATATCGCTCGCCGTTCTTTCCGTCATGGGTCCTCGTAGGATGTGACTGTATGTAGACTAGGTTGGTTGAGAGTCTCTATCGAGCGCGATAACAATACTCGTATGTAATGGGAATCGTGCCTCGACAGATGCTAACCGTATTCAGTTGCGGTGACGAGATATAATGCGCGAATGAACGGGCTGGGATGGCCGAGTTCTCCGACTGCCCCGCTGGAGACTCCAGTGAGTTGCCTCCACTCGGCACGGTACTTCCGAGTACTCTGTTTTGTTGGTACATATTTGCAATATTCCTGGCATTTTTCAACAGCCAGGCCGGCTGGCCCAATGGTAAGGCGCTTGACTACGAATCAAGAGATTGCAGGTTCGAGCCCTGCGTCGGTCAATTCTTTTTTGTCCTTTTCCTTGATATCACATTATTGGTCTGCGTAATCCGCCAGGCGAACACAGGAAGCATCGCCAAGATATGATTGCTCTTGTTTTACCAACTCAGCAGCAAGTTGTTCCCTGTAAGGGAGCCGGCACCATGTATACAACTCATGTAGTTGGGCAGGAATAAACGATCCATGGCCGGGCAATCCTACGATGATGTCATGACCACCACCCGCCCATGGGGGTCAGCCTTCTAGAAGCTGCACACTCTTGTCTAACATCTCTCCTCGGGTACGAATACATATCAAGAGGCCGGTGATATGGCTGTCTAGGAGATGCCTTTTGTCGCCCACTGACAATTCTTCGCAAGGGATATACTGTACCAGGGAGCAGCTTGAAACTGTTTGCGGGAAGATCTTGACCTCATCCGTCAATGTGCTGGAGCAATATGTGGCCATGCTCGTGGTCAATGAGGAGAACATGGCACTGACCGCGACACGTTTGGTAACCCCATTGTCTACAATTCAGAACCTCGCTATTTACCCCCGGCATCCCTAGCCTATCCTAGTTGATTGAACAGATACTGAAACCGGCGACATTCCTGGGGGAGGTCGCTTACTCTGGTTTCGGCTACCTTCTTTTGCATGATGTAATTGATCTTCCGCGAACTGGTGAAGGCAGCGTAGGCCGAGGAAGATCGTCTGGTCTTGGCCAAACTGTCGATGACACGTACTCACGTAGATGATCAGGATGAAGGAGCCTCTAACCCGGGAATTCCCGCTTGCTCGACCCTCCAGATGAGAGTGTTGATGCTGTCCATAAAGGCAGTAATCCTTGGCATAGTTCTGCTGGCCTAGTCGGTCTAGTGATCCCTTGCCTGGTTGGGACTGGGCAACCGGAATAATAGCTACTCCGGGTGATCGGCTGAAGACCGTTGGCAGCCTGGCCTTTCTTCTCGCTGCTGCAGGTACAGTTCAATTGCTCCAACTCCCGAATCGCCGGAATCAGGGGGAGGGGGGTTTGCGCCTCAAACAGTCGGTTTGAGAAATCGAAACTCGCGCTAGCATTGTATTGCAATGATAGCTCCGGGGTTTTAAAGGCTGCACTCAGCGCCCCGGTCACTCTTCTCATCTCAATGCGGAATATCAATGGTGATTATAGCTTTCAGTCGATCGCACGAATTCGAACCATGGCTGAGAGGGGCCAGTCAACCTGTAGGCAGTTGGGAAGAATTCACCTCCGGCTTCTCAGCCAGCTAGCTCCCTTCCATAATGCCCTCGTAGGAATTGCAACTGCAATCGCAATCAGCGTAAGATTTGGATCCGCAGTCCTGGTCGCATGGTGTAATTTCTGGACTTTTACCCTCCCTGCGACGCGACACAGTTCCCCCATGTGACTGCGGCGTGCACGACCACTTTGGACTTCCTTCTTTTTCAGACTCTGCGACTGCGCACACCTCCATCTGTATCAATTGATCTTGTCGTCGCAAGCTAGTCTTAGCTTCAATTCTAGTCAATTCTACTTGCGGTCTATCATTTGCAAGCCGTGGGATCATTGGCTTGATTCTATTGTAGCCCTGCACTTCCCGGGGCCGCACACTCTCCCCCACGGATTAACGTTCCCCGATTTGATTAGACATTCGGAAAGGACCAACATACCTACTGCCCGCCCCTAACTTCCTTTTCGCCAGTCTGTGACTTCTAAATCCCCTTCGTGGACTCGCACGACCTACTGATCCCGTGTCATCCACCTACAACAACCCATTCCCATCCTCAGACAACCCGTGAGTCTCATCCGCCCTCCCTACCACAAGCGTCGTCCATCTCCACCGAGCCAGTCTCTGACCGCTGCCCACGGACCACCCCTCAGTTTGACCGCGCACAATGGCGAAGAAAGGAGGAAAGAGCAAGAACAAGAGCAAGGCCAAGGGTGGCGCTGCTGCCGCGAAGAAGGTCGCCGATACTCCGGCTGCTGTGTGAGTGTACATCTTGCTGTCGCACAAAACAGCGCTTTGCGCCGCGCTAACATGCAATTTCTTGCTTCAGCGTCCCCAGCCAGGAAGTCGAGGAAACCGTCCCCAAGAGCGATGGTGAGGCCGAAATTGTCGTCACCGATGCTGGCGCAGCTGTGACTGCGGACGCTTCCTCCGCTCTCCCCGATACTGTTGCCGAGGGCACGACGACCACTGCGCCGCCCGCTGATTTCACCCCGGAGGCATCCAACGCGACGGAATCTCCGCTAACTGAGGTCGATGAGCCTGCCACGGAAGCTGTCCCAGAGGAGGAGCCTGTTGCTGTGGCTGGTACAAGTAAGTCATGGCTCCCTGCTTTCTTTGCGCATAGCTGGTTAGCCTTACAGAGCAATCGCTAACTTTGTCTCCCTTGCTGTTGTAGCGACTACCTTGCCCGAGCGCCCCAAAGACACTGTTGCGGAACCGGAGAGCAATGAGACTCACGTCAAGAGACCCTATGAGAGCAGCTTGACCACTAAGGAGGAAGATCACAAGCCTCCCAAGATTCCCAGGGTTGAGGATGCTTTGGATACTACCTCCTCGGCCAAGGCTCTTGAGCCTACAGAGAAGGAGACCGCTGGCGCAGCTGCTATCCCAGCCGGCGAAACCACGATTCAGCCCCAAATGGTGCCAGGATTGGGTACTGATCCCTCGGACAACGTGGATAAGGACTTGGAGGCCCCAGGCCTGAGCAAGGACACGGCCACTCCCCTTGAGGCTCTCGCACCCACATCCAGCACCACCGAGCCCGTGGTCACTGATTCTGTTATTGAGAAGAAGGCTGCCGAAGAACCTGTTGCGCCTGCCTCCACAGCCCCTGTCTCGGAGGCTAACGTGCTCCCTCTTACTGAGAAGCCCGAAGCCCCTGTCGCTGAGGAATTTGAGGCTCTCGATGTGGCTCCCGAGACGACAAAGGAAGTCACTTCGACTGAACCTTCGACGGCTGCAGTAGCTACCGAACCGGCTCCAGTTGTCTCATCCAGCGTTACCGATGCGGACGCAAAGGCCACGGATGCGGCTGCGACATCTGCCACCGATTCTGCCCCTGCTGCTGGGGCCCAGAAGCCTCTGCAGATCGCGGAAGAACAAGTGGACGCAGCCACTGCTAAGGCACCGGAGGAGAAGTTGGATGCAGCCAAGGCTCAGGCACCGGAAGAAAGCGCTGGCGCATCGAAGGTAGAGGAGACTCAACCCACTGTCACCGAGTCGCAGCCAGCTTCTGCCGCCACGGATGCTCAGAAGACAGAGGAGGCCCCGTCATCGGAGACCAAGCCGCAGGAGACCCCAGCTGCACAAGATACGCAAACTGAGGGTGCCCCCACGGGTCAGGAGGTGACTAGCGAGGGAGCTGCGGCCATCAATGAGCCCGAGAATAAGTCGGCGACCGATCAGGCCAAGGATACGGCCAAGCTGGCCGCCAACCGGGCTCAAGAGTCTGCCAAGTCCGAGGCAGCCAAGGGAGGGGCCGAGAAGCGCAAGAGTGGTATCTGGTCATGGCTCAAGCGCAAGGTCAAGGGCGACAAGAACTAGACCCTGTGAGCGGATGTGTGACCAAATTCCCCAATGGCTGTTCGGGGCAGTCGGAGATGGTTTCCGACTCCCTCTCCCTTTTTATACTCTGATACCCAAACATGGACGGACGGACAGTACTTAATCAATCATTTCTGGAACGCATTTGAAAAGAAAAGACAAGAAAATCCAAAAGGCACAAATAATATTATAGAAAACTGGAAAATCTTGAAAGCGGAGAAATCGCCTTGTGACACCCAGGGTGGGTGGTTCGGAAGGGGATTGTACGATATGAACTGGAGATATGAACTGGGCGGCAGGAATTGTTGGGAGCGCACGCCATGGACGACTGTAAAGCACTGGGCTGCATTTGTTTACTTCTTGTGATGTCTCTCTTGATGGATTCCATATTTCCTGTCCCGCTTGGGTCGGAATTGAGAATGACACGATCGATACGGTACTTTTTTTTGTTAATGGTAATGGGGCTGGAGGGGTTGAAGAGAATGAAAGAATGAAATAATCATTATATGGATCTGTGGCCTTGAAACTGCTGCGTAGAGAGGAGATGAGGAGGAGGGGGTGCTTGTCAGCTTCATTGGATTGGTCCAGTGAGTGTAGTTTACAATCTGTCCTCTTGTCAGCGCTTTCAATTCATTCAGGCAGATCGATCGAGGAATGATGCGGGCGGCGAGAAAGAGGGGAGAGGAGGGGGTTTTCACCGCCATTTGTTCCCCCATTCTCCCGAGTCACTATTAATGATCTCCTATATTATCATCTATACTATTGTCCCGGAAATGTCTGGGCCCCTCTTGGTTGCAGCCTAGCAGGTTAGTGGTGTCCATCACCCGTTGCAAGGGAGATATATGTTCTATATTAAGTTATCCTGTTTATCCTTCTGAATGGGGCCGATGGAGACAGACATCATCATCCAGCAGGGACTCAGATATGCAGACCAACCAACCCCTCAAACAAAACGGTTACACACAACTCCAGTGCCTTTGCCAATCCCTGATAGCAAGTTGTATCCTCTGAAGACAACATGGATGATTGATCATCAAGAACCAATATTCAGTACATCAAAGTGACATCGTCCTGACATACGTAACTACACTAATTACTTGGACTGCTGCTGGAAAATGATATCACTGCTCTCTCCGCCGCCCCACGAGACGACCACCAATCTTTCTTCTCAACATCGTGGCTGAGACCATACCCACCTGCGTTCCCCTTCCACTCGATCCAGGTCAAGCTTTCCTCAAGCTTTTAGCGCTGCTTTGTACCTCGTTCTGATTTATTATTCGCTCAATCGCCGATTGAGGGTAAAGACGAGGAGGGGAGAAAAACACGGAAGAGGGGCAGCCCCTCTAGACTACAAGTACGTACCCGAGGTGTGCTGCCGTCCGGGATCGCCTGGAATTGCGACCCCTCTGGGACCCCTCTAGGACCCCTCTAGGACCAAGAAAACCTGCGATCAGTGAATGATGAATGATGCCAGGCCTCGAGAAGCCACCCATTTCTGACTGGCTGCTTTCGCCCTCCTGGGGCTGAGGCCAAACAGCCACTTGCTGTTCTCGCTCTCCACTCGTGTTGTCTGAGGCTTGAGCTGACGGGCTGATGCCGCCCACTTAACCCCCTCTCCAGCGAAACGAGCATGGTTGGGCCTCCTGGGCGGCGCGTCAAACCACCCATTTAGTTAGTCAGTTACTCGCTCGCTCTGTTAAGTGTTGACTGATTGCTTGCGTCGTGCGGTATTTAAATCCCCCGGTCTGCTACTGTCCTCTGAATTGTCCTTTTCCCCTCCCTCCTGCATCCCCTTCCCTGCATCATCCACTCCTGCATCCCACTACGTCATCATGGTCCATCTCGCCCAGATCAAGCGCGATAGCGAAATCGAGCAGTCTATCAAGCGTGTGAATTCGATCAAGCTCGATAGCACCGAGGAGGATGACTACTCGACCAGTGTCTATGGTTCTCGCTTCGCGACGGAGCAGTTGCCCCAACATGAGATGCCGGAGCGCGAGATGCCCAAGGAGGTGGCTTACCGCATGATTAAGGATGAGCTGAGTTTGGATGGTAACCCCATGCTCAAGTGAGTGTTTACCCCGGGTTCTGTCTGTTGAATTGGAAGGTAGCTAATGGTTGTTGTTGCTTCTTGGCAGCTTGGCGAGTTTCGTGACCACCTACATGGTAATCTCAACTGACTACACACACTGCCGAGAACGTGACTGACGGATTGAAATAGGAAGAGGAAGTCGAGAAGCTCATGACCGATTCCTTCAGCAAGAACTTCATTGATTACGAAGAATACCCCCAGTCGGCGGAGATCCAGAACCGCTGCGTGAACATGATTGCGCGTTTGTTCAATGCTCCTACTGACAGCGATGATGAACACCCCATGGGCACTTCAACCATTGGTTCGTCCGAGGCTATCATGCTGGGTACCTTGGCCATGAAGCGCCGGTGGCAGAACAAGCGTAAGGCAGAGGGCAAGGACTACTCGCGGCCCAACATCGTCATGAACAGCGCCGTCCAGGTTTGCTGGGAGAAGGCTGCTCGCTACTTCGATGTGGAGGAGCGGTACGTCTACTGCACCGAGGACCGGTACGTGATCGACCCGAAGGAGGCGGTCGACCTCGTGGACGAGAACACCATCGGTATCTGTGCTATCCTGGGGACTACCTACACGGGCGAGTACGAGGACGTGAAGGCGATCAACGACCTGTTGGTGGAGCGTGGCATTGACTGCCCCATCCACGTGGATGCGGCCAGCGGTGGTTTCGTGGCGCCCTTTGTCCACCCCACCCTCAAGTGGGATTTCCGCCTCGAGAAGGTGGTGTCAATCAACGTGTCTGGCCACAAGTACGGATTGGTGTACCCCGGTGTTGGCTGGGTGGTTTGGCGTTCGCCCGAGTACCTTCCCAAGGAGCTGATCTTCAACATCAACTATCTGGGTGCGGAACAGGCCAGTTTCACGCTCAATTTCTCCAAGGGGGCGTCGCAGGTGATCGGCCAATACTACCAGATGATCCGACTGGGTAAGCGGGGCTACCGGTCCATCATGGTCAACATCACCCGGATTGCGGACTACCTGGCGAACGAGCTGGAGAAAATGGGCTTCATCATCATGAGCCAGCGCGGCGGAAAGGGCCTGCCGCTGGTGGCGTTCCGTCTGCGGCCGGACCGCGAGGAGGTGTTCGACGAGTTTGCGGTGGCGCACCAGCTGCGTGAGCGTGGCTGGATCGTGCCGGCGTATACGATGGCCCCGAACAGCAACTCGCTGAAGCTGATGCGGGTGGTGGTGCGCGAGGATTTCAGCATGAACCGGTGCGACGCGCTGCTGTCGGACATTAAGCTGGCTCTGAAGACCTTGGGCGAAATGGACAAGGCGATGTTGGAACGTTACACCCAGTAAGTGAACTGTGTTGAGATGAAAGATGGATCTAGACTAACAAGCATCTATAGCCACGTGCGCACGCATGCCACCAACTCGCACAAGGCCAAGCACACGCACCATCACTACAAGGGCGAAACCCACTCGTTGCAGGGCAAGACGGGCAAGACTCACGGTGTGTGCTAGAGGCATAGACGGGGGATTGAATCCGATGTAAATACTCATTTGATAATTGTCTGAATAATTGGAATAACATAACTTGAAGATGGATTGAATGATTGATCCATCCGGTTCATCCTTTGGGGCTGAAGCATTAACTATACTATACTAACTGGGGGGAGGGGGGGGGGGCAACTCTTAGTATGAGCCACTAAGTCTGGGGGCGTGAGGCAGTGTTGAGTATTGACTGACCGACGGGCGTAAGCACCAAACTTATTTAATTCAGGGATGTTTGCTCGAAGTCTTATTTTCCTGGAATATCACGTATATTCTCTATCATCAGCTACCAATTATTGGTCTTGTTTTGCGCCTCAGCTCGTGTTCACGGCGCCAATGAGGGAGAGATTGTTGTTTTGTTGATGAGTTGATGAGTTGATGAAACTCCGTCCTCTTCTTCCTTTCTTCCTTTCTTCCTTCCTTCCTGACTGACTGCCGCTTTCCCCTCTTCTGTCTGTCTGCTTTCTCTTCCTCTTTCATACACTCCCTCTCACTCACTCACTCACTCATTCTCTCTCTCTCTCACTACCACGGCTTGCTTGAACTTCAGCCTTCCTTCATTTCTCTTCTCTCTTCCTCCCTCCCTCTATCTCCATGCCCCTCTTTCGCCGCAAAGCCAAATTGCCTGCCGCTGTCGCGTCTGCATTCCGATCGGTTGAGCATCTGGCCCCTCGCGTCGAGCACCGACCCGACGATCGGCCCCGTCGCCTGTCGTCTTCCTCGTCCACTTCTTCTTTCTCCTCCTCCACCGCCCGCGATCCCCCTCTGCCTCAGCCTCAGCCTCAGCATCCCCACGCCCATCCACACCCTCACGTTCAGTCCCATTCGCACTCGTCTTCCCCTTTTACAACCTCCTCGTCTTCCCCCCAACCTCCTCCCTACTCCTCTTCTATCCAACGTTCCAAGAGTCACCGCAGCCCCCGAGAACATCCTCACCCGGTATGACGAACACTTCCCTTATCGGATCGCTCTGCGTTCCACTCCCTATCTACCGACTACCGATAGCAGTTTGCTGACGGCCTCCAGTCGTGGCCACTTCCCGACCAGCCTACCGAGCAGGAAGTCCAGGAACCACGCAAGTCCCGCCGCAGTCTTTTCTCCTTGCATTCCTCCGCCACGACCCGCGACTCATCCGGCCTGGTGCAGCGGAATCGGTCTGTGAAGAAGCTCTCCGCCGCCGGTCGCCGGAATAAGCATCAGCGACCGTTGTCTGTCGACACCAGCGCCGACCGCCGTCCCGCCTCGGCCTGGACACCTGAGCATGACTTAGACGCCGCCTATTCTCCACCGTCGTCGCAAGAGCATATCCATCCCCACGCACAGTCGCAGCCACAGCTACAGTCGTGGCCGCAGCCGCAAGCACGATCCGAACAGCTTGCGTCGCAACCACGGTTGGACCAGACCCCGCAGCCGCTGTCGCAAGCTTCGTCGCCACATCCCCCACCCCAGGAACAACTGCCGCCGCAGCTACGGTCGGGCGTTCACCCAAGTCGCTGGGATTCACAACCGCAGCGCCAGCCGCAACCTCAGCCGCAACCTCGTGCGTATCCATCGTTACGAGCGGTCCCTCCCACCTCATTCCACATGCCGCAGAATACCGTGCCGGCGCTAGAATCCCGACCGCCCCGTTCCCCGCACCCTTTAATCCAACGATCCAATACCGATTCGGGGTTGCTGGATCATTTAGCCCGGTCGTCTCCTATTGAACCGCCTCGAACGCAAGGCGAACTGTTTCCGACGCAGCCTCAACTAGACCCAACTTCGGTGGGTGCACGCCCGCCGTCGAGACAGTCTATCGGACCCCCATCTCCGTTGCGTCCGTTGCCTACAGCACAACCCGAATCCCCCAGTGGTATGACAGAGCGTCCCTCAGGTGGGCTGCAGGACAGCAGCAGCAATCAACCAGCATCTGGCGCCAGCCACACCTTGCACGTGTCGAACAACTCGTCGGATACCGGATATCGGACGAATGCCGCTCAACCTGGTGCCGACGCAGGACGCAGCACTCCCACTGCACGAGAGACTCGCGACACCCGTCGCGAGGCTCGCGATGAGCCAAATGAGATAGACGTGCGCGCCTTGGTGCAGAAACATGATGAGCTTCGTACGCTGGTTTCCCCTCTCCTTTCTTCACGGTCATCCTCTAATCTGCTGCTCCAATAGAAGCCAAATATTCCAAAGTCAAACGCTACTACTTTGAGAAAGAAGCCCAGGTGCAGCACCTGCAGAACACGGTCGCGCACCAACGCATGGCAGTCTCCCGCACCGTACTGGACGACAATGAGTACGCGAGTCGCTTCTCCCGCCTAGACGGCGCGATCAAAGACCTGGCTTTCTCCATCCGCAAAGACTGGGCGCGTCTTCCGACGTGGCTGACCGGCTATGTCAACGATGACGCTCACACCACCGGGACAAAAGAGATGACTGCCATCGGCCGCGCCGTGATGAGCCGGTGGCTCGTCGAGGAGATTTTCGAACGCTACTTCCACCCTGCTCTTGAACCGACCCTCTCCCGGGCCTTGAAAGACATTGAAATGAATCTTCGTCGGCAGCAGGTCCAGGTGGCCGTGACGACGGACGAAGACCGCGAGAACGCGGTCGCGCGGATCAGCAACTGGCGCCGTACGACCCTGGACGGTCTCCCGGAGTTGCAGGGCGCGCAAGCCGGCGACTTCCGCGCACAACTGATCGAGCGGTTGGTCGGAAGCCTGGTGTCGACGTTGACGGCGTATCTGCACGAGACGCAGACCCCAGGCTTGACCGTGACGGCCGGCCTGGAGAACGGGGCACGGATGATTGTCGAGAACGCCATCGGCATCGCCGAGAAGATCCCCCTCGAATCGAGAGATATCGTGGTCGAGTACGTTCTTCCGGGGGCCGTAGTCAATGAAGGGACAATGCGGGTGGAGGCAGGCATTCCGCCTCTACAGCAGACACAGCAGCAACAGCAGCAGCAGCAGCAGCGAGCACGCAGTGAGTCGACGGGCGCATCGTTGGAAATCGAACGCAGTGCAGCGGAGGGAGCTACCATCCCCGACGACATGGAGATGGACCGTGAAGTCGCCGGCGCAGTAGGTGCAGGCGCCGGCTCGCTCATCCCCGGGATGGCAGCACCAACAGCAGCAGTATCAGCAGCACCACCAACAACGACAGCAGCAGGTGTTGTCCCCGACCTATCCGGCCCCGCTGGGCGAGGCGGTGAGCGCGAATCCCGCAAACGCTCGATGTTCAGTTCTCTCATGGGCCGTCGGACGGGCGGTGGTGGTGCTGGTTCAACAGTCCCGGTAGGAACAGCGGGAGCTGGAGCTGGAGCTGCCCCTGCTCTGCCGGCCGGTCCGGGCTCTGTGTCCAATGTCACCATCCCCGGCACATCCAGCTCTGCTGCTTCGACCATTGCCGCGACAGAGGACCGCGAGAGAGGCAGCCGTGTCCGGTTTTCGTCGTTCGTGTTGGCCGAGGTTCGGGGTCGGGGGCCGCAGAACGTGCTGGTCAAGGCGCCTGTATATATTGAGTAGATTCTGCCTGGGCGGCCTGGGGCACACCCATGTGAGAGAGGGAAATTCATTGGCTAGACCTGCTAAAGGATCATGTCCTCGGCTGTGTAGGATCTGAGATATGTACATGTGAATGTGATTAGATGGATGAGAAGCATCTGAGAATAAAGAGTATGAAAAAATTAGTACGTATTACGATATCTAACTATATAGTATTCTTGTCTTTCTCAATATGCATTGTATATACCGCCAGCATTGGCCCTATCCTGATTAGAATGCTCAGCAAGTGATGATATGTATGCAATGCAATGCGATGTGTCCAGCACAACACTGAAGAGGCGATCATCTCGAATGAACCCCCCTCTCCGCAAATTTTCAGGTGTTATAACCCAGTTCGTCAAAGAAACGCAGCCCTTCCCCCCTTCCCCCAACCCAACTTCTTCCTCGGATCAAACTAGGAAGCTGAAGGGGGTATAGACTCCTTCCAGATGGCATACCCGACCATCTCAAGAAGATACCGCTCGCGGTAGGCGAAACACCGCGTCACATTGCCCACCAGGAAGGCTTTCATTTTGCGGACGAGAAGGGGTTGGTCCCTGCAGCGGGAGAGGAGGTCGTCTGGGTGGAGGGTGACTTCTGTTGCTGCCGCTACTTCTGGGGGATTTACAGCCGAGGAAGTCGACGGGGATGTCGAGCCTAGTCCGAGGATGGTGTCTAGTTCTTGCTTTGTGGTTGTGGTGGTGGTGGTGGTGGTTGTTTGGGTTGATGGGTGTTTGCGGAGGAGGGAGTTCCAGACTCTTTGGGTGATGGAGGGGGATTGGCGCTGGCGCTGGCTTTCAATAAGCCAGACGCAGAAGCTCTCCCAGAGGTTGTGGTGGGTGATGAAGGTGAGGAGGGTGGTTGGGGTGGCTGTTGTGGTGGGGAGGTTCAGGGTTCTGAGGATGTGGGTTGCGTGGTTGTTGTCCTTGGTGTTGGTGTTTTGAGTGGTGGAGGAGGTGGTGTGTAGAAGTGCACGGTGCATTTCGCTGACGTACGCCAGTTCGGTGAGAAGGATGGAGATGGCGTCGTCGTTTTGGTCCTCGGTGTTGACTGCTTCCTTGTGGTGGGTGATGGCGTCGGGAGAGGGTGGAGAGGAGGGTGAGGGCTGGGGTGGGGATTGTGTATCCTCGGGACTGGCTCCGGTTTCCTCTGCGTTCGTTTGGGACAAGGCACTCGCAGTAGTGAGCCCCCAGTCGAGTCCTGTCGAGAATGTACCCAACGAGCGGTCGTATCCTAGTCTTGCTCTCCAGAACAGGTTCAGGAAGATCAGGCTCGCGATACACGGCACCAGCACCACGTACCCATACCACATGGTCGCCGTGACCATACTCGCCGCACCGGCGACCAGCCCATTGATCCCATTGACAAGAGCATGGAATCGCAATGCCCGAAACCGGGCCCGGAGTTTGATTTTAAGAGACGAAGGAAGCTCCAATTTCAGGCCGTGTCCGTCTTCCGGGGGTGAACATGCCGTCCAGCACCGCTGAAACCGCCACACCAAGTACGCAGACCAGACAGCATTGACAACGCCAAACGCAGCGGCGAGTCCGTTGCCCACGTATCCAGAAAGTAGATTGCTGGTGCGGTAGATAGTCGGGTCGGCGCCCCAGATCGCGAGCAACGTGCCTATTCCCACGAGAAGAGCACCGATTCCCATGAGGAGATCCATGAGAATCCGGTCAATCACCTCTGTGAGGACTTCACGGGTGTTGACACCGTGTTTATACTCATTGAGCTTGTCGATGGCGGTTTTCTCGCTGGGTGATTGTTGGTTGCCGGGTGTAATCGTGGGAGTATTGTGTCCATGCGAGCCCGACGAGCCAGTGGAGATGCTATCCGTGAGAAAGGCTCTCTCTTGCCGTAATAACCGCACATTGGCAGCACTGAGGTACATGTCTCGGGCGGCAACCAAAGTCATGCACAGAGCGCAAGGCCCGCCGATCGCCATCAGGATCTTGGCGTGCAGAGGCACGGGGATTTCATTCCACACATTGGCAGCGAAGTCGGCCGCGTTGGCCAGCTCGAGGTAACCAACGCCGGCGAGCAGAGAGTTGCGGAAAAGAGGTTGATGGAGGATACGGTATGTGTATTTGTTGGAGAATGGGAGACGCGAACGGGTGCGGGTGAAGGTGACAGCGTTGGGCGTATAGGAGAACGAGCGGGAGCTGGAGCTGGTGAAAGTGGAAGAGAAGGTGAGGTCGGTGGATTCACGGAGGAGCTTGGGAGGAGGAAGGGGAGGATCGAGCGAGGCCATGGTGTGTGTGCCACATAGATGAGACCCGAGGAGAGGAATGGGCACACACACGCAGACGATGAGAGTAGGTGGGAAAAGAGGAGAGAAGAGAGTCGATAGAAGCAGGGGGGAAGGGAGTGAATAGAGAGAGGGAGAAGGAGAGGACGAAGACGAGGAATCGAACGAGCAGGAAACGTGGAGAGAACAGGGAAGAATGACCGGATTGGGGGGAAGGACGAGAGATGGGAAGTGGGGCTCGCCCTGTAGGGCTGAGCCGACGATCCGTGGATTATTTTCGGTTTTCTCGCTCTGCTTCTCCTAATTACTTACTATTCTTACACTGCCTGCCTAAGGTATTCCTCCTGGGGGCCCCCCCCCTCGCTTCTATATGTATTACAAATCCCACAGTTCCTCCAGTCTGCCAGTTCATTCAGGCACAGACCGCACCATCGACGCCTGAACATGTCCATCGGCCACCTCGTACTCCCTCACCACTTCAAATCCATGCTTCTCATACAACCGTCTCCCCTGAGGTGTCGAGGCCAGGAAGGTTTCCACCCCAGCCTCGTCCGCCTGCTTTAGCCCCCATCGCAGTAGTTGCGACCCTAGTCCTCGTCTGTGGTAGTTGGGGTGGGTAGCGAGTATGTCGAGGTCTATTTTTATCCCCCGTCAGTACTCAAGTATTGGACAAGTCAGTCCGCTGCCACAGGGGAGCTCACATAAAAACTTCTTGTCCCCCATCACCTCCCATCGCTCCTGGTCCATGATCCCGAAGAAATCCTCACATAATTCCTGATCGGCGCTTTCGGGCCATTTTTGCGAGAGACTCTGCTGGTCTTTTGTGGGCGGCTCCGGTTGCTGCTGTTCGCCGGAATAAAACTTCCACATGGCGAAGGCAGCAATCACTGGGTCTCTTTGACTCTCATCCACGATCTTCAGGATTGTGCTGCCGGAAGAGGGGTTTCCTGCATCCTTGATGTCCTGGGTGAATTTTTGAGTCAACCAAGTACGCACATCATCGGTCGGAGGGAACAGGCGACGGTTGAAGGCGTCCGAGAAGGAATGGAGCAAGACGTCAGTCACTTGAGAAGCATCAGAGGGGGTGGCATTGTGGAGTTTTAAGCTGGCATTGCTAGGTTTGGTAGTGGTAGCACTGGTGGTGGTGCTGGAGCAGCGCGTCAGGATGACAGCCGGTCGGAAAAGGCGGTAAGGCTGGCGAACAGCGCTGGTGATCGCAGATCCAAGAGGCGTCATGATGCTGCAGGGTGTGGCCGATGAAGCTTGTTTGGAAATGACTGTTGCGAGGGACAATTCAACCCGGCAAAAAATGCCAGCAAATTTTGTCGCATGATGGGGAAATCTTGTTAGTCATTGACATCATTCAAGCTCGGTCTGCTTTCCGAGATTCCGAGGTTGCGATGGAGTAATAAGTGAAAGTAAAAGGAAAGGGAAGAAAAACCAAGAGATGGTCCCTGGAAAGTCAAGAAAGCTTGGCTGCTGACTCAGTGAACAACTGACTTGCTTGACTTCTTCTTGACTCCTTCATCCCTTCACCTGTCCAAAAATAAAAGCGAATTTAAGCTTCTCGTGTGACTGCGCCTGTTCCTGGCTACTGCCTCTGCCTGATCAGGCTGCAACATTCCTCAACTGATGCATTGGTTGGCTGACTTTCTCGGAAGGAAAACGCCATGGTACCCGCGGCCTCCGATTGCGATGGACTGACGGACAAGTTCCGTGTAGGCTGCAGAGCACTAGAGTGACAGATACAGTATAGTAGGGCTGATGAGAGGAAGGACAAAAAAAAGACCCTGTCTGCAGGATCAAACCGTACTCCGTAGGCAGCCATGTTTTGATTTCCGACCCTTATACGCTTGACCCAATCAGAATCCGGTCACAGTGTGCCCCATTGGGATAAGCGGCAGTCTGTTGTACTGTACATACATTCATGCATGGACGAATTATGTCCGACTGCAGCAATCTGAATTGTGAGCCTGTAGATCTTTCACGCCACTTCCAATCACCCAGGAAAGGACTGCACTAAAGACAGAAATAGACTGCAGATTGACATGACATCTGACTGACTCTTCACCCCTCAATTTTCAGTCAACAACGTTTTTTTCAGGGCCAACCGTTTCGTCATTCAACCATGGCTCCTCTTCAATCATATCAGGCGCCAACCCTAAGCTTCACTCCGACCCACTGGCCAGGGTTCACGGCCTCGACTATGACCCTGACCGTTGAATTGGTCGGTGTTTGGCTGGTCTGCCGCCCAAATCTGGTGCAATGCACACCTAAGTCATAGGCCAGATCAGGAATGAGGCAGTACTGGGGGCTGAGCGAGCATTACTGGAGCCTGGCCCCATGCTGCTTTTCTCTTCTCTCCTTTTAGACCCCGTTGCTCCCCGCCTCGTCTCATGGTTAGACCATTCTGAGCACAGTGAAGGCAATTGACTTTTTTTTCCATAGGGCCAGCCAGCTGTGCAAAGTGGGAGCGTCGCCATGTCTACAACAACGTCTTCGTCGTCTTCGCCTCAAGCTCCTAAGCAGAGCAAGAAAGCCAAGAAGCAACAGAAGCAGCAGAAGAAATCTCAAAATCCTTCTAGCGCACCGAAGGAATCAGCCAAGGTTCTACTAGCCGATACAATTGGAAAGGCACTGCACGAGCGTCTCTTAAGTTTTGGTGCTCGTCGCCACCACAACCCCCAACAACAGCAAGAGCATCATGACTGGGATACTCATCTCGACAGCCGTCTGCTGTCCGCCTCTCCCTACCTCACCGTCCCTCACATCCCTCGCACGAGCAGCAGTAGCAGCAGCAGCAGCATCTCGCGGGGATCTTCTTCCATCACCCTTTCGTCATGTGATGGCAGGAGCGTCGCATCCAGTCGCACCAGCCATGAGTCCAATCCCATCGACAAGCCGTACATGTCGTCCGTCTCCCTCCACAGCGACGTCCTTACCAGTCGCATCGTCACACTCAACGGCCCCTGCACTATGGAAACCATCCAGCACCTCGTCTCACGATACGGCCAAGTGTCGCACATGGGGGTGCTAGACCCGAGCTACAGCCTCTTCGTCAACCGGTCGCGCACAGCAGTGCTATGCTTCAAAGTGCTGAACAAAGTGGCCGTCGTGTCCGGCGACCCGATGTGCGCAGCGGAGCAATTCGGACCACTGCTGAGCGAGTTCCAAACCTACCGCAAAAGCCGTCGCCTGGGCATCGCCTTCCTGGGAACCAGCGAGCGCATGGTACACTACGCGCACCGCACACAATCGCTGCACGCGAAGCAGAACTGGACGCTCCTGGAGTTCGCCAAGGAGCGCGTGCTCAACCCGACCACCAACGCCGTCCTGCTGGAACAGAGCGGCAAGCGCATCGTGATGCAGAACAAGCAGCTCCTGAACCCGAGCAAGGGGGGGATCACATTGGATGTGTACGTACCACCAGAGCGGTCCTCCTCATCCTCCGTCTCCGTCTCCACCGAGGGGGAACCCTCAAGCTCAAGCGAAGACCTCCAATCGCAACTCCACGCCATCTACACAAACTGGTGCGACCACCGCAACACAACAGCCACCACCACCACCACC